>NC_137463.1:69044070-69483090 GCF_964235325.1 Thermobia domestica | reverse complement strand
ATGAGCGGCATTTGCTACCACTAGGAGGGCATTAGTTTTCGTCATGTTTGCGACCGCATGCACGACACTGGACAAACTTTTGTATTTCATAGTTACGACCTTCTGACTCATTCGTATGTGGAATAAGCTTATCTCTTCTATTTTTTTTCAGTGATGTAAAATCGATTTGGCTGTAAATATAAACAATCTAATCATGAATTATGTTTCCAGTTCTTGGACCATAATTGCACTTTTCTACTTGATCCTTGAATAGAAAATCTGTAACTTGAATTGGTTGATCAAATTCATCCTTAAAGTTATGCAATTTATTTCTGCTGAAACGAAATTACTTGTTCTTAGATATTCATTTATAACGTTTTATTATTATTATATCAAATTATTATATCAATATATTTCACACCAAAGTACTATGAATGTTTTGTTGACAATATTAACCATTGGTGAGATAAGGATACTTTGCTCTTTTTTTGTCATCTAGTATACATTTAGCATGACAATATGTAGCGTTAGAGATATCTGTTTGTAGCGTTAGAGATATGTTTTAATGTACGTTTTATTTCATTTTTATGTTTCAAAACTTTGGAAATACTTCCCTCCTGTCGTGGTGTCTGATCAAACTTTAGTCAGCTCATAATGTACAAAATGCACCTTATGGTAGTTAGTGTGTACTGCAGGGGTATCAGTGAGGGGGAACGCGGGGGTACGTCGTCACCCCACTTCCAGAAACATATTTGATCCAAGAAAATGCAATAGGCAAAAATAGGTACGGAGGACAACGTCATGTCCTGCGTCGCATACGTTTTCAGATCCACTTTTACCCCTGCTGGTAAGTAATGATAACCACAATTACTAAATTACGTCCAGTCAAAAGAGTTGTACTACACTAAAGAGTCAGTCATAAAAAAACCAGAGGTACCTTATTTGTCTGAGAAATAGATATGACATAAGGTACACAGATGGCTACTTCTGTTGCATAACTCACGTGTTTCATACTTAAACCTTGACAGAACTATACGAAAAAAAAAACGGTTCACACAACAATTCTTTGTATCCGTTGCCTTTTATAATTTTGACTTATGGGTTTTCCATGCCGGTGATTAGCTGGACTCATGTTCCTCCAAACTCCTGTTTATTCTTGTAACCATCAAAATAGTTATTCAATTACTTTCGGCAATTACATAGTCAAGACTTGTTTTCGGATCCTAAGGAATTGTGAAAAATAGAAGTAGACTTCTTTGCCAAATACGATTTTCACTTCCATCTATACTACATATCATATTAATACTTCCTATATCGATTGGAATGACGCAAAGAGTGTTATTAATGAAGTGCTTGCAACATTTTGGGATTTTATAGAGCATTATTTGTCGTAAGACATGATTTGTTGTGGAGAAACAGAACGAATGATTGAGCAAGCAGTGAATATGTGAATTGCTTGCCAGAGATGTCACTAAATAGGTTACCTATTGTAAGCAATTGAAAAGCTATATAAGAAGTTTATGAAGTGATTCTAGAATTGATCTCTAAGAGTAAAGAAGTTTGTTCAAAATTATAATTCGAAACTTCCAAACAAAAATATGTATAAGTGTGAGATAATTGGGGCTAATGTTGCAATTGCCTAAATTTTTGTTCCATGCAACGAAACTGGTTCTCAGTCAAGAATGCGGATTGATATCTATTTTCTAATCATAGTTTCGTGCCGTATTTTGAAATCCTTTCAGACCTTGGCTAAAGTTCTAAAAATATATTTCAACACGATTGTTGTGATTGGAAGCAGACATGTCTTTCCCGTTCTGCGCAATTCTCTTCGTTTAGTGCAGGTGAAGTGAGGTTTTCTGCTCTTTGTTATGAAGTGAAGTGTGGTTGAAGTTCTGATGGGACTTTTGGTGAAATAAGTTTTCGAATTGCTTCAGTGGTTCAGATGATTGACTGAAAATTTGCTATTTTCAATTAATGGTCGTTATTTTTCAAACAATGTTACATTTCCAACAATGTAGTTGGGTGTAATTTAAATTTAAAATTCAAATTTAAAATTTTATAATAACTATGGACGATGATCGTGACTCTTCTAATGATACCAGTAATCCTTTCACTGGCATTAGTGATGATATCAATAAAGACTGCAGGGCCATTAATGCAGATTTCTCGCATGTAAGCAACGCATCAGGATCAAAATTTAACCAAAGAAATCAAGCCCAAAATGATACCACATTAAACATGAGCATTGATTTTTCAAACAGGCCTAACGAGACTACCTGTATGTAAGCTTTGCAACAAATTATGTGTTAGTTTAAAAGGCCTAGCAATTCACAATAGCAGGTGCCATTATGATATCAATAAAACCAAATCATGCTCGCTTTCACGGAAGTCGCAACCATCCACTGACAATGTCGATCACCCAAGAAAAATTTTGATCTCCAAATGCAATAAGCTTCTAGCAAGATTAAAGTCTTCTATTCCAATGTTGCGCAGGGTACCTCGAGGGGCTAGAGCTACAGTGGCAGACTCTCTGTGTGAGGTATTGCAACAGATTGTACGTACAAACGACTCAGAAGCTTGGATGGATCTGTTCTTTTTTCCTTACGTTACACTGTGCGTGCCATCAAAAGCTGACAAAGTGAATAATTTAACATCATGGGTTAAACAAAGAGTGCGATGTTGGTCTGATTCTCGTTGGTCTGATTCTCGTTGGTCTGATTCTAACCACAGTAAAAAATTCTTCAAAGTTCGATGACCAGTAAATTCCACTTTTAACATTAAGAATGTCGAGAACAATGTTAAAAGTGGAAAGTTAATGCTTCTCATCTCAGAAGATACTATAGCTTCTCCGAATGGATCTGTATTAGAAGCATTAAAAGAGAAACACCCGGCTCAAAGCCACCCTTTTGAACCTCCCGATCTCATTGAGCCCAGTATGAGCCCAGTGCCTAGAGTATCAGCTGACGAGTTTACGAAGGCACTTAAATCATTTCCTTCCGGGTCATCAGGAGATATGGACAGTCTCCGTCCTTCAATATTAAAGGACCTCCTCCTCTCCCAAGACTGCAAAGCTAAAGAACACCTGACTAACGCTATCCGTGATTTTCTCCACTTGATTATTTCGGGGGATGTGCCCATGGAAATTACACCTATTTTCTTTGGAGCATCACTAATAGCTTTGAGGAAGAAAAGTGGCGGCATTCGTCCCATCGCAGTAGGCAATGTGTGGAGGAGATTGTCAGCCAAAATCATTTGCCATAGAATTAGAGAACCTCTAACACTTTTTCTATCCCCACACCAACTGGGAGTTTGCGTCTCACATGGAGCAGAAAGCAGCAGTCCACGCTTCTCGTATGTACTACTCTTTTCCACACCATCAGGAGAAAGTGTTACTGAAGATAGACTTTAGAAACGCATTCAAGGAGCTGAATCGTGATTCTATGCTCATACAGGTAAAAAAAAAAACAATTTTCCATCAATTTATCGATACGTGCATCAGTGCTACTCGCAACCGAGCAACTTATACTTAGGAGAAGAAATAATCCTCTCTCAGCGTGGCGTACAGCAAGGCCCTGGTTTGTTCGAACTAACTTTACAATCCATCGTTAATAGTATCAATACAGAACTGAACATATGGTATTTGGATGACGGGACTATAGCTGGAGACAAGGATACAGTACTAGAGACATTAGAAATGGTCCGTAGACGGGCTGAGATCGGATTGCGAATGAATTTCTCCAAATGTGAGGTCAGCCTTCTCGGAGTTTCCAATGAGCAGTCTAATAACCTCTTCAAGCTGTTTGACGAAGCCGCGCCTGGGATTCAAAAAAATTCGACAGATGACGCCAGCTTATTAGGAGCAGCATTATCTAATGAGGCAAGACGAACAATATTAAAAAACAAAATTTCTAAATTAGAATTCTTCTTTAAATGTCTTTCCTTGATTTCAGCTCACTCTGCCTTTTACCTACTACGTGCCTCATTGTCCATGCCAAGGCTGCTATACTTTCTTCGCTGTGCTCCTTCTTGGCGGGATGCTGATCTACTGGAATGCTATGAATACACCTTGAAAACCGGTCTAGAATATATCCTGAATTGTTCACTCAACAATAACTCTTGGCTGCCGGCGTCCCTTCCTGTTAACCACGGAGGTCTCGGCATTCGTCGCGCCATGGAACTGGCTATTTCATTCTTTCTGTCTTCATTCTATGGCGCTAAGCCATTGATCGACACCATTCTCCAACAAGATCTTAGCCTAGTATCGGATTCGGATGTCAATGATAGCATTGCTAAGTGGTCATCTATAGTGGGATCAGATCCCCCTGACCTTGATAAGAGAGGACTACAATCCTCTTGGGACGATCCTCTTATAAATAATCACTTTTCAGCTCTGCTTCAGTCATCCGATAACCCAGAAGATAAGGCCAGACTTCTAGCTACATCATCTCCAGAAGCAGGCGCTTGGCTCCATGCTATCCCGTCACCTTCTTTAGGATTACATCTTCCCAATGACAGTTTTCGAATTGCCAGTGCACTGCGTTTGGGAGCAGATGTTTGCGAGCAACACAGATGTCCTGCCTGTAGAAGTGTCGTAGACAAGAAGGGCCTTCATGGACTCTCCTGTGCCAATAGTGCGGGCAGACATTCACGCCACTCCAGCGTCAACAACATTATCATGAGGACACTAATTTCAGCAGGCGTTCCTTCTATATGTGAACCGTTGGGATGCAGTCGTGCAGACGGCAAGAGGCCAGATGGTATGACTCTAATACCGTGGAAGAAAGGAAAAGCATTTCTATGGGATTTTACTTGTTCCGACACCTTCGCCCCTTCAAATATACATTCTTCCTCAGCACAAGCTGGCAACGTGGCTGCTCGCCGGGAAACAGAAAAGCGCAGGAAATATAGCAGTTTACTCGGCAAATATCATTTTGTCGCTATAGCTATCGAATCGGGTGGTTCATGGGGTCCCAAAATCCTTAACTTTATAAAAGAAGTTGGTCGCCGCATTCGTTTATCGTCAGGAGATGCTAGAGCAACCTCGTTTCTACTGCAACGCATCAGCATATCAGTACAAAGAGGGAACTTTGCATCAGTTTTGGGAACGCTACCCTCTGGTAAGGAACTGGAGGAGATCTTTTGTTTGTAATCTCGGCGAAGGTTTCAGGATGCTGTTGCGAGGCTTATCACAATAACGTGTATTAGTGTATAATTATATTTTAATAATCTGTAAAATGTAAATTGTGCACTGTTCAAGGAATGTAATATTTTGTAGTTTTGCCAGCGGACTTAATGCAAAGTGGGATCTTCTTGCTGTCTAATTTCTAATTTTAATTAACTTTGAATGGTACAAATTTGAATGAGGCCGTCGGTTTTAACAATATTTCATTGTTAAATTTTAATGTAAATAATTAGGCAAAAATTGCTTTGTTGTTACAATACATATATATAATAAACATTTCAACACAAACGAAACCAATAGGTGCCGCCATCAAACTTGCAATGTAACATTGAATTAAGAATTATTAGCTTATTAGTAACCGTAATGTATAAGATATGATGATTTATTTTTAAGTTAGGTGTAAGAAGTTATTCGTTGTCTTCTGCACATAACTTAAAGTATAAAAGCACAAATATTAATAAAGTATAAGGAAAGATAAATGTGCTCTCATTATTGATTAATACTCTTTCGTATAGGAGAATTCTAACGCAAGTACTTTATATTCCCATTGTACTGCGTTTCACGAAACAAAGGAAATAAAGTAAAATGGATAGCAATAATGATACCTAGACAGAAACTAGACTGTTGCTCAGTGAATAAGGCGGGGGTAGAACACTTTTGATATCCTAAACATTCCGATGTTCTTGAGTATAAATAAACTAATTGAAAGCACAACAGAATTTTCCTTGTGTGGTATACCAAATACGAAGAAAGTTCATCGTTTGGTCTACGTGGATCCTTGCTCCCAACAACAAGATCACCTAACGAGTACCTCGACTCCACTTGTAGATAACTAAAAGTTATTTTAAACAGTGATTCAGAATGAATCTATGGCACAGAAAATGATTTTATACACCTTCTGCTATACTGAAGCCTAGTAATACCGCACTTTCTTCTGGCCCTTATGAGGTTCAAAGTCACACATTGACTTCTCAGTGTCACGACACAGTTACCTTTTTTCAGGATAAAAAAGCACGAAATAGTCCACCGACAATTGTATCAATTCAGATTACTACTGTAATTCGTTTTGCTCCTCTCACTCATGAAACTGAACCTACCCATTTGGAAGTAATACCTACCCTTTCGAGATTTGTGACTGCTCTTATGATAAGGCTACGAATTTAAGGACCAAATTACAACTACTGCAAGATGAAGAAAGCACCAATCAAGTTGACTATGGCACTTTTCAAGACTTCTCTGTCTCACAGACCTTGCAACATGGAACAGAAATTAAGAAAAAAGCTGACATGATAAAAGCGATGATATGCCAACTGGCTTTGACACAAGTTCTACTATTATCCAGCAAGCGCAACATAACAAGGAGTACCCAATTATTAGTGTTACTCAGATGATGACTAAAGATCGTAAAAAAGGGAAAAGAAAGATATCTTTACCTCTGTTATTTGTGACTCTTACTAAATCACTAAAACAACATACATTTTCAAAGAAGACCTGCTACTTCATGTAAAAGTGTGATCGATTTGGACACTGATATTAAACCTATCAGGCAAAACCGAGGTGTGTAAAATGATCCGCAAACCATTAGACGTATTTTGACGCAATACCAGGAAAACATCAGTTTCCTGTGTAAATTGCAGGGTCCCTCATCCGGGGAACTATACAGACTCCCCACGATTTCTGAACAAAAAGGCAAAACAATACTCATTAATTGTTCTGTGAATAATGCTATTTACCTGTTTTATTCTCTGTGGATAACCTCTAAGAAAAATTGAAAACTTAACGTGAAAAGCTCAAACCAAAAACGCAGGAAAGACAAAACTTAGCAGTGACACAAAACAACTGATCATATGCAATCACTGTAAGGTCCGCGTCTTAGTCTCCAATAGAAGTAGCTAGTTCACCTATCAAGGGATTCGTGAAGATGATTCGATCACATTGAAGAAATGCTCATGCTTGAAATTGAGTAACAGCTTCTAGCCTATTTTCCCCTACATCAAAGGACGAAAAATCTCCCTTAAAATAACATCAAACGACGAAATAAGAAGCAACAATGTATTTTGTACACGTGTGTACTTAATACGCACAATGGAATAATATATTCATATTATATGCAACAGAAAGCTTCTAAGTACTAAATATTTTCTCTTTGCATTAAAGAGTTGAAAACAAATGACAATATGACTATTTTTGTCCCCCTTCACTGTGGGACAGTATTAATGACAAATCTGTAAATGGTTCCTCCGTAAAGATGTTTACTATAACTTATATAACCTCAATTGATATTCAACATAATCTTTTCCGTGTTCGATTGCGCTCAGAATTTCAGAGTGAATGATTACTACTACTAGTAGTACTGCTTCTACTAGTACTAATTATAATAATATTATTAATAATAAAATAATAATTATTATGTATGGAAACTGTGGTCTGTGATGTAATTTATTAGGTGCAGGTGCAAAACTCCCTTGGAGACAAGATTATTAGGTGCAAAACGGCCTATACTGTAAAAGATGATCTTTCTTCATGGTGTACACACACGGAATCCTACTGGATTCAAGCCCGGCTAGAAACGTTTCATGATATGAAACGATATAAGAAATTAACTACTCCATTAAAATTGTCTAAAACCAGGTATTACTAATTTTGGAGAATGATCTTTAGCATCTAATTTTCAAGCGCTCTACAAAGATTTCAAAGTCTGCCACGTATCTCATTCATCAGTAGTTTCCCTAGTGCAATAAAGTTCAGGAGTGTCTATTCCTGGTCTTCACCTGCTTCTACAGAATTTCCACAAATTATCAATTATTCTTAAACTTTAGAGCTTTACAGACCAGACGAAGTGCAACAAGTTAAGGAAAAGTTCTAAACCTATTTGTGAACGAAGCAGAAGTGAGTTTATGGATGGTGTTACTTTTTAAAGGTAATCCCACTGCCTCTCGATTTTCACGTGCGTGTGGCTAGGGGTATTGTCTTAATGGAGAAGTACACCTGCTATTAGTTTCCTACAACACTTCCGCCGAATATTATTACGCAGGTGCCGTAGAAGAACAACATAACACTCTCCAGTCACTGTTCTGCCCTTTGGAAGATATTCCGTCATCATTATCCCTTCTGATTCCCACAAAATGTTTCCAGCTGAGGGCACCTTATTGGCGAAATTAGGAGGCAAAGATTAGGGGTGTTTCCACAGCTTGGAACATAGTTTGTACTCTGTTTGGTAATAGTATACAATGGGCCACAGGATTTCTTGAAATGCAAAATCCATGAGTTAGGCACTCAACTAACGCCTCTTCAACTAACACTTTACCATTTTATATCGTAAAGGTCAGATCCACCGTTATTGTAACCGACCAGTGCTTGGGGTGTGACCGTAAAAACTCAATTAGTTAATTTCACAACCTGGTTTTATTACAAGTATAAAGTCTTTAGTCAGTAGAAAAGAGGCTGTGTATCATGTGTCAGAGTTGATAACGATGTGTTTTGGTAGGTGATGGTTCGGAGCGGGTAGGTGGGTAGTGGGACCGAGTGGGTCATGGAGCGTTCGAGTGAGTCATGGTGGGTTTGAGTGGGTCATAGTGGGTGGTGGATCAAGTTTTCATTTACCCACGCCATCACTGTCTCAGATAGTTCAGTGCTCGCGGGCCCGTGTTTAATTCCCGGTGGGAGATCCTTTGAAATTGTATATGCCCTCGATGTATTTGTGTTCGTGTCCCTGTCGTTCAAGGTTACTGAAAATAACTGTAAAACGAGTATTACTAAATATAATATAGACAGGTTACGGAGATACTTTCAGTGAATCAGAAGAAAAGTGGTCTCAGACACTATATGTCTATTTTTGTTTTTTTAATTTAAATTTGAATTGTCTCGACTATAGTACTTTATCAAGAATGCAAACAGTGTGTTTCATCGTTATCGTAAACGTGTGCGATTTCCTACATACACGACTGATTTTTGACTCTTACTTAACAGAGCAGTCTTAGCGTAGTGGAGTGAGCATTCGTTTCGTAATTCAGGGGTCCCGTATTCGATTCTCGCTGCGGTAAGTTGTTTTTATCAACTATAAAATTCATCTTCTGATGTATAATAGAATGAAAAATAACTTAATTTCTTTGGTTAGGACCTAGTATGAGTCATAAATGTGTCTGAAACGATATTGTTTCCGAACAATTGTTCCGAACGTCTTCCACTATTACTCCTACTGCTAGAAATAATAATATTTACGTTCGTCAATTTCAACTCTTTCCATATATCCGTTCAACCAAAACTTGTAAATAGGAACTATTCTTTTTTATATTGGTATGCATATTTTGTTAAAATATCAATATAAATCATACATAATCCAAAGTCTTTTATCCAAAAAAAGGGTGTTACTATGTATCGTGATGATGACAAATCCTACTTAGTTTCTATTTAGGCATCCAAAGTTTCGGTATTAATGTTGTCCAGGAGCTGTCACCTTCTTTCTCCCCTCTCGTTTCGTTTTGGACACTAATACTTCGAATTACCTTTTATCCTTTCTGTTTCTATTCCTATGAACTTCAGTATTTTATTTACATTGCCATAGGACGTAATAGTGATGTCTTAAATTTTCAGTAATAATAATAATAATATTATTATTAATACTAATACTAATAATAATAATAATAATAATAATAATAATAATAATAATAATAATAATAATAATAATAATAATAATGGTATTACATTTTTTAAAGTTGGCCTAAAATTAGGCAAAACTTACAGATAAGTTGGGATTTCGGGAGGGTGTCTGGACCTCCAGGACACACCTCTTCAAGTACCGAAATTTTAAACAAAAGCCTTCGACTTACGTTTCATGTACAAAGTATTCTACTGTACGTTTTGAGGAAACTAACTGTAATAAAAGTAACTGAATGTCACTGAACAATAAGGCATGTAATAAACTAACTTTTAGAATATGCTGAAGTAATTATAAAAGCTTTGCCACAAAAATACCTACATAGATCATAATAAATTTAATGAGCTCCGAAACACAAAGTAACAAAATAGCGTATAAGAATCAGTCTACCAAGCAATTGTTACTTGAAGAATGGACATATACTATTTCGAGAATCGTGATAAAACGAGAAATGTTTATGATATTTTATCCTCTCGTCTCGATTTCCATCTCAAAAGCGAGACGATAACTTGAGTTATCCTTGTCCCGTTTTGAATGTAGAATGGTAACTCTTGTCTCAATTTTGTTTGTTTTGTTTCAGAAACGAGATGACAAATTCCTCTTCTCGTGAACAACACTAAACAAAACCGAATTATTCTTGCCAAATATTACATTTCTGGTTGTAATGTTATGCCCCTAGCGATAATAAGCTCCTAACTTTTAATCTTCAATGAGATAATAAATTATTATTACTTTATGATTATTATTATTACTATTATTATTCCTGAAGATTTGATAGTTCAAGTATTGAAACATCCTAGTATTCAAATATCTAAAGATAATAAAACGTGTGTCATCGCCGATCAATCACCACCAAACATTCTAAAGTAAAAAAAAGTACTGGTGGTTCTTGGATCCGATTTGATTTGACTACCTTCAGATGACTGGTCGAGAGCCTTGACCAGTGAACCACGATTACTATACAGCTATTGATTCGTCTTTAGTTTGTTTACGAGTATTTGTTTCAAACTAAAGTAGTTTTGTATTTTAGTTTTTAAAAAGTCTATAATATTAATAGTTTACTAAATACAGTGATATAAAGAACTACGAGTCCTCAATTACATATTCCTGTGCTTTGCCAATCAATCTGACTATTAACAACCTACTGTTTCGAACGAACAGAAAAGGTTCTTTGTTTAGGCGAGCCGGAAGTAGTAACGCTTTAGATGAGTGGTTACTGTTGTAGTTTCGTAATCCGACAATCCGTGTTCGATTATCGCCTTCACCGTTTACAATTTTTAAAATGTTTCATATACAAGGCTGCCCTCCAGTTGGATGCTGCTAAATGAAAGATTGTCTTCAGTGGAGAAATTCAGTGATGATGCATTCCTGAAAATAAGGGAGGAAAATGAAAATCTTTTGAGTTTTACGTCCCACAGCTATGCCGGTTAGGCTAAAGCAGACAGTGATGATGAGTAATGAATGACATGGTGGAATGAAGAAAGTGGGAGGAAACGGGAGTACCCCGAGAAAACCCACGCACACGGTGTTTGTCCACCACAAAGTTCACTTGGCGGGGGCTGGCATCGAACCTGAGACCCCAAGCACCAGATGTGAACGCTCCACCACTGGAGGAAAAATGAATTGAGAAAAGAAGTTACAGAGTGAATTCTGTTAATGGTTCTATATCTGATATTTGTCGTTAATTTCTGCATTTTTAAATTGTTGTTTATTGACACTATATTCTCCTCTTATCTCTTTGTGTCTCAATGTGTAATTTACACAAATATTAAACAAATCCCGAACCCTCAGTTATGTTTGCCACATAAGACGAAATACGCTTTGTACGGATAAGTTCTCCAACGTATACGGAAGTAAAAGTTCTATCGTTTAAGTGTAATCGAATTTTGCATTTTTAATATAATAAATTACTGCATAACAACATTTAGCATTTTCAAAAGTCATTTAACGAATAATGAAATCAGACAAGTTCTTCTTTCGAAGTAACAATACGTATCAATCAGTGGCACCGCAACCTAGGAGCTCAGGCCCTGTTTGACCCCCGAAATTTTCATTAGAGGCTCAGGTCTTCATCTGAATTATCAATTCATACTTTAATTGATTTGCAGGTACGACTACTGTTAATAGTTTTAAAACTAGCGCAAGGCTTTGTGTTTACTTTAAAAAAACTAATTAATATATGTACCGCATAATCTATCCATATATTATTTGATACGCATATATGTGTAGTCATTTGAAGTAAGTTAACTTGTTTATATAATCCCTCATTTGAGTTAATTATAATATTATTTAAGTCTCATCGGCACCTCTGGTGTCCGTATATTTTTTTCTTGTTGTGCTGTGAGCACAATAATGCAAAGACTCCCTTTTGTCATTTCGTCAGCTAGTGATTTGCCTCACTCTTTACGATTTGTTCTTTTAACAAGTGGGGGCAACTTCATGCTGCTGTTCTAGCTGCTCTAACAGGCGTAATTAATTTTGGAGCGGGCGTTAGTTGGGTTACCTTACTCACGGATTTTGTGACTCAAACATTTCTGTGGCCCACTGTACTCAGGTCTCATCTACTGTTATAAATCGAGTGTGAAAGGCATGTGGATGTCCGGAAAAGATGAAGATTGTCCCTTGAAATATTACCTCGGGTGAGCTTTTGGTCAGCTGACTAACGTTTTGACACTCATCTCACAGAAACATTGTTCATTTAGATACGCTGGGAAGTAATTGTGTGAATGCACATGTATACTGTTTCAGCAATCTTTCTGATGATCATCTGTCGATCATTCACGATGATTTCTTGTACTTTGTGGTTGTTCTCCTGAGTTAGCGGTCCCAGCATCCTTTCCTTATTTACTGTCATCTTCAGTGCAGATTCTTCTCCTGTTGAATTTGGCTGTTGTGAATTTCTTCACTATTTCATACGAAAGATCATTTTCACTGAAGTAGCGACCACGTCGGTGTAGATTTCCTCCTTGTATAAACCTTTCTTGCGGGGATATTTAATAAGAGCTCTCGCCTTCAATTCTCCATTTGGTAACACTTTGCTTCCTCTTCTGCCTTTCTGGAGCTGCAAAAACAGAATAAAGATCGGTATTAATACTATATTTGGTATGACATAATAGAAATGTTTAATAAATAGGCCTAATACTATTACAAGTATAGTTCTAATATTTCTTGTTTGAGTTTAGAATTTATGTAAGACCCTCACTTAAATGTTCTAACCTTACATAAATCATATTCAAACTGTTGGAGGTCTGTGGAGAAGGGAGTTGAGAACTTGGACATCGGAGATGTCACTGTATATTAGTCTAAAATATCTTTAAGAAATGGGTAACCTACTCCCTAAAAATTCAAAATAGACATAGACTCATGTTAACTTTTATATGTATGAGTGGGCCAAAGTCATGACGCGACAATAACAAAACACCTCTAGCCTTGTACGAAACTTCACGTACTGAATGTAAAATCTTTCATTATTTTTTTGATTCAACCGATGACTTTCATCTTGGACATCCTCCCACTCAAAGACACTAATTGTTGAATTACAAACCACTTTCCAGTCCCCTAGTGCAGGGTGTCTATATTCTCTAGCCATGGAACTTTCTGTATCGCAGTGTGAAGTTGTGTATTTCTTTCTATTCAATTCCTCACTTACATTACATTAAATTTTCTTTGAAATGCTCTTTCGGAAATTGTCGAAAATTTGTAAAGCTATATTTCCTCTTGGACTGTTAAGATTAGTTGGATCCAGTGTCAGAATACACGGCTTAGATCAAACCAGAAGAAAGTGGTGCATATTAACAAATATATTTCTGCAAACTTATATAGATTATTATATATAGTTATATAATTTGTTGCATTCTTATTTCTAGCTTTCACATATTAAATCATATAAAATTATATACCTTGACGCTGAATTATCACATTCTTATTATTCAAGGGGATATTAAATTATTTAGTTGATAATAAGTCGTGAAAAAAAGTATGCTGTACATGTTATTTATATTTACTATTTAAGATGAGTAACATAGATGTCTCTTAAGCAAAAGTGTTTTTACGTCAAGTTTTGCAGACCTATTGCTCAACATATTACCACATTACTAAAAAAATATTCACTTATATTTATGGTTATTAATACAACTTAAGATTTATAAAAACATGAATCTATGTATTTAGATCAATTTACTCCGTAAGCATTGAGTCCAATTCACACACATATAAAAGCTTTCCTGAAGAGACAGCGTGAATCATTTACATGTTTACTGTAGTAAGAAATCCAATATACTTCGTAATGATAAAGTTTTTTTAAAAGGCACGGCTCAGCAAAGATTGCTGGTGCCTTAAACACAAAACGTATTGTAATAAAGATTCATTAAAGTGGAAAATACGTTCAATTATAAGGAATTTAATATGTAATGAAAATTCACTTCTGATAAGTAAACGATGATAACTATTCATATTTTACATTTTTAATATATTAGAAATTTATGTTTTAATACAAATTATTGATTGACTATGCACCTAATAACTGTGGAAAAAGCTACATAAAAATAAGTGTATTAAAAAGTACCATATGGGAAAATTGATGTTGTCAATGTATTTTTCAAATAGAAAAATCGTCACCCCTGTCTACAACGTCGATTCTGCTTCACGTAGGCCAGCATTGCTGAGTAACACAAGGTTTCCACTTCCGTTGAACGTTTTCGATGACTTTTCAGTAGTTGTAAAATTTGCTTACTCTCTTTAAGATACACAACAGATAAAATTGAACGCATGCTATGAGTCAAGATACAAATGCAAAACGACATTTCGTATATTGTAACAAAGTTCGCATCCAAAATGAAATCCAAAAATTATACAGAGTGAATAAAAAGTCTGGACACGAAAAACCAGAAAACACGTGTTTAGTAATATTAAAAGACTATCTGATAAAACCAAATTCGACCCTCTAGACCCATCCCCTGGGGGTGGGGTGGGGCCAACTTTGCAATTTCAAATGGAAAACCCAATTTTTGATTGCAGATTTGGATTCCACGGCCCGAACTATGTAAGGTTTCATCAACACTTTTCCGTCGATGCATAATATGGCGCTATAATCGGTGAAAGTAAATTAACTGTTTGGGGTGAAAAAGAAAGACATTTTGGTGTTAGACCGAGAATCGTTACCAACAGATCCGTCACCGTTAAAGACCTGCCACTTATAAACGAATCGTTCAGGAACGAGCGAGCAATGCCATCCCAATGTTGCAATCCCATGTCATGTGTCACTAAACGTGTTATAATTCACACATCCATACATTGCATGTGAGAAGAGAAAACAATATTGAAACGAATGACACACACACACACACACACACACATACACACACACACACAGGTATCACTTCTTGTACAAATGCTCCACTATAATGCCGAAATCGCAGGTTCGCCTATAACCTTCGTCATGTCTATCCCGAACGAAAGTTCGATCAACGTTCTTAAGAGGCCTCCATGCCACGAAATTAAGGTGGTACCATACGTACGTATTGAAATGTGCACTCTGTTCACACAATGCTCTTTAGTGGTAACTCCTTTAGTTTTGAAATTATATTGGAACGACAGAATCAAATCTTTTCTATGGTCCGATGTGATCAATTTGTTGATGACACATTATAGACATTTAAAAATTAAAGGATGAAAGGATTAAATATAAAAAGAAAAAATACTACTACAGACTACTACCCTTTACAGACTACTACTACTACCACTACTACTGCTATTAGTACTACTACTATTACTACTACTACAACTAATGCTACAATTCCTATTACTACTACTGATACTACTACTACTACTACTACTAGCAGATAATAATATAATATACAGGGTGTGACAAAATTCCTTGGACACCTGCATAAGTTTGAAAATCGACGGAAAATGTACAAAGTGATGGGAACAGAGGTTTGATGAGGGTCCGCAACTTTTGGAGTGTATGTCATTCATGGCCGCCATCTTGAATACCGCAATTTTGGATTCAAGTCAATTTTTTAAAATGGAAAGGGGGTGTATGACACATCAAATAACACTAGCTTGAGCTCAGAAATTTAGTGGTGTAATTTGTTTTTTCTATCTTGTACAGGTACAAGTTATTAATGTTCAAAGGTGGGAAATTGCCTTGATACGGAATGCTACAACACATTTTCTACGTGTTGCCCATCCCGTGCAATGCACATATGTAGTCGCCGCAACCACTCTGACTGCACACGGAGGAGAATGTCTTCTGAAATTCGGTCACAGGCTTGTTGGATGCATTCCTCTAGGTGTCTCAAATCACGGATTGTCTCAGCATACATTATCTGCTTAAGATGTCCCCATAGATAAAAATCAAGGGGATCTGGACGGCCACTCCACGGGACCACGGCGACCAATCCACTTCCCTGGCAGTTGTTCAACCAACCGTTCACGGACACCAAGTCTATAGTGCGGAGGGGCTCCATCTTGCTGAAAATAAGATGGGAAAACGCCTTCAGCGTTCAGTGTGGCAGGGAACCCAAGGTCCTGCATCAGCATCAGATACTGTGGTGCAGTTAAGGTGTTGTAAATGAAGAATGGCCCAATGATGCGGGTGTCTCGTATGCCACACCACACCATCACCTTCGCTGGACTATGTTCTCGACTCGGGTCAACCCAGTTCGGATTTGCGTCTCACCAGTATCGACAATTATGTCGATTAAACTCCCCGTTCAAAGTGAAATACGTCTCGTTCAAAGTGAAATATGCCCTTGGCAAACGCAGGATCCAGTTCGTATTGTTCACTAGCCCACATGCAGAACTCCAACCGGCGATCAGGGTCATCTTCGTTCAGTTTATGTTGCATGTGAAGCTTGTAAGGATGCCACTGATTGGCGTGCAATATCCGGACAACGGAGGATTGGCTTATTGCACATGCTAGGGACACACGACGGGTACTTCGTTTAGGATTTTTCACAAACGACGCCGTTGTAGTTTCCTCATTTTTGTCAATCCTTGGTAGCACACTACGTGCCCTATCTTGAACAGAGCCCGTCTCCGGAAATTTGGTAATCACGTGAGCCACCGTGCTGTTCGATACCGGTTCTCTGTCTGGGTGCTGTCTGTTGTACTCAGCTGCTATTGTTCGGTAGCTGCGTTCCCCTGATATAAGGATGATTTCGATAGTCTGTTCACTTGTCAGGCCTCAGAACTGGGTCAGTATCAAGGTAATTTCCCACCTTTGAAAATTAACTTCTAAACTGTACAAGATAGAAAAAAAATTACACAACTAAATTCCTGAGCTCAAGGTAGTGTTATTTAATGTGTCATACACCCCTTCCCATTTAATAAAGTGGCTTGAATCCAAAATGGCGGATTTTAAGATGGCGGCCATGAATGGCATACACTCCAAAAGTTGCGGACCCTCATCAAACCTCTGTTTCCATCACTTTTTACTTTTCCCGTCGATTTTCAAACGTATGCAGGTGTCCAAGGGCTTTTGACTCCCCCTGTACTGTAATAATAATAATAATAATAATAATAATAATAATAATAATAATAATAATAATAATAATAATAATAATAATAATAATAATAATAATAATAATAAGAAGAAGAAGAAGAAGAAGAAGAAGAAAGAATTCCATATTAATTTCACCCATCTAAAACTATGCGAGACCGCGAGCAGTCTCGTGAGACTACTCACAAAAGTCAGGCGAAACAATGGCGAAAATCTTCATGATGGCGTCGCTTTGGGGGACGACGTCGTACCACTACTGGGCAGAAGAGAACCGTCTGTCTCATAGCTGCCGTTCCTGAAAAGCGGCGGGGCCGTCACGGTGTCCGCTTCCAAGCCGACAAATAGGCAGCCGCCTTTGAACCAGCACTAGCTCACCCTTTTCGGTGCTGCCATCCAATAACCGACAACGTCGGGCGAACTTCGTCGGCAATTGTTCATGGGGAACGTCTCGGTTCCAAAACCTAATAGAGGTTCGGATCCCAGTTTCAACTGTAGGTCCCGTCTCTCGCGTCCCACTGCGGAAAAGGAACGATAAACATCCTAACAAACCCAATAGTCTCACATTTTCTTTTGTTTTTTGATCATATATATACTTATTTCACTATGTCCACAGCATTGAAGCTAATTAAAGATCATATAGGAAGTTCTCCTGATCTCGCCATTACAGCGCCACGTCACACAGCGACAACGATGTTTCGACTAAATCCTATACAGGTTTGTGCGCAGAATCCGACTCTGCAATAAGAAATAAAAGCTTCCATTTCAAATGTTTCAGCTAACCTCACCTAGCGGTAGGGTGCGGTATCGTGCTTGGTACCATTGAATAACTTTGTTGATTCGACGCGTATTTCTCAAAATACTGCACCGTGTACAGATGGTCGGATCTAATATCAAGCTCATGAACGAAGAGGGGAGCATCTAATTTCGCCTATTACAGCGCGATATCACACATCGACGAAAATGTTTTGATTATACCTTATATTATTTGGGATATAGTCTCCGAATCTTCAATTAAACATTGGAGTTTCCATTTGAAAAACCAATGCCCCCCACTCCTTTCCAGAAGGTGGGGGTAGAGTGTTGCGTTTGATATCATCGGATAGCTTCTTGAAACATATTAAATATGTTTTTTTTTTTTGCGCTCTTTAAATCAGAAGTGTATTTTTCCTTTTACTCTACCGTGGCCGAACTTTTGTTTCAATCGTTATTTCAAACATAAATTAGCTTGACAGTTACAGGCTATTTTTGATAATTTCACACCATTCGAACATGTGCACGTTATAGGGCCAATTCTATACTATCCTGATACCTTTTAATCGTCAGATAAAATAACACTGTTCGCATGGTCATGTGTTATTTTGTGTAAGATGAAATGAAAATGAAATGAAATCTTTGAGTTTTACGTCCCACGCTTATGCCGGTTAGGCTAAAGGAGACGGTGATGATGAGTAATGAATGAAATGGTGGAACGAAGAAAGCGGGAAGAAACGGGAGAACCCCGCGAAAACCCACGCACACGGTGTTTGTCCACCACAAAGTTCACCTGGCGGGGGCTGGGATCGTACCAGAGGTGAACGCTTTACCACTGAGCCACCGGGCCCATTTTGTGTAAGATGAGATCTACTACCGCGACAAGGTTGAATCATTCCGATAATTTATCTTTATCAGAGAATGGTACAATTGACCCTAATGAATGTGATGTTTTAGCGAATAGAAAACAGTTATATCAATACGTTTTCATCTCAGGCACAGAAGTCAACAAACACTATAGTGCAATAAGCAGATACTTCAATAGCTATACTTTTCTTTAATTTTCCTTTTACTTTTAATTGTTTTATTTTTTGTTCTCTACTCGCCGCTTTTGAATTTTCTGGTTTGCAACACTGATACTGCCCGAAGCCCCAATGAAGAAGGTGTGCCTTTCTCTGTGTCTTCTGTCTGTGTGTAGTGTGCTTCTATCCAGTGACGAGAAGGAACAGAGAAGTGAACCAGTGACACTGAACGAGAACAGAGGTCGGAAATACTACCAAGCTCATGAACGAAATGGGAGTATTTAGGGGTCATTTATTTTCCCCGACTACTGCGCCTTATTATGCATCGACGGAAAAGTGTTGATGAAATGTTACATAGTTTGATCCGTAGAATCCAAATCTGCAATCAAAAATTGGGGTTTCCATAAGAAATTTCAAAGTTGACCCCACCCCAGCCCCCAGGGGGTGCGTCTAGAGGGTTGAGTTTGATTTCACCAGATAGTTTTTTTTTAATATAACTAAACACGTGTTTTTGGTTTTTCGCTCCGAAGTTCAGTTCTCGACTTATTCCACCGTGTCCAGACTTTTGATTCACTCTGTATAGTTCATAAATATATACTGTAACTCGACTTAAAACTAGTATTTCCTTAGAATGTGTTATATAAATGAATTAACGATGTTGAAATTTATGTTTATATATGGAAGAAATTATTTTACGATTTGCTTTGTTGGATAGACACAGTTCCGTCAACAAATTGGGTGGGGGTGAAGTAAAAACTTACATGAATTTGTTTGAATGTAAATCATTGTCTACATAATATTAGTGTTGTTATTGCCAACGTTATTTTATACCTAAGCAAGTGGTATGCTGTCTTCAAATTAAGAATCTAATATTCAGTTGAAAATAATTGACTTATCAATTGTAGTTTAGTATAAGTTTAAGGAGATAGTTCAATGTTCGAAAATTATTAGAAGTTACATTTTGGACGTTATATATAACACATTCAAAACGAATAATTGTTAAAGAAGTATAAGATGTATTAGAATATATCAGTGCAGGAATCTAAACTATCTATCGTTCGATAGGATTCTTCAAATGCGAATAATATATATTTAACTTCCAAAGGACACATGATTAGTTCAACCAAAGACACCGATCGGGGCATTGAGGTAGCCCTACTTGCCCAAAGTTTGCTTGGTCTGTCAAAATGGCGGCTTAAGTTTTACGTTGATGTATTTTAATCTATTTCTACAGTATTTGATTATTTGTATAGGTATATTAATTATATCTATGAAGTGCGTAAACCATAGTGTCATTTCATCACATATTCAAACGCCATCTATTGAGAAGATAGAAACGGACCAAAGTTATTTTCACATTTCTTTTGTCGGTGCACCTCATGCTACTGAAAACTGTTTCCATAACATTTTTACTTCCTATATAGTATTCAGTTTATAGAGAATCTGCGCTTGCAACAATAATCTTTTAGAAAGAGAGTGAGGCTTCCAAAACTCGCGGAAAGATATGACGGCCACTAATAACTGTAGATGTTCAAAGAAAATAAAAATTAACATTTTTCCCTAGCCATACTTCGAAGAAAAGAAAGTATCTGTGCCTAAGTTTCGAAGTAATGTTACAATGAAAATAATAGTAGCTCATTACTTTAGCAGTAGATCACGTGATAGGCTCCTCATTTTGTAACACAGGAAAATAATTGTAGTTCTGTGAGATTTCATTCAATATGTGGATTTAAAATATCTGGCAATGATTTGATGTAGTGTCTTTGTAAACAATTACCTTTAGGTTTTGTTAGCAATGCAGTTAGGTAGATTTTCAGAGAAAAAATACACCCTGTCGATATAATTGCATATTTAATCTTTTAGTTTAGAAGTTACAACTGCACTATAGAACAAATGGTCTATCCTTATATGATTTGTTGTAATTTTGTTGGTAAGTTTGATATATGATCTGCTATAGTAAATTGACGTATGTCATGTAGTTGTCGTAGTAGCCTGAGTAAGTGGGAAAACGGCTCTTACCGCCTTTCAGTGATATCTTAAATGTATCTTATAATACGATATTATAAGTATTGGGAAGCTTTTGCTCATAATAAGCCGTTTATTTTATTCAGTTAGTAATAAAAGTTGTGCTTATATGTATACATGAGGATATCATACAGTGAGTGACTTCTGAAAAAAAAAAGATTCCAAGAAATCACGTAATTAATGGACTCCTCATGCACTTTGTCACTCATCTTAAAAAAATGACAACTCTCCTTGGTATTGAAGCAATTGCCGATCATAATTATAATGCAGCGAATCTTAGATTTTATTCGTGGTGAGAGAGAGTTGAATGTACTAACAACTGTCTTTCAGATCCAAGCTTAAATTGTGCACCTTATGCCATGCGTCTCGTCCTTTAATATAACACAAGCTTATAATGGTTTTCTTCTAAGAATAACTGCAGTTATGAATGATGATTCAAAATGTACAAAAAGTGCACAAGTACTCGACACTATATTGTTATTTGCACCTCTTGAACTTGAACATTTTCTGTACTTTGTGGTGGCATCATTTACTTTCCTTTCTGTAAATATGCGCCTCTGAAGCGCACAGAAGTGATAAAAAAAAACTGATTCGAATAAAGCATATCTCCTTACAGTGTATTAAGTAGAAAGTTCATTACAAATGAAATAAAATGGTTGCATAAAATATTAATAAATAGTTCAAGATATTTAGAATATTTAATGTATAGCAAATATTAAACATTATACACGATTAATGTAAAACAATGCTTGAAATTAACAATAAAGCATAATAAAGCATAATTTGCAAAAGTAAAGCATAGTTAAACAAAAAATAAAGCATAATGTGGGTTGCTCTAGTAATTACGTATTGGGCAATTATCGCAACAAGACATTTTGTGATTATTTGTCGTTAATTGATTAAAATATCGTAATGCAGACAGTTAGAAAGTAACAGTGTATAATTATGAAATGTTTCAGCTCATGATGTGTTTGAGTGCCGCTTTTAGGAGGAATGAGAGTAGATGTATTTACTTAATCAACTACCTGTCATGTAAAACATTGAAAGCTGTGTCCGTATCTATTTCATCATTCAAGACCATACATAAAACGCAAAAGAAAACTTGTGTCTGCTATGTTGTAACTTCTTTGATAACGAAATTGTTAAATTATTCACTTTTTCTCCTACTGATAATACTGCGGTAAAATGAATTATAAGCTAACTGTTACAAGCCAGGATTCTAAGTTTCTCAAATTTAAAGGTAAAGGATCAAAATAATTAACATACCGATCTCTACATCTGTTTGATATATTTTAACCAACTATTACTCGAACGCCCTTCAAGAAACCAAATGTATTATTCATATAGATATAAACTAGGTATGGGCAAAATCAGTTTTTTCAAAACCCGGAAATAGCTTTCTAGAAAAACCGAAACCCGAAAAAACCGACATTTCGGTTTTCTCCAAAACCGGTTCTTTATTCCACTGAAACCAGTTTCGATTTTCTCCTAAAACCGTTTCGTTTTTCCACCGAAATCGGTTTCGGTTTTCTCCAAAACCGGTTCGTTTTCTTCACCAAAACCGGTTTCGGTTTTCACCGAGAACAACGAAATACTATTCTGGTAAGAAATAGAGCAAATTTTGGAAAGAAACAGAACCGGTTTTGAAGAAAACCGATAACAAGTTTCGCTGAAAACCGAACCGGTTTCAAGAAAACCGAAACCGGTTTTGGACAAAACCGAAAACAGTTTCGGTGAAAACTGAACCGTTTTTTGTAGAAAACCGAAAAATCGGTTTTTGTTCCCACCACTAATATAAACGTTACGAGGATATTTAGCTAACTGGTAGGCAGGGCCGGCCTTAGGTGGTGCGGGGCCCAATTGAGAAAATTTTGTGGGGCTCCAGGTTTACAACTAACTTATAGGCAACGAAGAAAACTTTATTATTATTATTATTATTATTATTATTATTATTATTTCATACAATGAAGTAGTAAACATTTTGTACACATCACAAACAAGTTTGATAATGAATAGCAAAGAAGGAATAAGTAACATCAATTATATTTTTTTTTTTTTTAAGTTTTAGCTTTGACTTCTACAGATTTTTAAAGCTGGTAGCTAGTTTTGAATGTGTCCGTCCATATATTTTTTTAAAAATTAAATTTTGAATCCGTAATGACTTGGATGAAATGGGTAATTGGAATTCCACACCACGAAGTCAACTTCATTTTTTACGATAAAACAAAATAACATTTCTTACAAACTCTAGTTTCTAATTGTAGCCAGTGCTACTCGGATCCATTTCGTTTTCCATATTTTAAACCGAAAACTATTTTTTCGGAACTTCAGTGTAAAATAAGCGAGCATAGCAAACTAGATGTATATTTCTAAGCCAATAGTATGAAACAAATATGAAAAGAATAGATCAGTAAAGAGTACTGCTAAGGTTCCGTGTTTTAGCTAGTATTCTGGTTTACAAAAGTAAGTTAGACTCTTGGGCTTGAAGAGTAGAGTGAGCCACTTTCTTAGAGTTAGAATAAAGTGTCGAAGAGTATACGGTGTCTATCATTAGTTCTACGGTCTGTTTCCAAACTTTGGTTTGTAGTCAGTAGTAGATTGTGTTCTTGAGAGGCAACAGATGCCTAAAGGTTTCCAAGGAGACCAATCACTGAGCTTTAACTATAAGATCAAAAGTTAACCATTTTGTCATAAAGGAAAGATGATAAACTGTTTTCTGTTGTAAAAAGAGCCCACTTCGGTAGTAAATTATGATCATATATACATCACATTTTGCAATACAATTTTTCGTTTGCGTCGCATTTACAGCATCACTTCTTGCTTGATCATCATCAATTCTGCTAACGGCCCGAAACTTGTTTTTTTAACTGCAATTTCATTCCCAGTCGAAACTGGGCGGGCCACAGAAGGTAACGCCTTCTCCGGGGCCAGAGGCCCGAAACACCCTGTATGTATACTTATAAGCTTGATTAAGAAAAATGATTAACGGGAAAGACAAGTTTCCAAACATTATCCCGATTATATGTTGTGGTGTCCTCTTTCAGGAGGAACTATCAGTAATCTCTCAGCATGGACGGTAGATGTCTGTATGGGCTCGGATCGATCCCGCGGGCTTAAGCCTCACCCGGCCCGAGGTCGGACTCGGGTCTACAAAGTATGTATCACTTCTTGCCCGGGTCGGGCTCTAGCGGTAATTTTTTTTAAATTTACAACATATTTCTCGGGACCTTTCGGGCGTACTTTGTATATATACTATACAACGTTACATATGGGACCGTTTTTTCTGGAGAACTTTGAAAGCATATCTGCAAAATTAAAGGTTTAATTGATGTAAATAAAAATACAATTTGCTTTAATTATTAAATTTCTGTAATTCGAGCTAATTTCGGGCTCATTTGATTACCGCAAGAGCTCGGACCTAAATGCTAATACATATTTCGGACTCGAGTCTGGCTTTACATTATAAATTCACGAGCAGGGCGGGCCAGGGCTAAAAATTCCGGTACGTGCAGTCATCTAATACACGGGTCCCATTTCAATGTATAACGTTCCTCCATCTGCAAAATGTTCTGAGGAAAACACTCACCTCGTTCATTGTTTATAGCAACTAATGTTTCAGAGAAATAACTCAAATTTAAATAAAGACAGTGAATGGGGAATATAAACATACTTATTTCACCATTGTACTTTGCAGTTTTTCAAGAAGGCTCTAACAGTATTTTATAGTTTTCTTCTGTTAGAAGTAAACCTATCGATGTCGTAATTTAGTTTCTTGACCAAACTTGGCAAAAAAGTGTTGAATATCAAGAAACGAGCGTAAGCAAAATTTAAAGTGCTCCTGTCCATTAAGACGGCCTGTGTAGCCAGAAACCTGATTAATCAGAATAAGTCATAACAATGGGTTTCAAGTTTAAAAATTAAATTTTATTTTCAAAACTGTTGAAGGGATGAAAAACAAATAACGCATTAACCGATACCGGAAGGAAGTAGGCATCTTTTTTGAGGGTATGTTTGTCATGGCCGCCATCTTGAAGTCGGCCATCTTGTATCTCTATCGTTTTTTTAAAAATAGGAAACGGGTCATGTAACATATTAGATTGGGCTAGAATTTTACGAGAAATATAGTTGTGAAGTCTATGTTTCCATAAGTTTATATTTGTACGACATGATGAAATCCACATTGATATGAATTTGTTGGTTCAAAGCAATCTTAACAGCTGTGCCTTTTTGAAAATAATTTAAGTCAGGAAAACCTAATGTGCAGTGAGAACTTTATAGGTAGCTACTTATGAAAGGTATAATCAGCTTGAAATCGTTATCGACTGCAGACAAAATAAAATGGTGATGCGAGGGTACAACGATCGCAAACCTTAAGGAACTTATGGAAGTTGGATGACATATTTTCCGTGTCCTTTACAAACATCAGACATACTGTTACAAGCACTATTGATATTTCGTGATCAAAGGTTTGGAGTAGGGTGGATCGTTTTGCGTTATTGCTGCAAATTCGATGACGGCTAGTACGGAAATTATGCCATTAGTGGCACCGATCTTACTGATTATTTTATTTTTTGGACAACCCCTTACCCTGCCCCATGGGACCTAAAGATTTTAAGTGTTTGGTTAGAAAACACGCACAACACCAATGACAGAAATGCTACTTGTGGTCGTTTTTAGAGTTACCTAATGGCTATTATAAAATTATTTTATTAAAAGAAACTTGTAGCAATGCCATTAAATAATTTTAAAATGTTTATGGGTCAAAGAACAGCCATATTAGCTCAGTTGTTGGAATTAATGTCCAGATTTTGTTTGGAATGCCACGTTAATGATGAATATAGACATACATCTTGATATAACACGATTTGATTTTGACAACTCTTCGCTTGTTATGTACACCGACAGCAAATGCCATTTAGCGGCAGGCTACACAACTTCGTGGTTGCTTACTTTGGCCACGCTCTTGAAGCGTCGTCGCAAGGTAGGGCTCCGTCCAGAAGATTCGCGCAACTCCCGCTCGTCTTGTTGGCTGCAGAACCTACGTCGACGTTTCTAGAATGTTCTCGCTTGAAGTTCGGCGGTGGTATAAATATTGCGTACTTCGGCCAACCAATCCAACAGGCCAGTTTATTGCAGCTGAAGCTTTAACGGTTTTAGCTCGTTACTATTTCTGTTAAGACAAAGAGTTTGTGCTTTGTACCTAAAGTTGCAATCTTCTTAGTGCTATACGATTCAGAGACATTTTGTATACTTTGGTTTCCAAGTTCGGAAGAAATGGAAAGCAAGCTGAAGAAAATGCCTCATAGCAGACCAACGCGGAGAAACTGTGAAACTAGGCTTCTTTGGCACACCAAGTGCAATGGGTGAAGTGCAGTTACCCACGTACGTTGACGTTATGCGACATCATCATTGGTTTGGAAGTGGTTTAAGTGGTGACGAAAGTGTAACTAAATTTCCAGTTACTGACATTTGTAAACTAGTTGGACAAAGAGTTGTACTTATATGGCGTAAAGCAAGCATTCCTGTGGTTTCAGAAAACAGAGTTTTTGACATGCTGAAAATATTTTATACGTGTCGCACCAAGGAAAAACATTTCAGTGAACAAAGACAAGAAGGAACATTTCGTGCAGGTTTTGTTGCAAACGCGGAAAAGTCTCTTTTAGATATTGCGTCTTGCAAATTTAAAACCGCCGAAGATTGCAACTGTGAGAAGACACGCAAGATTCCAAAATGATACTTCAAGTTTCTTTTGGACCAGAGAACATCGCGGAAAATGAGCATTGGTAACATTGTCATCCAAACACGCAAATCACTTTCTGAGATATTTTCCCGTAAAGTGACCAGATTTAAGGGACAGACAAAAATGAAATACGCTGGAAGTGTTGAAGCAAGTCCATCAACTAGTGGGATTAGGCATAGTTATAGGTCAAAGATACTGGCGTCGTCAGGGGAATCCAGCGAAGCTGTTGAATCTGGAGGCACATCGGTATCTGACTTCGAGGCGCGACCAAAAATGAAACAAAGCACATCTGTCTTCAAAATACAGCAGAGGCAGCAATTAGAACTGGAGCTTCAGACAGACAAGTTGCTTTGATCGATTGTGCCGTACTTCAGGACGCGAGACTCTTAATGCAAGAGGACAAAAATCTTGTTGCTGACAGATCTAAGGTACGAAGAGGAAACGATAAACTGGGTGAGAAGATCCAGAAAGAAAAGGTTCACCTAGGCCTTGCGATTACAAGTATCTACTTCGACGAAAAAATGATGCAACTCTTCTGCAAGAAAAAATTAACGGCAAACTATGAAGTCGAGAGGTTACAGAAAAGCATATTGCAGTTCCATTGGAGCACGGTTCAGAATACTTAGGTCATGCCGCACCTAAGTCAGGCACTGGCAAGGATATTGCCGACTCTATATTGGAGCTTTTACAGAAGAACCAATACGACGTGTCAACTCTTGAGGCAGTCCTCAGCGATGGTGAAGCCACGAACACAGGATAGGATAACGGCGTGATAAATCAAACACAAAGATCCATATTAAAGGAACTGCAGCATCTCATTTGCCTTCTTCATACCAACAAGTTGCCATTCCTACACCTTGTTACCAAATTGGGCGGTGGGACGACCGGACCCAACGCATTTCCCGGCCCCATCGGAAAGAAATTAAAGGATTGTGAACGTTAACCGATCGTCTCCTTTACACCAATTTCCGTTGAAAAGGTGTCTGAAATGGAAAAGCCACTTAGTTTAAGCAGCGACCAGAATTATCTCTTTGAAATTTGTAAGACTGTTGCTACAGGAATGTGCACTGCCGATCTAGCAAACAGAAAACTACGACCATTATCATATTCACGATGACTTACATTGGCCTGTAGGATGCTTCCCGACTACATCAGTAGTGGTAAACCTAGTTCAAGTTTCTGTCTACTTTGCCAGTACATTGTTAAAGTATACGCTCCCGTCTGGTTTTCAATACGGCGAAATCCTTAGTGCGAAATGGGCGCCATGCATCTGTTTATCATAGTTAAGCCATCACGTTTTCTCCCAGAAAATCTACAACATATAGTTCATTCTGTTCTGCAAATAAACGGATACTACGCTCATCATAAAAACCTGCTGATAGCGAGGACAGTAGATGGAAATCTGCATAACGTTAAGCTGGAGAAGGATAAAAAAAATTGTCACAGCCAGAAGACTCCGAGATAAAGCCGCCCAGGTGACTTCATTGTTCCGTAATTAAACTTTACAGCTGAAAATTATTACGACATCATTAATTGGCCTAAATGTCTAACAGAGCTGCCAATCACACGAAACATAAGAGATTAGCAGCTTGAAGAAAACATCCGAACTTCAGCAATTCTAACAACAATATTCCCTTTCTGGAACAACAAGCGAAGCGTTCCAGAAAGAAAATCAATGTCTATGGCTATATTCATCGTTAACGTGGAATTCCAGACAAAAGCTTTACATTAATTCCAACAACTGATCTAATATGGCTGTACTTTGACTCATAAATACTTCAAAATTAGTTAAGGGCATTGTTACAAGTTTCTTTTAATAAAATAATTGTATTATAGCCATCAGGTAACTCTAAAAACGACAACCAGTAGCTTTTCTGTCATTGGTGTTGTGCGTGTTGCCGAACAAAACAAATAAAAAACTAGGTCCGTTGGGGCAGGGTAAGAAGTTGTCAAAAACAAATTAAAAATCATTAAGGTCGGTGGCACTTTTTCCGCACAACTCGTCATCTAATTTTCAACAAAAGTACAAAACGCTCCACCCTAGTTTGGAGGAGTCCTGTCCCACCCAAACATTTTTCCAGGACAATACGAAATCCATATTCCCTCATTTTATGTCTAAAATATCTGTGCACAATTTCATTCATTTCGATTCATTTCTTCTTGCCTTCTGTTCGTGAACTCTGAAAATTTTGAATTATGGCTTTTACCCATAAAAACGTTTTTCTGAACAAAATATAAAAAAAACATTTATTCGTTTATTTTATGTATAGTATCTACCTGGCAAATTTTATCAAAATCGTAGTGTTACCCTTGAGAAGTGTTGCTTGTTGGTAACTCTTCCATACAATGTTTAATACAATGGGTTGGACATCATGTTAATACTTCCAACACCCCACATAAAAGGCTATCAAAACAATAATTGTGAGAAAGATAGAATTGGATTTATTAATGCAATGTCCTCGGGATTGCTGCAAGAGTAAATGTTGCCAGCTATCCAATGATCATTGATATAATAGTAGATGTCAGCAAAACTTCAAGATCATAGAATTAGCCTATTTACGGGTTCTCAGATAGAGTGATACACATGGAGAGAAATACCCCTAAGGTACACATTTTTCGGTAATCATTGAAGAGATCCGTAAAAGGAGGAAAGAATATTAATGAAACTAATGAAAGATTCTAATATTAAAGCGTCAATATAAGTAGGTTTGAGTATTGAGGTTTGAGTAGGAGGTAGTACCGAGTTTCCCTAATCGAATAGAGGGCTAAGCATTATTGATTGTAAGGAGATTGTTTAAATATTACTGGAAATTTACATATAGGAGAGGTACAAAATCTAGAGAGATTCATCAACATTCGTTACCTTATATGTTGCAGTGTTTTATAAAACTGAACAAATTGTAGAACTAATTGCAAACCTTAATAAATATGACCATCATTACCCTTAATAGAAGAAATCAAATTCTTTGCCTGTGTGTCGTTCTTTCTAAATTTGTAAGAAGTTTACCTGTTCCGTATTTTTGTTTCGAACAGAAATTAATTTACTCGTTGTTCATGCAATGGCATTATGTTTACTTTAGTCTCTTGAACTTTAAGCAGGAGGAGGCAGAACCTTAATGTACTCCTTAAGAAAATGCTCGATTAGTAGTGATATTGAATGTTGTATTTTTGTTCCATACAATAAAACACTGTTTAATAGTGTGGAAGAGTGGATTTGATTCGTTTCTTACCAAAACACGTAAGTTTGACAGATACCGGGATGTTAAGAGAAATAATATCCTCCATTCATCTATAACTAAATGTTGATACGAAGAGTTCGTAAGTATAAAGGTGGTAAAATACGAAACTGGTGTAATTCTCAAAAGTATGGACACTTTTAGGATTTTTTTCACAATAAAAACATAGTGATCACAAAGCGAGGTAAGCTGGAGCTTAATTTCTTGAAGTTTATTAATGAGGGAACTACTACCATAAATTCCTTTGGGTGATCCGATCTAAATCACGACGATAGATGATAGCTGCATCTAGCCAATTCTCTGTAAAACGGGAATAGTTCCTAACAAGTAAAGGGTCCAAATGGATGAATCGAGTGTGGGATGAGACATAGTGCGCTTCATAGAGCATGTGAAAATATGTCTATGTGCAAAGTTATAGCGGCTGAGTGGCATAAGCAACGGAGAGGGAGGGGGTCAAAGTTGGTGGGAGAAGGGCTATGCTATGTTGTTGAAATACATCAAATAAACTATTGAGTCGTAAAGATAGTAATAGATAGACAATTCAAACGGTGATAGTTTCACATATTTGCAAAAGAAGAATGGGCAGAGTAGATCATAAACCACCGCCTCCATCTTGAAATCCGCCATTTTGAAATATGTATTTTTTTTTAATTTAAAGGTAGTCATATGATATATCAATCAGGGCCAGCATGTTATCAAAATGTCAATTGTGAATTTAGTGATCATTATCTGCACTTATTTGGAAGATGTAGGATCATCTTTATACTTATTTACGATCATCTTTATAGGAGACATTTCCAAACGTTGAAAGTTTTTATTACCACGAAAACATATCGACAGGAAAGTTTGGATACGTTAAACATATCTACAAGCCAAGAAAACTAAAAGTGATTTTTGATATCCAACCTGTATATTATTACATTAATATTTGATATTACTTCCAATTTACTTTATATAGTGCCGAAGAGAACTATTCCGGTTTGGAAAAAACGATTCCGCATTTTTTTTTGTTTCTGGCGCTTTTGGTCGAAAACAGTGTAGAGTTATATAGCTACCTTTTGCTAAAAGACATATTTCCCAATATACACCATAACACAATAAAATCTGATAGATTGGAATGCAATTATTACGTACTGTACGTAAACCACAAGATTTTTCACCACTTGCTACATTTTTCACTCAACTTTGTGAAGCAATTGCGATGGAACAACATTTTCTGATCGATTTAGGCAGATGGTATAATAGTATTGACCACTCACACCTTTTTAACACTGTTGAAATACGCAGACAATAGAAGTTTAAAACCCATACAAACAAGATAAGAAAGCAATAACCTAGTAAGTCCAAAATTAAAGTCAATTAAATTATATTGTCCCATATTCATTCACTAAATAAACCCTCCTTAAAATGACTTCGAAGTTCTGTGAAATACATGAAGAACCTTACATATGTGTTGACCAAACTAACACTAAAGTATTCTAATTATAGTACGCCAGAACTTGAGAAAGCCCTGGGCTAATCTAATGTAACCAATTAAAGAGACAAATTTAAAAAACACAGAATCCAAAGGAACACCTATCAAATAGCAAAATGTCAGATTTATATGGAAGTGATCTTGTGGTTCACATTAATGATAGATCGTACAACGTCCTTCCGGTAGGATGTAACGTCCTAAAACTCTTACCAGGTTTAAATATAAATTAGAGTACTTTGTGTGCTTCAGCAGGACAGAAAGTTCTCCTGATGGCAAGAGCATAAACTCTTGTGTTAGCACAGAAAAAAATCATGTTATTACGACTGACAGGACGGCAGCCCTGTACAAACGTCCTTCCAAAAGATCCTTCGGAAAGACATAGGCTAGTACGTTCTATCATTAAGTGTATTTAGCATCCGAAGGGTATTCCCCAATACTTGGATTCTCCACAGAACAATGTTCTGAGTCCCAAATTGCTACAGTTAACAGAGATTTTAGTGAAACATAATGGAGCAACGCTGAGTCTGTGTCCTTACTATCCAGGTGTGAGGTCATTAGACTTCTTTCTCCCTCCACTAGTGGAACGGACACTGGAAGACGACAATATGAGTAAGTGGAAATAGTGTATGCAGCTTCACAGAGTGTACAAAGAGATTCTGGTAGCACATTTCCAGGATTTTACTAAAAGTGACGTGTTGGCAAGAGTTTATTAGCACAAAATGAACTTATTTTGAATAAATTAACATATTCTGTATATATTTGCAATATATCTTTTTTCGCGATTGTATTTCCGTTACCCTTGGATGAACTTTTGCGTGTAACCGGGAAAGGAAAGAAAACAAGTAGTATTTATGAGTTTTTTGATGCAAAATTATTTACGTAATAATACACAGGCCAATAAACGTTAATAAAAAATAGAACGGAAAATGAGTTTGAGCACTAATACAATTTTGTAGTGGCGATTGACACTTCCACTCTCACCTTACCAAAATGGAATATGTGATTTCAATTGTGAATAATTCCTCATTATGTAGTACACAGATTTATTTGAGCAATGTTCTACGGCTCTATGGGTATCAGTGACTGACACTGATTTTTGTCTGAAAGACTCTGAAATATGACAGTATACTTAAAAATCGCGCATGACAATTCAATTTTGAGTTCCGATGTGAGTGATTTGTATATCTTGTGAACATATTCGACGGATTACGGTGGGAATGAAATCTATTACTGAAACCTTGAATCCATATTAAAATTAAGTTCTCTCTTTCCTTGAATTTCTGTTATTTGTTAAACAACTACTGAAATTTAAAATATCTTCAAATTCCTGCTACAAAAATGTGAAGGATAAGATAAACTATATTTCTAGCACTCATAATCTATATGAATAAAAGATCGTCGGGTTTATTAAATAAATGAAGGAAATGTATTAACAAAGATAACATGTGGAACGAGTTGAGTTGATTTTGAGTTTAACTTCCCTTTCAGCAGCGAGGCTAGATGGACCTACTGATTATCATGGAATCCGAATCACCATGATCTTCCTCAAGGAATCGGACCCTGCTCTCCCACACCATAGGCGCGTTCGCTAACCGCTTAGACACGAAGGACTTTTAACATATCAAATGCAAAGATGAGGTGCATTTCGCCAGCCCCCCCACCTTGGAGTTTCGAGACAAAACCTATGCCAATCGTTTGTGCTAGATAGATCTTAGCATAATTAAATATAAATATGTTTTGGTACTATACTTAACGTTATAAACGCTAAAACCGTCAAAGTGCACATAAAAAGCCATTCTCTTGAGATACATCTTTTGTCTTGTGTGATTAAATCCATATAATTTACTTTTCCAAATTATTAGAGATTTGTTTTTCAGCTTCATCCCATACTCTTCTATTAAGATCAATTGACCCTCAAATATAGTACATAGTTATGCTACAAGTGGCGAGTTAAGTGCCGAAGGGAAGGTCGAGATCTATGAATCCTAAGCTGACCTAAACTACCCAAACCGTTTACTGTGCACAAAGATACAAGTAACCTTTCTCATATTTACTTAAACACAAAACTCAAATTATGAAAAATTTTGTATATACTAAGTTATCTGGTATTATGTTTATTGCATCACAAGAAACATATCTGACAAGGAAGGGTCACGCAGTGGCTCCACTGAGATCCGAACGAGACAATTGTGTGTGCTTTGGATATGTTATAACTAGATGAATCCCAAAGTTATACGTGCCACTTGGCGGAATATCGTGAGTACAACATATTTTGTAATGTACGAAATACAAAGAAATTACCTGGCAGAATAGTTTGAACCGAGTCATTTGTTCGGAAACGGTTGGGTAAGTGAAAAACTCGGCCAATACATATTCTATCGTTTTCAACGACAAACGTTTTGGGATAAAAATGTTTGCCCCAGGGTCCCCCGCAGGGTTCCAGACGGGATCCAACTGAAAATTTTGAAATGGCAAGGGAGATTAAGTGGCACATCATTTGAAAGCTTTTGTAAAATGAAAGAAAATGAAGGAAGTCTCGACTCTCTACAACAAACCTGTGCAAAATGGCGACGTGTAAAGGAAAACTTAATTCGAAAGCCCATGGTCACCCCTATAAATCGGAAATGGTGAGACAAATGTGAAAACAGGAAAGGAACTGTGGCATTATTTTCAAAGTACAACGATTTAAGTGAAAACGTCTTGTCCCAGGGTCCCCACATGGTCCGTGGTGGGGTCCAACTGAAAAGTTTCAAATGGCAAGAGGGGTAGCACATCGTTTGAAAGCTGTCGTTAAGTGAAAGAAGATGGAGCACGTCTCGACTTTCTACGACAACCCTATCAAAAATTATGGTGCCTCAAAATGTAAACAAGAGCATAATTGGAAATCTGTGACCACCTTGAATCCAAAATGTAAAGTACCCAAAATCCTCACATGTATTTTCTAAATTTATTTTGTTTCTTACAAGGAAGCCATATTTAAACTGTTTAGGGAAATAAAAACAGATAACGTAGGCATCACATCACAATTAAGATTATAGGAAGTTTTCTTATACGGAAATAACAAAATAAGGCATTTCATAAGGAGACCTGAGCGAAGCTCTACGCTACAACCAGGAAGCACCTAAATCCCGGAAAGGGGTTGTGTTGGTCGAGGACGGAGAGGAGACTAGGGGTTAGAATAAGATCGGATAGTGAAAAGACATCGATTGGAGATTATCAAATCTGAACTATCTGTGAGTATTACATCTGTTTTACGATGTTGGATATTCACAATGGTTAAGTTTCCATTCCATTACGATTTAGTAGATTTTTATGGTTAAAACTATTTCGAGTCCTGATAGCTTGTGGTGTGATGTCGAAAAATCCAAAAGAAATTGATTATTTCATTTCTTATCCTAAGAAGATTAGTTAAATCCATCCTTGAGCTGTCTAAATACACGGTATTACAAATTTCAGATGACCTACACTCTGCCCTCGAGTATAAAAAGTTTCTAAGATACTAAGTCATTCCAGTTAGAAATTTGTAGCACACAAGCAAACATTTATGGTGGAAGCATCCGATTTTATCCATTTATGGGTAAAATTAAGATTCCGGAGAACATTAATTAGATTATGGTCATTTACCACATATGTTTCGGATTCGGAACTCTCGCTAATTTTTTAGGCCATTCAAGTTACATTAAAATAGATACATCATGCTTTATTCCGATGCCTCACACATATGGGAATGAAGCGTATTACGCGTAGTTTAATTTATTTAGACGATAACATCAGTTTGTTAGTTGAGTAAAAGGAGTTTCATGTTCTTTTCTCTCTCTCTCTCTCTCTCTCTCTCTCTCTTGCTCATAGTATGCTGAAATTACAGACGTCAGTTGTTGTAATGCTATATAGCCTTGCAAGATTCATTTCCTCTTGTTACTAAAGAAACGGACAATACACCAAGATTCTTGTTGTCATATAAGAATTTGCTGCATTTACAAACTAAAGTCAGTGTACTTTGCTTAGGTTGCAAAATTAGTCACAATGCGAAAGTTGATTTTCCGTTCGTATGTAGGATATGAATAATACTTCCAGCAGTGATACAGAACATTCAGACGAACAATTTAGAACTTTAAGATATAAAAAGATCCCAATAAAAGGAAAAATCCCTTAACTCAAACGGAAATACAATAAGTCTAAGAAAATGCAGGGACAACACAGTGAAGGCCAACGAGCTCAAAATTCTATTGTTAATGTGTACAATTCTCATTACCCTATTCCGAAACTTAAACCACACAAAATCACGACACAGTAGTTCTTTGATGAATATGATGATTGTGTACGGTTAAATAATTGGACTGATAAAATAGAAAACAAATGATAATCACCGCGTTTCCAGGGAAACTAAAAGAACAATTGCGAAATTTGTTAAAGAGAAAGAACACTACAGATGAAACAACATATGCGAATTGTAAAGCTGAGATAATTAAATGTTCAAGAATGCTAGAGATAGTGTAGATTTTTTCTCTACCGTACAGGATAGGATTCAGAAAAAAACATGAACGAATTCAGTCGTTTGTTTATGATGTTTTATCCATGAAAGACAAACATGCTCCGAATTTGACAGAAGAGCAGATCATTTCAATCATTACAGCAGAGTTGAAACCGTACTATATTCACACCTCGGTTACGACTCTTTTGACACTTTAGGTGCGTTTAGTCAGGCTCTCTATACGTTAGAAGCAAACGAATGTAACATTAGAAATAGGAAAAAGAGAGAAATAGATGCACGTATTAAGAAAGCGTATAAGAAGTGTAGAAAAGGGAAATGTTGGTGTTCGTCATCAGAATCTACGGTTACTGACAGTTCTTCGTCCGAGTCCGAGTCCGAGGACGAGATTACGTCACATAGGCACAGAAAAAATAAAAAGAAACAATTAGAGAATTAGTAGGGAAAGAACAACACAGAGCTAAACACTCGAAAACTCAGAACACAAACACACCTTCATCATCATCTCAAAGTAGTGAGGTTACATCTTCCATTAACCAGTTACAGTAAGAAATAGAAAAATTGTCGCTGAGAATCGAAGGCGGTTCTTCAGATTCGCAAAAGACAAACACTCACTGTGCGCAAAATAATTCGCAATCCCATCAGAATAAGAGAAATAATTTTCGACGTAGTAAGAGAGGCAATTTTAAGAATAATCAAAGTAGAAACAATAGTCAATACAACAATTTTAGAGGGAAAAATAACAATTTTCGAGGCCGTGGTCGTCGTGGAAATTTTAGATCAGGACGCGCAAATTATCATAACAACCAGTGTTGTTGTCACCATACTAATGTGTCTCATGTACAACAGGTACCTAGTTTTAATCAAATGCAGGGTGTACATCACATGCAAAGTAATGGTACGACATATTATGTTCCTATACAAAACCCTTCCCTATTGAATCAGATACAGGGGACTCATAATTTAAACTGACAACGGCTCTACATGCTGACGGTGGATGTACAGATAACAAGAAAAAGGCCCCACCTGTAGAGAGTAATAATACTAGTGTACACCGTCAATATAAACAAAAAAATGTTCAGGGAGAAGAGATACAGACTCCATTAGAAATTGAAGAGGACATGGTTAGATTTACAATACAACTGAGAAAGAAACCATTAAAAATAATTGCAGATACGGCAAGTACAATATCAATTTTAGATAAATCATTGCTATGTCCTAAAACTAAATTGTCATAAGAAATTACGAAAGTTGTTGGTGTTTCATGTGGACCTATAAAGATGAAACACACAGCCATAATCAAATTTCTAATCAACGGACGATCCTCTCATCACAGGTTCAAAATAGTGGAAAATTTTGATCTGAAAGCTTTTTTAGGAAATGACTTATTTATTTTTTATAACGCCCGTGTTGATTACCTCAATACCACTGCATTTTATTGTAATAACATTTAATAATTAGCATTCATTTCTTCGTTTAGTGGAGACTCGTTTGTCTATTCGCCCATAGAATATTTTGTTGATGTCAATGGAATACATGTATGAAACATCCCATAATTCCTGCTATTTTTTTTTTTACATAAATTCCCTTTATCCCATTCCGACAACCATTGTCAGAAAAATCTCACAATATGGGATTTTTCTCGCGGGTTGGCATCACTGAGTACCTTATATTTTGTTATACAAGAATAGTCTACCTATTTAAGTGAAACACAATAGGTGGCTCTGAGAGAAACTAGTACTTCACATTCACATTTCCTGCTATGTTGTTTAGAATATTCCAAATTGAACAAAAGAGAAAACTTACTTTTAGATATTCACGGTTACCTGCACAAAGAGAATATGAATAAACAGAAAGTTATGTTGATTGAATCATTCGCAAATTAATAGCCGACTGTTTTCAGTTCCAAAAGACTATTTTTAGAAAAGAGTGGTAAATGTTTATTTATTTTTGCAACAATTCAGTAATTCTATTCTAATTACTTTTTAGTAATTTTTCAAAGGCACAGAACAGCGAAGTATGCTAGTGCCTTAAGCAATCCGAACCGTATTAAGAGTATGGATTGATATAAATAGTTAGATATTTATAGGATGGGTTTCAGTAATTTTAATATACTTTCCCAAAGTCGATTCCTTTTGTATATGCGACTCAAAAAATTACATTCTTTAATTCTAATTTTTTTGAGTTACAAATTACATTTGCGGTTACAGATTCCTTAAATTGTTACAATTAATTTTGTATTTGAAAATTAATCAAATATTGATATAATACACGGTTACATTTTAAAAATTAGAAATCATTTCATTTCCTAATCGGTGAATACCTAACGAATTTAAGAACATTTTGTTTGTTACTAATTTCATTCTTGTATTCTAAATTGTGTGATTGTGAAGAACTCTGAAATGGATTAGGGGAAACATGTCATTTCTGGTATAGTGTTATACTTTTAGTGTATGTTTGCTGTTATGTTCTAAAACTGCACGACGGCAATATTTTCATTTGTGTTTGTGTGTTTGCGTGCGTGTGTACGTGACGTGAGTAAAGCAACATGGAGGCAAAGATGATATTAGAAGAAAGATAGACAACTTTGAAATAGTATATAAAGGATGAAACCATCAGTAAGGTGCAAAGACACTGGCAGAATGAATCTGGAACCCATTGATACGTTTAACAATTAAAGGAATTCGTGATAAATTTGAAGCCTACTATTGGTTTACAGATGTACACAAAAAAAGTAATATACAGGGCACGAGGGATAGCATGAGCTATGACCCTGAAATCAACCAACACACTTGAAAGAAACAGGCTATCCTAATAGTATTGCTAACTGCCACAACGGTGAACTAAAATTTGGCGATTTGAAGATTTCTGGGAAGGGATGACAAAGACAATCTGAATCAATCTGCAGCCTTCCTTTTCTCATCTTCAATTAGAAAAAACTTAACAATAAAGTAGCCTATTTATTTAATAAGATGTAAAAGTGCATTCGGTGCTTATCGTTGAACAATTAATGAATTTCATATTGTTCACAGTCAACGACCTTCTTTAAAATCACTGTTGCAAGTACTTCGAGAAAAGATTAATTTTAATGGAAGCACTTCGTCTTTATGGAAAATAAACCGTTCCTTAGGATTTAGATTGATTAAGGCTGAAAAGAATAGGCAACTACTTATTGAAAAAGATGAATTTCGGTCAAAGAGATTGTTTGCGAGCTATAGATCATTATAAAAGGCAGAACCGCCCAATAATTTACATGGATGAGACGTACTTGCATTTGTCGCACACAAAACAATATGCGTGGAGCGATAAGAATAATACAGGTTCACTCGCACCAATTTCAAAAGGACAACGCATTATAATCATGCATACTGTCGAAGAAAACGGTTTAATTCCAAAGCGTTACTCATGATCAAATCTGGAACGAAATCTGGCGATTATCACGTCATGAATTATGAAAACTATGAAAAGTGGTTGAAGTCGCGTCTGGTTCCAAACTTGCAAAGCAATTCAGTTCTTGTGATAGACAATGCACCATATCACAATGTCTGTTTAGATTCTTCACCGAAATCATCACCTTGTAAAGCTGCAATGATCGATTGGCTTGTAAGACACAACATTTCTTCCAATATGTACAAACCTGAACTTTATATTCGTAATTTAATCAAAGCTAATAAACCTCGTGTTCGGACATTTAAAGTAGATTCGCTCTTTGCTGAATATGAACATTCAGTTCTTCGTTTGCTCCCGTATCATCCTGATCCAAACCCGATAGAGTTTATTTGGGCTGCAATCAAAGAATATATAGCAGCAAGAAATACCACTTTTTCCATTAACGATGCGATGAATCGTCGATGAGAAATTTACAATGATAACAGCGAAAGAATGGAAGGCTAGGTGTGATAAAGTACGAAGATATGAACAAGTATATTTGCAAATAGAATCTCAGTTAGATGTTCTTACTGAAAGCATTACAATAAACTTGGCCGAAGACAGTAAAAGTAATAGTGACGACGAGACGGAAGACGATGATGATGAGATGGATTGTATGGACGGTATTGAACCTTTATAAATACCTGAAGCTACAGGTTAGCCTACCATAATATATATAAATTGCGTTAAGTAGGTTTGTTATCCATTGTTTTTATTTATGCTGGAGGTTAGTATCGACAGGGGTTAGAAGCACTACCAAAGAATCTTCCCCCTCTCTCCACTGTCATCCTTGCAGCGGATAGCGTTCTTCCTACCTCCCGCTTCTCATAGCTCATGATATCTCTCGCGCACTGTACTACTTGTTACATCTACAAGTTTTGCTAATTTCCGTATAGTTTTACACCAATTCACTTTTTCGATACAGAAAGCTTTGAGACAAGATTTCCGAAAAACTTGTATCTATATCGCAAAGTTCGTGCTAGTTTGAGAGCATTAAAGTGGAAGGTCTGCACTGCAGCTGAAATACAAGAACCCGGTAAAGAGAACTTGTATTTCCTTCCGAAGGACATGTCAGAAACAAAATTTATTCCGCAAAAATACAGCGCAAAGAAAGCAGTAGCCTGATTAAAGCTTTCATTCATTTTCTGGAGTCTTTATTGCTGACATCACAGAATCTGTGCTTTCGACGTTATCGTGTTTCAAATTCCTGTAAAATCATCGTGGACTGAAGGAATATATGTCAAGAGAGACATAAGATCTTGGAATTTTTCTGCACTATTGGAAACACTGGTCTGTTGAAGCTGCTTTACTTTCTTGGGTGGATTTGCAGGACGTCCACGAATGCTTCGCTTGCAGTTGATTGTGTGAAAGCCCACAAACACATTTATTGAATACTTGAACGAAAAGGTGGATGGTGTATGTTTTGTAAATTTCATCCATTCAGCCACTCTACCTTAGTTTACAACTATTTCTGTGTAACTTACACCAATTTGGTCTAGCAGCAAGTGCGTTTCCTGTGAATGTTAGATAACTCAATCTTCTACAGAGGGCAGCAGAATACAGATATCACTTCTTAAACCTCTGCTCCTGAAATGCATCAGGGTGGCATCGACTAATCAAACCTGGAACCCCATTTTGTTGCACAGAGCCACTTACCCCATTGTTCTTATCAGTCCCCCAATTGTTTTCTGCTGGAACTGGATTTTTATTTAGAAAAGATCGAAGTAAAAATGCTGAATTATAATCATGTTTACCCCATTCCTAATAAGAAAGAAATTTATCATGCATTCAAACAGGCCGGTAGCCAGTCGAAAAACTTAGGAAGGGCTCGGCTGAAGTTAGAGGGCCCGATCCAACAATATTATAGTTCATCACCATCTTATATTTCATTTACAAGCCTACCGGGAAAATTTTAAGGGGTCTAGCAAAAATTTAGAGGGGGTGGCCCCCTAGACCCCCTTTATAAAATGGACAAAAATGTATTGTCGAAATCGTTCTTCACATGGACCCATATGAGAAATAAAGGAAGAAAATACAATCAAATAATATATATATTGAAATCAATATGAAAATGTGTTTCGAAGTTCAAAATTTTAACCAGAAATCTAGAAGGAACTAGTGCGATGAATTTCAGATCTTAGCCAAATATAAAACTAAATATCTGGTTCATGTTAGCTCTGCTTTACTTCAGTAACTTCACCAAAAAAAAAAAAAAACTCTGAACAAAGGAAAATTTAATTAAAAGTAATAATTATATTACAGTTTCGTCAACTAACTAAACTTCTTTACTTAATCAGATACAGTAGAATACAACAGAGACTTAACTTTTTAGTATAACAAAATCCCTGAGACTGGTTCCGAATGCTGGTTAGCTGATCAGTATGATCTCAGCAAATCAGAATTAAGGTTGGAAAAGGAGCAAAAAAAAAAAAAATTATAAATCCATTTCCTTCCCTAGACCTGTATAACTGGCATGTAAAACTGGATGGGGGGGGGGATCAAAGAAATTGATTAACTAGTACCTAGCCCAACCTGTTTATTATCTTCGGTTTCACTTGTTACCTTTCTGCTTACATTCACGGACCCCCTGAGACATATGAAGAACTCTGTTATAATCGTTTCAGAGCTTGAATATTATATTCCAAATAAATGTAATTATAAGTTATTCATGTTATTCTCTCGTTAGTAAAAGAAATTAAATTAGAATAGAAAATTGAATATTTTGTACTTCAAAATATTGGGGGGACGCCAGAGACGCCCGTTCCTGTAGATACTACTCGACTTAAACAATTTACAAATTAATTTTTTTTTTCCTTTCAATAACTTGCAAAATTTTCCATTCACGTTGAGATCTACATTCCCATTTATGGCCTAGCCTTGTTCTTTTTCAATAAATCTAGTCTCCTTCCACTTTATCATCATCATCCTTTGTTTATGGTCTAATATTTTAACCTCGCACTATTTAATGTTATGCACCGTGTCCCTAACGTTTGTAAATGGTGTTTGTTTAGTTTTTAATATTTGTATTGGTGCTTACAATATATTAACATATATTTTTGGAACTGAATTGTATTAATATTATTAATCATTTGATGTAGATATGTAAAATTGAAAGCTAGTTGTTTACAATAGCAAAACAACACATTCTTACATTATAAATTGGAGCAGTCGCATACAAGAATTTACTTTTAAGGCATACAGCAAAAGAAGTTTAAGCAGAAGAGATAGATAGTTACTAGTACAATCCATTAACTGGACCTAAAGTTATAGATTGCAATGTGGGTATGTATGTATAGGCAAGCATTTTAGAATCCTGTTTAAAATTAACGTAATGCCTACGACGTATCCTGTATTGCTGAAAATAGTATTTACATCTATAAGTGGAACCGTGGTTGAAAATATAATTCATATATTAGTGAAGGTGTGGCGAAGGGCTATTGTATCGCTAGAGTAATGGCTGACAAGTTCTGTATTGCAAAATAGGTGCTAGACAAGTTTCCTTTATCCAAGAATGCATGGTGAATGGATCCTGCATTTAAAAACTTCCTACATTGAATTAGAGCTGAAGGATTAATGAGGAAAATGAATCGTGTATCTTCTATTCTTCAGGCACTTGACTTTCCTTGAGTTGACAAGGAAAATTGATGTAATCTCGTATCTTGCTGGCTGTTAGCTTTATGATGCATAGTGTTATCGACATCTTGGTTTCTCTACCATATGGTTTCTACCATATGTTTGTTTAGGTTTATTTGAGGTTTATTAAGAAAAGTGTGAGCTATAATTGGGATCCTTTTGAAATACATAACAGTTGTCAGAGAATTGTTTATACGCTCTGACTTTGGAATGTTGCGGTTAATTATTAAATTAATTACTGTTTGATTTCAGAGAAGATATTTTTGGTATAGTATATAAGTAAATCATTTATTTGATAAGTTATTTTCTGTTTTTATAAATAGGAGAGCCCGCTGAAAAGTTAATTGTACAATCGAGAAAAAGAGAACGTAAAATGATTACGTTTCTGTAGTTACTCTACATATCCCTCCGAAGCTTAATACACTTCTTTGCACGGTGCTGCATTTTTTCCGACCAGTAGAAAATATTCAAAAGATTGCTTCTCGCATTATCTCCTTATTACATTTTAAACGGTTTCTTTTCAAGTGTTGTTTTTCTTTGAAGAATAAATAACAATTTGACGGAGCTAGATCTAGGAAATAAATAGGATGATGTAGACACTGAATCCTTAATTTCTGCAATATCTGTTGTGTTTGCAGTGCTCAGTTGAAAGGTGCATTATCTCGAAGAAACATAATTCATTGACTCAATTTTCCAGGGCAATGCACTATTAATTTATCTTTCAATTTTGTGATAAACACATGGTAATACTCTGCATTAAATGTCTAATCCTTGGGCAGGGATTCTATGAGCACAACGCCATCCTTATCTCAGAAGAAGAATGTCACAAACATCATTAAAGCTGAGTGTCGCTACTTAGTTGACTTTTTTGTTTCATAATTATGGTGGAACAGTCATGTTCCGTACGTGGATATTATTCGTGGCAGAAATTGGTCAACATTGTACTCAAAAGGAATGATGATACAGTATTCGTTGATGCTTTCACTCTTTCACGATTTTGATCTGTGACAGAATTTTGGAGACAAATTTTACTGAGAGCTTCCGTCTCAGTTCATAAAGTATTGCAATAGCAACGTCTTTCCCAGAAATGGTCACAATCCGTGATATATGTTTTGCTGAACTTCTGCTTATTTTAAGAATAATGCCATGGCTTTCATCCATGATTTCCTAGACAGTCATTGTTTTTGGTTCCCTGCAGCTGAAGCATTATCTCCGCGTTTCAACTGTGTCACCCAATTCTTTACCACTGCACATGCTATAGGAGAATCGCATAGTGTTTAACTAATTTTCTCATTAATTTCCTCTGCTATTACTTTCCTTGATGACAGATCTAACCACGATGTTCGCGAAATTGGCAAGGGGCCTGAAAAACAAAATTCGAATGTTTTATTATTGTAAAAATGCTTATTTGTTTATAAAGAGAATCGTTCTTTAAAACATTACTACTTGATTATTATACTTGCTTCCCTTCTGGTGTTGTGTCTACGAATATTTCAACAGGACCTCTTATTTCGCGACTATAATACATTGGCACATATTTTCTAAGTTAATCGTAATAAAGTTATTCTTGTTTTAATATGCAGATATGTAAAATTGAAATGTTGCAGTTTATATTAGTACAACAACACATTTTTACATGATCAAAATTATGGATATTCAAGTAACATCTGTCTACCCTTTGAATCTGTCTACCCTGAAATATATCATCGACTCTGTGATGCTGTGACTCTCAATTTTCTGATATTCTGTGTCATGTGATAACGCTCACACAACGCATTATTTTCAGTGAGTATGTTGTTCTTTTAAATGGCACTCGCACCCTACGGTCCAGAGGTTGTTATTGGTCAATGAAAATTTTAGTTTCCCAAGATTAAGAGCGCTAGTTTATTTCGTTTGAGGCTGATGATGCATGGTTTCATGGTAGTCGGAATGAGGTTCAACACTTACACAAGATCGCTGAATCCCCAGATCTCAACGTTAATGAATGTATGTATGTCAGCACTGAAGCTGACTTCGGAGCATATGTCATTCCTCGTTATCGATAAATGAACTACGAGCTGTACTATATGAGGAATCATGTAATAATGGTATGGAAATTGGTTATGACTAGAAAAGACCGAAGGAGAACAACCGTATGTAAAGATTAAGAGGTTACCGGAAGAACGTGGAGCATGGAAGCTTCTCACAAGGGAAGGTCATGAAGTTGCTCCGTTGAGATCAGAAGGAGACAATTGTGTTTGCATTTGATATGTTATCACTAGACAAATCCAAAAGTTATATGTGACACCAGGCGAGATATTGTGAGTCACAACATATTTTGTAATGTAAAAGCTACAAAAAAAAACTACCTTGCAGAATAGTTTGAATCGACTCATTTGTTCGGAAACGGTTGGGTAAATGGAAAACTCGGCTAACACGTATCCCATCATTTTCAAGGATACACTTTTTGGGAAAAAATGTTTGCCTCAGGGTCCCAGACAGAGTCCAACTTAAATTTTTCAAATGGCAAGGAGCCTTAAGTAGCACATCATTTGAAACCTGTTGTTGAAATAAGATGGAGCAAGTCTCGACTATCTATGACAACCCTGTGCAAAAAGGCGGCTGGTCAGGATGTAAACAAAAGCTTAATTGAAAAGCTATGGTCACCTTGAGACCAAAATGGCCGCTTGAAACTTGTATCAATAGGATAGGCAAACGTAACTTGCTAAAATTAGGAAAACCAAATTTGGCACGAATGTTGTTCAGTAGGTGACGAACAGATGCAAAATGTTTAAAAACGCGACATCTTGAGTTCAAAATGCCGCACTATGTATTGAACGCATATCCAGCTCAAATCACTGGTGTTCCAGAAGCGAAATGTGGTATTTACTTTTATGGTTAATAGCAGATATCCACAAAATATCAAAGAATATCATCTGTTATCCAATATGGCTGCCAGCGTGAAAAATGACCTTGTATATAAATATGCTCTTTCTTGGAATATTGTGACATAACGACAAAGTTTGTGCAGCTCGATGTACACAAATGATTTACACGTGTTTTAGTATTGCTCGCCAATCTTGTAAATTAATGTTTTCTGTATATTTGATATTGCTTATTAATATTGCTTAATATTGCGATTAAACCAACGAATGGCATAGAAATGTAACCATCACGAATACGTTACAATAAAGCCCCAACCTGACTGGTACAGCAAGTCCTTTGTGTGTGAACTACGTATGAGAAAATTAGAAAAATATCCAAAGGAATTCAACTTAGCAGTGTGAATAGAAAGTCAGAGTTGTATGTTCATTACATATTCGTTATATTCACGCAAATGAGATCGAGAGAACCATGACAAACTTGCATTAGGAACAAAACATATATGTGTTGTTACGGAATGAATTAATAATTGAAGTTAATCGAAAATGAATTGTTCTTTATTCTTTTTATTGTTTCTAAATACAGTCTGTTACAAAATAACTGCACCACCTAAGAAAAATTTATACATTTTGCGAATGCTTATATATATTATGAAAGATATTAATAGCAATGGTTTCAAATTATTTCTCATACATCGTTTAGTGTTTTATCTACTGCATATATAGAGACAAAAGATTCAAATACTATATACTACCTAATACTATGCTACAAATAGTCATTATTACAAAAAATACGAATATAATTGTTTTCATGTACTTTGTATGAACGCATGTTAACGTCTCATTAATGAACAAGAAATGAATGCTAGTTTTTTGAGCAGTACTGTTAAGTGTATAAAAGCCATAACTGTGTATATACCCCATTCAGTACTTTCTATGTTTCCCATGTGCAGCTTTCAGTGATGCCAACCTACTTGGCATGCTGTGTACAATAGATTGGCACAAGGATTCATCTAACTCGTGGAACCACACTTGCACCACAGCTTCAATAAGCTTCTTCCTTGTTTGAAAGCACTTCCCTGAAAGCTTGCGGGGCATGATATGTCCTAAATTTTCAATAAGATTCATGTCTGGAGAGTTAGGTGGCCATCACAACCTTTGGATATGCATATCTGCAAACCACTTGTTAACCATAGCAGCTCTGTGACACGGCGCATTATCATCTTGAAATATGAAGTAATCTAAGTTTTTGCCTGAGAAATGATCCCTTGCTGTTGATAGAAGTTTACAGTTTAAAATGTCCATGTAATACTGTGCGTTAACTGACCTGTTGCAAATTTCTAATCTTCCGACACCTTTCGACGTGAAACAGCCACACACCATTACACTCTCACCAAACTTCTTTGTCGGTGATATACAGTCGCTATTAAGTTCTTCCCCACTTTTCATCCATAGGCGGACGCCACTGTCATTCCCAAGCACCCTAAACTTTTTCTCATCGGATAAAATCACACGTTCCCATTCTTCAACACCCCACGCTTCGTACATGGTAAGAAAGTGTTTCCTGGCTCTTATGTGATTTGTGTTAAGTGTTGGCTTCTTTCTAGATGTTTTCTTCCTAACTCCTTGTTCTTTTAGCCGTCTAACAACTGTCACGTAGCTTACACTAACATTTGTATCATCGGACACAAATTGAGCAATTTGTCGTGAAGATGATACTCTGTTTGTCAGAGCTAGGCCCTTTATTTTTCTGTTTACACGAGAGCTTGTTTTTCGCCTTCGGCTACATTTGTCTCTCAAAGAGGACTTGTTATACATTGTTTGCTTTTTAATAACTTTATCAACCGGTGTATGATGCAGTTCAAGTTGTTTTGCAATTTGACGTTGCGAAATGCCACGCCAGTATCTTCCCTTGTTTACGAGGAGATAGATCATTCAGTATTTTACCCATTTTAGTATGTAATCACACTAACTATTGAGGAACAAGCACAAAGCACTAAATATCATATACAAATCATAAACAACAACCCACAAACACAAAAGTTCACGTATGGAAGAAATTTTCATTAACAACGATCAGCGGATTACCATTCACTTGCGCATACACGAGGCATCCATTTGCATAGTGAATGCACGGAATGCAGTGCCACCTGTTGAGCAAAGATCACACAAATTCCATGAGTAGTAATAAACAAAAACACATCAAAATGCAATGGCTAACAAGTGTATAATACGTTAAGCCCCTTTAGAGATAAAATTAATTAAGAATTTTCTAAGGGAAATTAAAACCTTGAAATTTTAGCAGGTGGTGCAGTTATTTTGTAACAGACTGTACATAATAGAGAAAAATAGAAATTTAGATTTGTACTGGTATGAATGACATAGGTTTTAAGTGGCTATCTTGGATTCAAGGTGACCATAGATTTTCAATTAAGCTGTTGTTTACATTTTGACCCACTGCCATTTTGCACAGGGTTGTCGTAGAGAGTCAAGGCTTGCTCCATTTTCTTTCATTTTACAATAGCTTTCAAACGATGTGCTACTTAACTCCCCTTGCCATTTGAAAATTTTGAGTAGGACCCTGTCTGGGACCCTGCGGGGGACTCTGGGGCAAACATTTTTATCCCAAAAAGTGTGTCCTTGAAAATGATAAGATACATGTTCGCCAAGTTCCATTTACCCAACCGTTCCAAACAAATAATCCAGTTCAAACTATTCTGGCAGCTTTGTAGCTTTTACATCTCTAAATATGTTGTAGCTCACGACATTTCGCCCGGTATTACTGTACATATAACTTTGGGATTTGTCTAGTCATTTCATATGAAATGCAAACAAGATTGTCTCGTTCGGATCACTTCGTGACCCTCCCTTGTCCGTTGTTGCAAGTGACCTTGCATAGTAATACCAGAATTACTATGACGATGATGATATAAATAAGAGTAGACACACTTATAAAATTATATATAATCCATTGAAATAGTAAAAAGAGGGCAAGCACCTACGCCGTTTCCATAATCCGACATCAGAAAAGGATAAAAGTTTGAATTTCATAGATAAACGCTGGGGTAATAAAACGTGAGTAATGCATTAATTTCTATACTACACATAAGCTAAAGTTCATCTCTTAGCTTGTAGCAAAAAACGCATTTGTACTACTGTAACTTCTCAGAAGAGCCGCCATTGCTTCCATTTCGTGCAACATATTGTGCAGTCAATATTATCTTTACTTCCTCCACTGTGGGCCAGGAACCCCGAAAACCTGACAAAATAGGAAGTCGTGTTTTACTTTTTATGAAACCTGGCATACTTAGGTTTAGAAGGACGCTCAGCACGAATTTGATACGGAAAGGGGGAAAATTCAAAATGACAGATCCAATATGGCGGACACAAATTGAAAAAAGTATGTATATATGTGTAATATGGGTATACATATTGTAGGACAATCGAATGTGGAAACAGAAACAAATGAAATCATATTTCTCATACATTATTATGTCTCGAAAGATGGAAAACTATCGCAGCCACTTTTTATATCACAAAACAGTGATATTTTTTCTGTGTGAATTGTCTTTATAAATTATGTTTTTGGTTCCTCGCCTGTGTCTCATGTTAATTCTATTTAAAACGTGTCTAATTTCCCGTAAACCCTGTTTCACATTCTTATTTCCCATCGTAGAATTAGCATTGCTCATTACTGTATATTACCCTCAAGGTTGAATTTAAAAGAAAGTAGAAAAATAGTCCGTGTAACGCGGGTTCCTGTCACCACGGCATGGCGCGTCCTCAGGTTCCGGATCGAGGAGAAGGCCTCTAGATATAGAGGTTAGCTGCGAATATACTGAATAAGCAGTCGCGGACAGACGACTACGAGTGGTCCTCCAGCTTGGGGGTTTGGGTAAGGCTAACACCATCATCCTGTAAAAAAAGGTACTTGTTCAGAAACATTCACAAAAGCCTCGGACAAGGACTGATAACTTGGCACGACATCAGCAAAAGAAAATGGACATGAGATTTGGAACATGGAATATTAGAAGTCTTTATAGGGCAGGCGCGTTAAAATCTGTAACGAGTGAGTTAGAGAAATACAGGATGGACTTAGTAGGAGTTCAGAAAGTTAGGTGGGAAGGAAATGGATCTGAGAATTCCGGAAATTTTACGTTCTTTTACGGGAAAGGAAATAAAAATCACCAGTTAGGAACAGGGTTTTTCGTTCACAAACGATATTACCAGCAATTAAACGGGTTGAATTTGTTACTGACAGACTTTCTTTTATTACTCTTAAGGGACGGTGGTGTGATATTATTGTTTTAAATGTACATGCTCCAACTGAAGATAAGAGTGACGATATAAAAGATAGTTTTTACGAAGAAGTGGAACGGATATTTGACCAACTCCCGCGATACCATATGAAGATTCTATTAGGGGATTTCAATGCGAAGGTAAGACGAGAGGATGTTTTCAAACCGATTATAGGGAACGAAAGTTTGCATAAGGGAAGTAATGACAACGGTGTTAGACTCGTGAACTTTGCAACATCCAAAAACCTAATCGTGAAGAGTACAAAATTCCCACATCGCGACGTTCATAAATACACTTGAATATCACCAGACGGAAAAACACATAATCAGATTGATCACGTTTTAGTAGATAGAAGAAGACAATCTAGCATAATTGACGTCCGGTCGTTTAGAGGGACTGATTGTGACACTGATCACTACCTGGTAGCAGCGATAATACGGGAGAGATTATCGTTGAATAAAGGTAATACTCAATGTGCGAAAACGGAGAGATTTAATTTAATGAAATTAGAAGAGAGCCAGGTAAGAGAGGAATACCAGATTGAAGTTTCGAATAGATTCTCGGTTTTAGAAGACTCGGAGTGCACTAGTGTTGAGGATATTGGGATTGAAATTAGAGATAGCATTAAAAGTTCAGCAATAGAAAAATTGGGACACGCGAAAATACGTAGGAACAAAAACTGGAACCAAGAATGCATTAAACTAGCAGAGAAGAGAAAACAGGCAAAATTACGGTGGCTACAAAATCCGAACGAAATAACTACACAAAATTTCGCAGATATCAGGCGGGAAACTTCCAAAACTTTTAGAACAAAGAAACGGGATTTTTTGAAAGCTAAAATTAAGGAACTTGAAGATAATAGTAAAAATAAAAATATTCGGGACATGTATAAGGGGATCAGCGAATTTAAGAAAGGCTATCAACCTCGTGATTATATATTAAAGAAATCTGATGAAACAGTTCTCACTGATACGGATAGCCTCTTAAATAGATGGAAAGCTTTCTTTGACGATTTACTGAAGACGCAGCCAAAAACTAATGTGCGTGGAGAAAAGGAGATACACACCGCAGAACCGTATATTCCAGAACCCAATCGCATAGAAGTGGAATCCGCTATAAAGAAATTAAAGAAACGCAAATCTCCGGGTGTAGATGAAATTCCGGCTGAGTTAATTTTAGCTGGAGGCGAAAAATTGTGGAACAAATACACAAACACATTCTCCTTATCTGGAATAAGGAAGAATTGCCACAAGAGTGGAAAGAGTCAATCATTGTTCCAATTCACAAGAAAGGCGACAAAACTGACTGTAATAATTATCGAGGCATTTCTCTTCTGTCAACATCTTATAAAATCCTTTCAAATATTCTATTAGCAAGATTGACCCCATACGCAGATGAAATTATTGGAGATTATCAGTGCTGATTTAGACGAAATCGATCAACTATCGACCAAATATTTACCATTCGCCAAATACTCGAAAAGAAGTGGGAATACAATACCCCGGTACATCAACTATTTATTGATTTTAGAAAGGCTTACGAATCGGTTAGGAGAGAAACATTATACAACGTTCTTACAGAGCTTGGAATACCGAGAAAGCTAATTAGATTAATTAAGATATGTTTAAGTGAATCCCAAAGTAAAGTCCGGGTAGGAAAATTTTTGTCCACGAGCTTCCACGTCGAAAATGGCCTGAAACAAGGAGATGCGTTGTCGCCATTATTATTTAACTTTGTGCTGGAATACGCCATAAGGAAAATCAAAGATAGCAACTAGGGCCTAGAGTTGAACGGCATTCATCAGGTTATGGCATATGCTGATGATGTAAATTTAATAGGGGATGATAGGAGAACAGTAGAAATAAATGCAGAGATATTATTAAACGCTTGCAGGGACATGAGTTTAGAAGTAAATGCAGAGAAAACTAAATACATGAAAGTGCGTCGGGACCGTAATACGGCAAATTTTGGAGGCGTTAAAATATTAAATAATATTTGACCATTAGACCCATCACAGCCCCACTTGGTGATCAACGTTAGACACATACGATACTTCCGTGGCATGCTCTGCAAGACTTGTTTTTCAACTTGCAAAGGCCTTTTCACAGTGTGATCTAGTAGATACTAAAGAAGCACTTCTGAAAACGACTGACTCACTTGTGTGATCTCTGGGTAGCACTTCTTCTTTTCGTCCCGTACATGATTATGAGCGGGTTAAATATCACGGCAGAGTTTCTTCTCTTCACTCCTAAGGAGTTGGTACTGATGTTTAATTAGATTCGTTTCTAGAAATAATGCTAGAGCATTATCTGAATAGTACGACGTTACAGTGTGTCTTTCGGATTGTGTCCAGGACTTCATAATCTTGGTTGCTCTAGTAGGACTTGCCTCGATTTCTTCTAGTATTTTTGACTTGCCAAGTTCTCTTTGCTGTCTGTACTTCATTGCGGCTGCGTAAGCAAGAGTGGTTCCACTCTCAGCTGACCGAATTGCCTCAGTAGGGCGTGTCGATTTTTTCAATTTTCAAAATCCTAAAATGAGGGGTGCTAAAAAGTTGAGACCTGACATTTTATTTCGAAGCATATATTTATAAATTCGATATAATGGTCTTTTGCTAGGTAAATATCAGTCCAAAGTTTCGTCATTTTCGATCTTTTTTTTTTTTTACAAATTTAATTTTGTTGTTCATAGATGGCTCCAGCGTTGTATTTTATTTATTGAGGAGAAATGCATGCTTGTTAAGATTAGTTTTATCTATTTGCGCATTGCTGAACTACAGTTTTATTACTATGTCAAATTTATATTATACAGTCATTAAATTAGATACATTTTCAATTTTAAACGGGTGCTAAAGTTTTCACATTTATTATATAATAACTCCAAGGGTATAAGATTAAAAGCTTAAAATTTGAGTGTGTGAACTTTTTCAACTAGTCCTTATATTAACATTGTGATTTCTTGATGTTTCTTTACAATGACTTCTAAGAGAAAAAACAAACTTAATACATTTACACATAGGAGTAATTTGATTGGAAGCGGCAGAGAATTGTTACCCTCTGAACTTCCCCTCATTAAGTTATGTTGTCATGCAGAGCATTTGGTATGGTGTTGGCTTAGTCTACTGCCGCCCTTATGGATGTTGGCTTGATGACCGACAACAACCAAAGGCTTGTGATTGATCACAATAAAGTGAAGAGAGCACAAGAAAAAATAATGAAATCCGTGGACCAAGAATTTGATGAGTTCTGTCAGCAAGGTATAATCGACTGCATCTTCTTTGACGGCCGTGAAGACATTACGAACATTATGTTGGTAGCAGAAAATTCAAATCACCAGTTCCCTGGGATTATATGAGAACAACACTATTCTGTTTATAGCGAGCCAGGTGGACGCTATCTTTATCATTTCACTACTCAGAAAGATTGTGACAATAAAAAGCAAGCTGAAATTTTTGCTGATAATATTGAAGATTTTAGAAGGGCATTGATAAAATCTTACAAGCAATTGGAGGTGATTCTACCTACGTCAACACTAGTTGAGAAGGTCGTACTATGCATTGGGTAAAAGTCAAACTCGGTCGTAAGCTAAATTGGTTAGTGTGTGCTCTTCACACCAGCGGGTTACCTTTGCGACACTTAATCACAACACTGGATGGCATAATTTTGTCTAGCAATCGGTGGAAAGGTACCATTGGAGATATGCTAGACGCAGTTACTTGACTTGAAATTGATCCTTCATGGCAAAACCTCCCAATTAGAGAGCATCTTATTGCGCTGAGTGAAAATATCTTAAATATTTATCTACAGATCAAGCATACGGATATCAAATCGAATATCAAATTACACAGGCCATTCTCACTGGAAAACCTCCATGGGATCTGGCGCTTCTTGAAATTGGTCCAGTCATTCAAGATGGTTGACTACAGCAAATAGACTGCGTCGTTTGTGAGTTTTTAAACATGAACTTAACGTCAAGTATCTCATAAATCTTAGGCGGATAGTGAAATACATTTCAGTGTTTATTACCCTGCTGGTTCAACATCAAAGTCAAGCATTGCTGGGAAAAAGGGCCACGCCACATCTTGTTTCAACTGCAGTGACTTAATATGCAGAAGAAGATTGTTGTGGATGCTGTACTTCAAAAGATACTGAACTTGAGAAGTGAGGCAGTACAAGGAAATCTCTCTGTACGTCCGAGGAAAACATTTGCTATCGACCCCAATGCTTCGTTCGTGCTAGAGATGATCGACTGGTCTAAAGGTGTTTATGAACCTCCCTTGACATGCAAACTTTCAACAGCAGTAGTAAAGAAATTTGTAGACGTTCCGATGAAAGTACCACAGTGGCCAAATCACGCTCAATCTATAGAAAGGTGTATGAAACAAGTCACAGAGGCAGCAGCAAAAGTCTATATGCATGAGAAACGTGAGGGGTATATGATAGTTCAAGAAGCAAGTCCACAGATGATGTCCGAAAATGAATCAAAACAGGACATAATGAAACTTGTTTTGTGAATAAGTTGTGCGTTAATAGTATTGCTTACTTGTTGCTATTTCTTGAACACATTTGTATTAAGTAAAACAAGGACAGCTTTATCACAAAATGTAACACAAATTTAGCATATATATATATATATATATATAGTAATACTATAGTGGTATGTAAGAAGTGTATGAACTGTATGATGCAGCAGTTACAAAATAATTCTTTATAATGAAAATTAGTAGTTTGTCAATGTGGTTGAGTAAGGTATTTTTTAAAATCAATGAAAAATGTGTTTCTCAAGATTTGTAACAGAAACTATACACTTCAAACATGGAGAATGTTACATGTTTTTACTAAAACAATTATAAAGTATAATAGTACGTAATCAAAGTAACGCTTTCTGTTCTTAGTAACTGCAATGCAATAATATAAAGTCTAAATACAGTATTTCAATACGTACGTCTATGTATGCAGAAATTTTATTGAGTGTTTTCTCAAAGTATCTGTTATATACACTTTTTTACTGTACCTCTAGCTTTATTAATATGTTTGATGATTAAAAATATGTTTCATACGGAAAAATAATGTATTTAATAGCATTGCATGGCATTTTCGAAAGTATTTCAGTATGAAATTACGAAAACTGCACTTGTGCTATATTCAAATCTTGATTTACCTAGCTAGAATTTATTTAATCACAAAACTAACTACAGATTTGAATTTCTCATACCTAAAAACATACTTTTAAGACCCCTCATCATGAAAAATTGCAAAAAGTATATTTCACCCTCAAAAATGACACGCCCTATTGCCTCAGTCTTTCTCCTCTTTGATCTTTCACTGCTTTCTGAAAAGTTTGCCTGTGGGCGTCCAACTTTCGCCGAGATCGATGGTTATCGTTCACTATCACTCAGATTAATATCAGTATCCAGACAGTCCGCATAATTTTCCTCTACTTTACCGTATTGGCGATTGCATTTGTTGAGCTTCCGGAGCATCTGATAACTTAAGGCGACTACTGTTTTTTGGTCAGCCGTACATAACATCTCTCCACCTGTTATATCATCTTCCACAAAGAATAAGAGCTGCTGTTTTTGGCTTTTTGTTTCCTTCTGCATTCTTTAGAAACTCAAATAGCTTTCTTCTAGTTATTTTATGTGGCATTTCTATGAAAATTGCTATTAATATGGTGTATTTTGGTTAGACAATTTTACATATCATTCAAAGTAAATATGCACTTACAATCTAAACGGGCAAAAAGGGCGAAATTGGTTCACAGCTCCTGAAACATAAAAAATTCAAGTATCACATTAGCAGAAAATCTCGTGTTGTATTCGCTTTTTACCGGATTAAAAACCTACGAAACTATAAAATAATGTTTTTCTTTCTGATTTACAACCTACTTCTCCATAAGCGTCCATAGAATTGATAAATTACACATAACGTCATAGCTAGATGTTTAGCGTTGAATTATAATATATACAGATGAAATAAAGAAGAGATACCCATTAGTGAATACGATGGTAATATCTGTAAAAATATGACAAACTTTACCTTCTCTAACATTGAAAATAGCACATGAACACAGAAAGTTTACAAAGTTAAGTTTTGGCTTTCACTCCTGACCAAACCAGTGAACATATCTCAGTAACACTGATATCTGTATGCAACTGGGACGTTCCTGGATAATATGAGCTAGGAGATAGACCCTTCCATAAACTTTCATTTTTGGGGTTTTGGCCAGGTTTTCGGGATTCCCTGGCCCAGTGTGCATTGTAGTAGCAAGTAAAGGTTTCATCTTTTAAATTGAATACCGGTATATTATATTAGCCTTATTCCTCATATTTTTTCAATTCCAACCAACACAAATGATATTTATTCTTGTAAATCACAGTTCTCTAAACGTTACCTTAGAACACGTTTCTCTTTTTTTAATTAAAAGAGCGGTGGTAATTAATGCCTTAACTGACGTACGAAAGGGGTGGGTATTGGAGGTACAAACACTCACGAAATTGAGACTTTCCTGTAATTTTACTCTAATTTTAGTGGTAATTTTACACATTTTTATTATACATTTTCCTCATTTACAATCATGATTCTCATGACAATTTCCTGCATATGTCCGTGGCCTTGTTTTACAAATGTTCATGGTAGTTTTTCATTCTCGGCTAATTTTAAACCCAAGCATGATAAAATTTTAAACAAAATCTTTACAAATGTTCACTATATTGCATAAAATAAGACATTTTTATTATGGTGGTAATGAAATATAGTTATTAACTGGAGAAGGAGATTTAGTTACCTCATTGCGAGTAAAATCATTTCTCATCCTTTACTAATTTTAATTTCCAAGCCCTGGGGAATGTGAGAAAAGTCTTTGAAAAGCTTATATAATACTGCGTCATAGTAGAATGCTTTCTATGAAAATTAACATGAGTTTGTAAATAAGTAATGAGTAGAAAGGGGCATAAATTTTTGAGTCATACTTCACGACTGTAGTTCCATGACGTGAGTATAATTAGAGAGCCTCCAATTAAATATAAACCACAATTGTTTTTCAAAATCATATATACAGTAGTATTTAGGAATATTGCTGTGGAACCTGTTTCATTTTTAATCGAGGAATGACATACGTTCTCCCTTTTCTATTAAAAAAATGCTGACATACATTAAACGATGATGTCCTTTGGACAGATGGTAGCGCACGAAATGTGGTTAATAAGCTTAGAAAGTATGAGTCTAGAAAATTTCGTCTAAATAACAAATAAGTTGATAACAAATCTTGAAAATTTATGGTCATATGATGTAATCATACAAACATACATACATAAAGCAGTTCATTCCCACAGCACACATTTCTTATATATCACGATGGTAAAGATGAATAACTGTCGTTAACGTTTCAGGGTTATGCAATTATAACAGTTTTTAGTTTATTCAAATTTTGGTTTGTAGAAATGAAAACAATTGTATTTACATAAAAATTGCAAGGATGAAACATTGAAAATTCTACAGGGCAAAACTGTACAAATGCAATAAAGGAATAGCTTTCTATGATGACATCTATCGCATTTATCTGAAATAATTAAACTTCTATAAAAAAAAGTAATGGAGCTAGAAGAATAAACGTGGACTCGTTCATACTTGTGCTGTAGTAAGTATGCACGGGGCTGAAAAAGTTCCCTTATCCATCTCTGTATCATCTAAATAAATATTCATACAATTTTACTATTATTATTATATAAATGGTTTATTCTTATCACTTATGATATTACTTCGAAAATAAGGACTTAGAGACTTTAGATGAGGTTTCATTTCAGAATGAGGTTTCTGTCAAAGATTCCCGATTATTGTGAATACTTTTTGTGACCAAATTGTACTTGGACGGACAGATACATAATGTTGAATTCAAGCAGCTCTATATGCTTCAGGCAGTGGCGTATTTAAGATTTTGTTTCGGGAGGGCCTTTGCTAACTTTCGGGGGTGGGCTTTGCCTGGAAATGTGAAAATTCTGCAAGATATTTCATTTACTTTACTATACTAAGCAAGATTTCGGTGGGCTTAAGCCCGGAAGCCACCCCCCTAATTACGCCACTGGCTGCAGGTGAATTTGTCGTTCAGAACGAGAACTAATTAGCAGATAATATTTGATTTTGTCCATTTTCCTCTCTCAACATATGATTTAACTATAGAATAAATTATGGATTAAATATCATCTGTTTGATTTGACTGAGTTCGTGGCCGGCGCTTGATATTGTGACATAATAGGCGAATAATATTTTTTTTCTTATGAAATGGAAAGGAGTTGAAATTTCAGCTAACTCTATTAAGGATGCGAGTATTGTTATATCCTTAGTACAAATCAATATCAATAGAGCGATCTAGTCATTGTTGGCATTGTCGCTTGGGCACGATTTTAAAAGAAAGTTTTCAGTATATATGGACCAACACTTTCATGAATATCATCATGATTGTAGTCTATAGCCTGTGCCCACAATGTATGCCATTGAAATAGATGTCTATGAAGAAAACAAATACTAACCAAACATAATTTCTACTAAGCTGTGTCGAATATTCCAATTTCAAGAAAGGAAAAACTTATTCTCATATACTTATAATTATCTTTACAAAAAATATGAATAGAGAGGCAACTAAGTTGGTTAAATTACCAGCAAATTAGCAATCAAAGGCTTCCTTGGATAAAAAAGTTTCCAAAAAGATATGGTTGAAGTCTGTTTATACAGCAGCAAAAATTACAAATTTTTCATTGAATATTTTTTAAAAGGCAGAACGTTTTATAGATATAATAGATATAATTTAAAAGTAGCAGACTATACTAAATAGAACTGATTATAAATACAGCAATATAAAAATATATAGACATAAAAATAAAATATAAAAAATATAAAACTATATATAGGTGTATACAATATGTATATACATATGAGAAAAAGGGGAGAAACTTAAGGAGAGAATAAAACAACATACGGATGATGTGAGAATTAAGGGAGAAAATAATGCCATATATAAACATGTTAAAGAAACGGAGCATGATATAGATTGGGAAGGTGCACAGGGGCCAGAAAGGGAGAATAGACGAATAATAAAGAAATGAAAGGAAGCACAAAGGATAAAGAAAAAGTGACAAATTAATGAACTGGACAAGTGGACTGTTAATACATGAGCTATGGGATAAATTATTGGAACAAATTGAAGCAAAGAACAAGACTAAAGACATTTCTATGATATATATATATATGATATATATATATGATATAGTTTAATATTGTATATAGTTATGCTTATATATAAATTTATGTATTGTTATATTTTATATTTTATTTTTTATGTTTACCTAGGTATATATATTTTTATATTGCTGTATTTATAATCAGTTGTATTTAGTATAGTCTGTTACTTTTAAATTATATCTAATATACATCAAAGGAAGATTAAGAGAAAGTTTTTAGGTAAGTAATCAAGTATAAACAACAAATGTGCTACAGACGTTTGGGGAAAATTAAGGGTGGAAGGGTAATTAAGTCAGAACAGGTGGCCGACAGATGACGCTCTTGGAAGTACGACTCAGGTGGCTTCCCATTCAAACAATCAATTTGAGTACTTTCACTTTCAGTATAAATGTGTATGCTCTGAATATATCTCTTTTAGTTAGTGTATGATGAAAAGAACATTCAGTTGTCGAAACCGTTACACTATAATTTCGTTTTTTAGACTATGGTTCCAGACTCGTCATGGATAAAGTTGCATAGGAGAATACTACTAGTGATACCAACTGCTTTCTAATTTTAGGTAAATTTCTTATTTAGATAGAACGTGGAATAGTTTTCTTGTTGGAAAATAAATTACGAACTGCGGCGGAACCAGAAAATTAGTTTCAGAGGGGCTTCACTCAAAAAAGCTTAGTTTATTTTTATAGAAATCATTAGACTTTTGGGGAGATTTGAACCTTATACTCATAGGAATGACTAACATTAGATTTTTTAAAAAAGGGAATTATGCAATTTGGGTGGACTTCAGCTTCAAAGTCCCAAACCCCTTTAAATATTCCATTGATCACATTTGGAATGACATTCTCGGACATAAAGAGCAACCAAGACCAATCAATTCATGGGGAGTTTTACTATTCCTCAGTTGTCATTTCTGTGAGCCATATGCTTAACCGTGAGAATGTGTTTCCTGTACCGGTACCAGAAAAGATATAACTTTCTTTGCAAATGTCGAAAATTCATACTAAGTACTGGTACCAGTATCATCATTTGAATATCATCCATGTTTGTAAACTGCACGCAGTTTCTGCAGGAAGTGAAATGTGTAAATACTGAAGGGAAAACATTGCATAGAAAAAAATATGTTCCTATGTTGAACATACTTCTGTGTATGTTGTGCAAAGTAACCCCATACGTAGGGATACTTTGTACCAAAGTTTATATTTCAATAACTATGCTTAATAATGCACTACCACAAATGTTTCTATTATATAACTATCTAGCTATTATCTGTTTAAAATACAGCATTTTAAACCATTACGTTTGAAAGTTACATAAAATTTAGTTTAAAATTCCTTATTTGTTGTGCAAAATTACCCCGTCTTACGATACATCTTAAACGGGTAAGATATAAATGTTTAAAGTACCCGCAAAAATAGTGCATTTTTACTATATTAAAGTATGCACCATCCTCCACATTTCTTTATTGCTCAACTGCGTTTAGTTTTTGTGGTTTGTTGTTAGAATTGAACCCTGAATCTGGAAAGTTAACTGAAGATATTTTAAGACGTTTGTGCTCTTGCTGTTTGTAGTTTCGAAAGTTGTCTAAGTTAAATGATAATAGATAGACCTTATAATAATAAATTAGATCGCAAGATGTAGCAATCGCATTAAGTTAAAACTTTATATTCCTTATGTTTTTATAATATTGATTTCAGGGGTAATTTGTATGATGAGATGCAACATCTCCTTTCGATATTCTACAAACCTTTCACTTGTTATTCTTAATAAGCCATTTACATCTGAATCACGTTAAAATTCTACATATCTTATACTTTTGATTTCAGCGGTAATTTGTATGATGTCCAATAGATGTTAGAATATTGTGAGTTACTTATTTCAAGCTCTTATGTACATTTGTTTGCAAAATTTAGAAGTTTTGTTTAGTAATTAGTAGTTGTATAAAGCCCTCACTGCGACACTCTTATTATATGTGAAATAGTTAAGGTTTATTACAGAAAATCGATAGGGTCCGCTAAACTTTTCATTCATGTTATATCGGAAACGTACTCTTACATTAGATTTAGTACCGAAAATTTACAAAAAAGAGACTATAAGTCTATCTCGTAACTGACATAAATATTAAATATTCGTTAACTCGTATATTATGTAATATTCCAAACAGGTGTAACTTTACATGTCTATAGCCATGTACTCGTATATATAATAATCATATGGCACATCCCATTATTATTAATATATCCATTTCAGAATATCTTCTTTGGAATGCTAGTTGCATTAATGTAATACCTCAAATTGCATCCCCCAAATTACCGTCATGTCATGCATAATAACTTACTCTGGTCCTCTGGTCACACATATTTTGCCTCATACACGCAGTACACTAAGTATCTCTATACACACACACACACACACTTTAACAAAAATATAATTATCAAATAATATACATTATTGTGATAAGCTTTACAACAGTACTTTCAAACTTTCGCCGAGGTTACAGAAAAAAAAAATCTCCTCCAGTTCCTTACCAGAGGGTAGCGTTCCCAAAACTGATGCAAAGTTCCTTCTTTGTACAGCCATACTGATGCGTTGCAGTAGAAAAGAGGTTGCTCTAGCGTCTCCTGACCAGGCCCGTGCTGGCCCACCGGGACACCGGGACGTGTCTCGGTGCGCCCTCCGAAACATCACAGTATAAATAAAGGTACAAGTTTTCAGTAATAAATTTTAACAGTTTTATTGGCAAAGAACCCGTGAAAGGTGCAGTGCGCCCTTTACATTAGACGTCCTTGCGAAACCCCATCAAAGATGAACGATTTTATTCACTCTTCTGTATACCACAGTCCTGTAAAATAAATACATTCAGTTACTGTTGGTAAAGAACCCGTGAAAGGTACAATGCGCCCTTTACAAAAGGCGCCCTACGAAACATCACATTATAGATACGTGGTTTTAGTTATCCTGTACACTAGATTTGTATAATAAATTCAAATAGTGACTGTTAATAAAGAACCTGTGAAGGATGCAAGGCGCCCTTTACATAAGATGCTCTGCGAAATATCACGTTATATTTTTCTTTTTAAATTTTATTCTTCTGTATTTCAGTTTTGTATTATAAATTCACACAGTTGCTATTGGCAGAGAACAGGTAAAGAGTATAATCACTTACAAAAATATTATAAAGTTATGTAGCTGTAAAACAAAACAATGTGATACATCAAGAATAGTTCGGATAGTCAAATGTACGATGAATTCATGAAATACTACATTGACACTAGTTTCTAATTTACGATTTTTACGTATCGAAATTTTCACAGTCTTATTACGCATCCATATATCCAAGCACATTGATTGTTCCTGTGTGTTTTAAAGCATTATTCGGATAATCACTACCTATTGTATTTCTAAAATATTAATATATTAATTTCTATGAAATATGGTCTTCCTGTCACCACGACATGGCGCGTCCTCCGGTTGTGGATCGAGGAGAAGGCCTCTAGATATAGAGGTTAGCTGCGAATATACCGAATAAGCAGTCGCGAACAGACCGCAAGGGGTTATCCTCTAGCTTGGGGATTTGATGTGGGACTAACAACCTCATACTGTAAAAGAAGGGTTGTTCAGATATATTTGCAGAATCCTCGGATTAGAACTGGTAACTTGGCACGGAGATTTGGAACATGGAATATAAGAAGTTTCTTTATGGCAGGCGCGTTAAAATTTGTAACGAATGAGTTTAGAAATAGAGGATGGACCTAGTGAGATATTAGGATGTTAGATGAGATAGTTGTTTTACGGGGAACGAATTAAAAATTAGCAACTAGGAGTGGGGCTTTCCGTTCACAAACGAATAATATCAGCAATTACATGTGTTGAATTTGTTAATGATAGATTTTCTTTTACTTCTCGTAAGGGTCGGTAGGTAATATTATTTTTTAAATGCACATGCCCCAACAGAAAATAAGGATGATGATTAAAAAAAGATAGTTTTTATGAAAGAATGGAACGCGCAATTGATCATCTCCTGCATTACCATATGAAAATTCTAGGAAATAAATCTCTGCATAAAGAAGGTTGTGATAACGGCATTAGACTCGTGAACTTTGCAACATCCAGAAACCTTATCGTGAAGATTACAAAATTCCCACATCATAACATTCATAAATATACCTGGACTTCATCAGATGAAAAAATACATAAACAAACTGATCACGTTTTAGTAGACAGAAGAAAACATTTTATCACAACTGATGTTCGGTCGTTCAGACGAGCTGATTGTGATACTGATTACCACCTGGTAGCAGCAATAATAACAGATAGACTATCGTTGAATAAAGGAAATATTCAATATCTGAAAACGGAGAGGTTTAATTTAAAGATATTGGAGGAGAGTCAAATGAGAGGGGAGTAAGATTGAAGTGTCGAAAATATTCTCGGTTTTAGAAGGTTCGGAGTGCACTAGTGTTCAGGATACTTGGTTGAAATTAGAGATAACATTAAAATTTCAGCAAAACAAATATTGGGGTAAGCAGAAATACATAGGAAAAATCATGGTTCAAGCAGGAATGCGCTAAAGTAGTAGAGAAGAGAAAATAGAAGAAACAGCTTTGGCTACAAAATCCGAGCAAAATATCTACATAAAATTTCATTGTCATCTGGCGGAAAACTTCCAAAACTTTTAGAACAAACAAAAGCAATTTTTGAACGCCAAAATTAATTAACTTAAAGATAATAATAAAAACAAAACCATTCGGGACATGTATAAATGCATCAACGAACTTACGAAAGGCTATCAACCTCGTGCTTATATATTAAAGAAAGCCAACGGAACAGTTGTCACTGATCAGAATAGCATCTTAAATAGATGGAAATATTTCATTGACGATTTGCTTAACACATAGACAGAAACTAATGTTCGTGGAGAAAGTGAAATGCACACAGCATAACCGTATATTGCAGAACCTAACCAGACGCAAATAAAAATCGTTATTTAAAAAATTAAAGAAACACACATCTCCGGGTGTAGACGAAATCCTGTATGACTTAATCTTAGCTGGAAGGGAAAAATTGTAGAGCAAGATACACAAACTCATTCTTCTTATCTGGAACAAGGAGGAATTACCACAAAAGCAAAAAGAATCAATCATTGTTCAAGTCAGAAGAAAAGCAACAAAACTGATCGTAATAATTATTGAGAAATTTCTCTTCGGTCAATATCCAATAAATCATCTTAAACATGCTATTAGCAAGATTGACTCCATACACACATGAACTTATTGGAGATTATAAGAGCGAATTTAGGTAAAATCGATCAACTATCGACCAGATATTTACCATTCGACTAATACTTGAAAAGAAATGAGGATACGATATCCTGGCACATCAATTATTGACTTTAGACTCGGGTAGGAGGGAAACATTTTACAACATGCTTTCAGAATTTGCAATACCGAAAAAGGTAGATTAATTAAGATATGTTTAAATGAATCCCAAAGTAAGGTTCGAGTAGAGAAATTCTTCACGAGCTTTCACGTTGAGAATGGCCTGAAAGAAGGAAATGCGTTGTCGCCATTATTATTTAACTTTGTTCTGGAGAACACTATAAGGAAAATCAAAGACAAGGATCAAGTCCTAGAGCTGAATTGTATTTACCAGGTTATGGTGTGTGCTGATGATGTAAATTTAATAGGGAATGATAGAACAATAGAAATGAATGCAGAAATCTTAATTAAAGCTTGCAGGGATAAAGGCTTAATAGTAAATGCAGAGAAAACTAAATAAATGGAAGTTTGTCGGGATCGTAATACTGCATTTTATGGATACGTTAAAATACCAAATAATATTTTATTTCGACAAAGTGGATACTTTCAAATATCTAGGATCATTATTAACAGATCAAAACCATAATGTCTACGAAATTTGATGTCAACTGAATGCAGGGATTTCGTATTATTATTCAGTTAAAAATCTTTTGATGTCGCGAATTCTGTTCAGGAATTTGCAGCTTAAAATATAAAACGATACTCATACGTGTTGTGCTGTATGGTTGCGAAAGATGGTCACTGCCTCTGAGGGAAAATAGCAGACTGAAAGTACTTGAAAACAAGATTCTTGGACGAATATTCGGACTCCAAGAGGAACGAGAATGGGGAATGGCGGAAACTTCATAACGAGGAGGTGCATAATTTATACGTTCACCAAACATTGTTAGGGTTATCAAGTCTAGGAGGCTTAGGTGGGCATGTCATATAGCTAGAATGGAAGAAATTAGAAACGCTTTCAAACTTTCTCCTGCTGGTGTGGAAAAGAGCAGTACATACGAGCAGCGTGAATCGCTGCTTCTGCTCCATGCGGGATGCAAAATCCCAGTTCGTGTGACGATAAAAAAATGTCTTAGAGGTTCTCTAATTCTATGGTAAACGATTTTGGCTGATAATCTCCATACATTTCCTATTGCAATGGGACGAATTCCGCCATTTTTCTTATTCTATTAGTGATGCTCCAAAGAAAATAGGTCTAATTTCCGTGGGCACATCAGCGGAAATAATCAGGTGGAGAAAATCGCAGATGGCGTTAGTCAGGTTCTCTTTAGTTTCGTAACTAGGTGAAAAACGAATATATACACATATCTTTCCCGTTGCAAAGAAGGGGTTGAAATTAGGTCGAAAAAAATGCTGGAAGTATGTTTAGTACAAGGGGTCCAGAAGCACGTAAAAATGATACAATTTACAGGAAAAATGACTGATACAAATACCTAGACGTAACATAACGTAACCAGATCTAACCTAACCTAGCATAAACTAACCTAAGCTAAAATGAACTAACCTAAACTAACCTAATATTAGTAGAAATCTGTCCTTCTTTGGAAAATTATGCGGACCCCTACACTAATATAACAAACTAAACTAACCGAATGTGAACAAAAATTTCCAAAATTGTAACATTTTTGTAGAGAAAAAAAGCTGGACCTCTTCTGCTAAACATAAGCCAAAAGCTTTTTACCTTCATCTTATCTGACAAGGTACATTCGCGAAGTGTTCGCTCGGGATTCCTATAAAATTGATTCAAATGCAAAGTTCTCCGCGGCCCAATGTGTATTGTACAAATTTTAGCGGCCCATACGGGTAATTTGCATATTTATGGGCCTTCATATATCAGGAATTTATTCAACATCCTTACCCATTTTTTCCCTTTCTGCTTTCTAGAGTATTAAAAGTTTTCTGTTTCCTAAAAGTCATACACACAAGTACATGAAATGCTATCATACTAATAAATTCATGTAAAGAATAAATAACACAAATAAATTATAAAGGTTTAACTACCATTCTTAATTATAAAGTAGTGTAAAAAATTGATATTAAAAGGATACAACGAACAAATATAAGCTTTTTACAAAAATATTTGGGATAAGAGATTATCATGTTACGTGTCGGCGTAGGCCTATACATTTTCACATTCGAAAGACGAAAGACAGATATGGTGAAAGTGATAAAATTGGAATTCGAGATTTCAAAGAAATTAAGTTTCGAAGTTTGTACGTCAGTTCTTGAAGCGTTTACTTACACTTGACCACATACCTTCTCACATCCTGGCCTAATTCTAGACGTAAGGTTTTTGTGATATTCTATCGTTTTGAATGTTTCTCCGATATCTCAAAATGAAGGTAGTTTACTCAAGGATGAAAATTTAAAATAATTTTACTTTCTCAAAATAGCTGCAACGAGTGTGTTAACATTTTTAATAAATAAATATTTTCTTAACAATCATACATCGTAGTATGATTCATTGTTCTAAGAAAATACTAAATTTGTAATTTACTCTATTGGATAAAGTCTTTCTGTACAATTTTCTCAATCATGTTTCATAAGTAAATATTTCACAAACAACTTAATGATATGGCATAACTGTTCGTCATGGAAACATTCAGAAGGGGTAATTTACCCTTAGTATGGGGTTTTCCCGATGATTTTCTCATTAATATTGTTCGTATTTCCTGAAGAAATGTTTCTTTAATAACCAAGCAATACAGTACAAGTCGCTTGTAGCGAAAAATCCAGCAGAGATTGTTTTCTTAATGGGTAGTTTTTTGACAATTTTCTCAAAACTAACAGACGAATTTATTCATATTTCATTAACAAGCATTTCAGTTGTAACATTACAAAATGGGATAAATCGCTTGTCCCGAAATATGAAAACCATAAGAGATAGTTTGTTTTGAGGGTGAATTTAAGTATTAATCTCCTTAAAAATGACTCGAACTAAATGGTATATATTGCATAAATAAATGTTACATAGATAACCTAACGATTCTATATTGCTATATTCTATAACCTATTGCTTCGTTCAGAAACTCGAGAAGGCGTATATTACTTTCAGAAGTAAGTTTGACCCAATGATTTTCTCAAGAGTGACTATGTTTTATGAAAACACTAATAACATATTATAACTCGTTTGTCCGGAAAAGATCCACATGGGAATAGTTTTACTTGGGGTTAGTTTCTTGCTGGTTTTCTCAGAAATCATTCATACGCTTCTGTTCATAGTTTACAAACAATTATTATTTCATAATTCAATTACACGGCATAAATTATTGTTATGGAAAATATGATCAATAGGTGTTTTATTTTTGGATGTAAAGTTTCTTCAAAGAAACGTTTCCAAACCATACTATTTCACCCATATTTCCCAAATATATGTTTCAGTGATTTGCTGCAGTCTAATATGATTCAGTTTAAGAAATTCGTGCGAGAAGCTTACTGCGTTCAACCGTCTTCTTCCTTAAATTTATTTTTAAATTTTGCACTTTATCCCAATTTTCCTAACAAACTCGAACCATGTTTCTTTTAAAGTGCCTTGTTGTGGACAAGGTTTCCAAGTTCATTAGTCGTGTATTTGATTCCCAGTGAGAACTAGTGTATTTGAATCCAATGTTGAGGTATAGATGATACTTTGGTACAAACAAAAATGTTTCTATAACACAAACAAAACCAATCACTTATACAAACAAATAATACAATGTCACGAAAATATCGAAGGGGTGAGTGTGATTGAAATTTCCAACTGATGTACGATGTTCAATTCCAAGAGTAAAAAATACAATACCAGCTTAATCAGTCGTCTCTAGGTAAAACAATCCTACTAAGAAGTGATTGAGATACAAAAAATGTTGTAACCGATGGGAGATATGTTAGGAGAATACAGTGGTGAGAGAAAGTTTAATATTACAAATCATGGATGATCTGCACCTTAGTTTCAAGGTGAATATTGAAGTTTGTATATAGGCGTGCATTTGTTGAACATTGCTGGGGGCTTACTAATAGGTCAGCAGTACATTTCACGGTGATTGATATTGTAACGATCTTAGCGAACGCCTACATGTTTATATTTGTCGAAGTTCTAACAGTAAAGATAAAAATAAAAATAATAAACAAAAATGAACCGGTCATTTATATTTTCTTCTTGTTTCTGAACATGAACTTTTCTACTTTGGGCGCATGTCATTTCCAAATTTAAGACAATAATTTTCCTGTTTTTTGCTATATTTGCGTACGAAATCTTCGTTACAGAGAATATTTTATATTTGGCAGATAATATAGACACTAGGTTTCTAACAGTAAATGAAATATTATACTCTGCTCTCCAGTACCTTGACCCGGTTTCTTTACTGGAAATTTTCGATGCCCTTAGCAATTGTGCTCTACTACTGCAAAAATCCCTGCAAATCATGTTTACCGGGATACAAAAAACCGAGAATAATTTTTGTTTTCTGCTTATATTTTTATTATATTATTATATTTTCGAATTATCTCCATAGATTTATTGATTTCTATTATTTCCAGTTACTAATAACAGAATTTCATCAGTAAACGAAGGGAAAATGGAACAAATGCGAAAAATCGTGAGTTAGTGTACATGTTATTTTTTGACGGGCACAAATGTACGTCATAAACTTTGGTAAACTTTAATGTCATAGAGTCTAGCCTAGTTATAGAGTCTAGAGACAGAATAAAATACAAGTCACACTGTCATCTTGAATTTTAGTACAGGAAGGCAAGACAGAGCTTAATTGTTCTTTAACTTAGTTGTTATTTCTGGTAAACTGCTTGAATTATTGACAAAAGATTGTCACAAAATCAAACTTTGTAGAGACCTAGATAGATAATCGTGTGACACCCTAACGAAATATTTCGAGATATCAGTGGATAAAACAGCAACAGGAGTGGAAGAGGCAGTCTCATAAAAAGCTAAAAAATAATCCGTTACATTAGCAAAGTTTTCATGAGTTAAAGCATTTTGTCCATGACCGTATTGACACCAACTTAATATCTCTCCCAATAATTTTTCAAAGCATTTTGTGTGGGTTTTTTTGGTGGACAAACACCATGCGTGGGAACTTTTTCTCGGTTCTCCCTTACCTTCTACGTTCGTCATTGCTAAATTTTAGTCATTACCATCATCGCCGTTACCCTTAGTCTCAAAGCCTAGTCATAGGGCATTAACGTCAAATAATAATAATTGTAAAACTTTCTAAATTCGCGTAAATAACACATTTCATGATATCTCGGTAGAAGACTTTATAAAAAAAGAAATCAGGTCTTTCAGTAACGCCCCACTATTATGGTCTCTAGAGTAAGGGCACGAATTATTAAAGCAAGTAGATTGTAAGGCAAGATGATTTAAGAATCGATGCAAAGAAATTATGGATGGAAACAGGAATATCTCGAGAAAACTCAAGCATATGACGCAAAACTTTATTTAAATTATTAATACAGATTGATTTTGTAATTTGATAATATAGATATTATATTAAAATGATATAATCTATAATTGACGTTTACACTGCACACTGTTGATGTTTACACTGCTAAAACGAGTTTATTTTAAATAGACAAGGTGTGTTATTCTTTGCAGCAGTTCCATTCTAACAAAATCAAATTCCCTTCCCTAAAATCAAACAGCTTAAATTCAATATTAAGTAGTTTGTCTGCTTGCATGTTCATCTTTAATAGTTATTATTGCGTACCACATGATCAAATTGCTCACTCTTGTAGGTGTTCATGCCAAATGGGGAATGATACGGTCTTGCTAGACACTTGTGCTCCTTCGGTGCAACATAATTAGCTTACGCTATGTTTGATTCCCGACAGGAGCTCATAGGGTACGGTTTCCATGTTAATCTGTTGCTTCACTTCACACTTAGCTTTGTGGCTGACAGTGATGCTAAACTGCAAATAAATTATCAAAATCATTTAACATTTTATTACGTTTCCGAAAGAATGAAAAAGCTCATTAACATTTCTTAAACCTAACTTCCAAACTTATGTTAGATATGATAAGTACAAAATCTTTTGATTATCAAGAATACGGAGTACAAGTATATTTAAAAGATAAAAGAATGAATCATGAACTAGTGTTTTCTAAACATTCTAGCTATTAGTGTTGCTCTTCATACAGGATTTACGTGAGAGACACGAGATAACACTGAGCTCATGCAATAGAAAAAGTCATGCTTTTAGAGACAACCCAGCAATTTCATGGTACCTTTTTCAAAATATGACAGGGCCAAATGTTGTATTGTGGCCAACACTAGCAGCTACTCAACCGGTACGAATAGAAACTTGACAATATTTAAAATATTCACTTTTCAACAGTGGTTTAAGTACATCCAGTACATCCTTTCTATTTAAAATAATTAGGACAGATGGCGCTCAAAAAAATCCTTCTTTTGTGAGCATCTCTATAGTATTGTTGTTTAGAATTTATCTCTCCTCACAAAGAGATATTTATGAATATTTATAAAGCCAAATTCTGTTACAAAAATAGATACTTATTAAACATGTGTTAACAGAAAAAGTGTTAGCTTATTAACTAACATTAAAAACGTTAACCAATTTCTTGTATAAATAAAAGTCTCTGTGCCCCAATTTTAACAATGGCTAATGGCTGTTTTTACATTTTGTAATGGGATTTTTGAAAAGGTACAAATCAGTGAAATATGCTGGTACCTTGAATAGTATGAGAAGATGTGAAGTAATATGTGTACAGAGTTTTACAAGTGATGTAAATAATTATACGAATAGACGTAGTCTAGTCTTAATAGCAGTCATTTCTATTGATTAGGTTTACCGCGTCTATATTGTATATCCTTAGGAAAATTACTGTTCATGTAATTGTATTTTGAATATCTCAAAATTATTTGCCATTAATATTATAATACAGCGTTTTCTATATTATATAACTAATGCCCTTGCATTTGGTGCAATTAACTATTTTTACCTCTGTCAGGAGTTAAATTCGTTATGATTAGTCAGCAAATTCTGGCAAAGTCTATATTAAAAATATAATATCGTCTAAACCCATAAATGGATACTTTAGGACTTTATGTGGGTAAAAAATAATTCACAAAAAGGAATGCGTATTCCTGGAAGTTTCGTTTACTTTATTTTCCATTTCTCGGGTCAGCCCCTCCAAATGCAATATTTCCTTGTTCTAGAAATGGCGATAGTTTACTCCATAAAACCAGAGAAGTACACGCAGTAGGACAGTTTTCTTCAGGAGTTGTTGGACGTATCTTAAATAGGTACTTTTGTATTGTATATAAAGTATACAAATATATACCTGAGGTAAAGGTACCAAATATGTTAATTTATAGCCTCCGAGCTGAAAAGAAACTAAGCTCAAAAATGCAGCCAACAAGAAAATTGCATTCGAGGAGTATTTCTTTTCTTATTCATGGATTACAAAGAAGTAAATATGTCACACAACTATCGCATAGTTAACACACTCATATTATCAATATTTTCAAGTATTGGTCATTAGAATAACAATAACATTAACGAATTTCTACTTTAAAGTCAATTAAAGAAAAAATATTAGAGCTAATTTTGTTTAATGTCTTTAATGTCATCATTCTATCTTCAAGACAGGTGTCTTATCTCCTTCCGTTTGTAGTAGTTAGAATAAATTAACACCAAATGGAAAGGAATGTTTGTCGCTTAGGGAATGTTTTGTTTTCCTAATCTACAGAATATTTCATTCAAATTTTGATAGTATCGACGTCTCTTTTTGGCACCAAGGTTATTCAAAACATGCACATTTAGTTTAACTTTGATTAGATTGTAACGAGAATTGAACTAAGGCCAAACATAACAATGTTACTAAGAAGCAAATATTTTCAAATGTCACACTATAATTTGCTTGAAATTCCTGCAGTGAATAAAGGAATCAAAAGTAGGACATACGTGATCTTTTTATCGGCAACGTTGGGGATAAAGGGGATAAACACCCCCTAAAGTGCGAACATAGGGCAATATGACGAATTTTTGCAAGGCCATAACTAGCAACGCACAATGAGTATTTTTTGAAACTCCTGCAGTGAATAAAGGAATCACAAGTCGGGCATACGTGTTTTTATGTCGGGCAACGTCATAAAGGGGATAAACATCCACTAAACTGCGAAGTTTGGGTAATATAACACTATGTAGGAAAGGCCATATAGAGCAACGCACTCTTTCGATTCGCTAGACGCTTTTAAAATTCGTAAAAAAAGAAACAGTAAGTGGAAAAGATTTCAAATAGTATTCGATACGTCTGGCAAATGGCAGATCAATTACGAATATTGTATCACCATTGGCATGCAATGTGAGGACTGTTATGAAATCCAGAGGTTGTAAATCTAAAGGTTGTAAAATATGTTCCAGAAAGCACAATATATTATTGCATGTGGACACATAAGAAGATAAATCATTACAATTACCGAGTTTAAAGTATATGCTGGTACAAGAGTGTAGAAACAATTCAGGTTCGAATGAGTTTCCATTAATGCACATGTCATCTTGTACATGAGAGGCTATATCTAATCCAAGAGTATTGTTGTCTATTGCAATATTAAACATAAAAGATAACTACGTAAATCGTGTCTCTTATTGAGCTCTGTAAGAAAGTGCACAACAAATCAATATCATGAAAGAGAATTTAGTGCGACATTTGAAGGTTAAATGAAAGTGGAAATTCATGCCAACTTAAGAAAATATACCATTCAAAATATTATATAAATATTTGTTTATAGATATGTAGGTACACTTTCGTTGAACTTTAGTTGATCATGTAACTAGTACATTGGTGCAATAAAATATTAATTGTAGCAATTGGCACAATCCCAAGGACAATGTTCTATCCAAACTTTAATTTATCTGGGAATATAGATACTTTTGGGTTGATAAAAAGTTTTTACACAATGATGAAGTCAAATTTTAAAAAAATGAATTTCCAACGTTTCAAGAGAGAATTCGGAAGAATATTGGCAGAACGTATTCCTCAGAAAGGAAAACCCAGATTTTATTGACGTCATGTCTTGTCAGGACATACATAGTTCTACATCAACATCTACAGAAAGTCTGGGAAAGAGAAGAAATGAATATTATGCCTAGACAACTGGAAAATAGTATGAGAACGACGTTTTGCTTAGAATACATAAGACAAACAGAACACTTAGTTGCACAACTGCCTTTACTTGAAAACCAAACAGATCTAGGGATTCTAAACAACAGACAGTGTTTAAAATAAATCAGTTAGAGAAGAGATTCGATCATCATTTAAGAACTTGAAGGCTCATAAGAGGAATTCATGCTAGAAAACGAAAATCTTGATCACATTGTAAGGATAGATGGACCTAAAGAGGATGTGATAACTACACATTATCTGCCACATCACGAAGATTTGAAGTCCATGAGAACTACTTTGATGTTGTCCGTAGTTTTTGATGCTATAGTAAAGTCTGATAGTGGATAAACTCTCTCATCATATTCTCATAGTTCCATAATTATTCCTGCAATTCAGAAAGACTTGTTTTACATCGTTTTCGAAGCAGGTTCTCACCTACGTCATTCATTCGAAATTTACTTTCAACAAAGGATCTGCAAATCGACCAGATAACCCTAAATACAAATAAAACTTGGTAACTGAATAAACTAGGAAATAGTTCATTATCAATAGTTTTGTGTACATTCAAAAAAGGTAACTAAGAGAATTCCATTGATTCTTCCCTACAAATGCCACAGATACTCAGCTCGGTGAATATTCTAGACCTAATATGAAATTTACCTCCGAATTAACAAATTAATAAACAAAAGCATAAACTCTTAGCATTACTAATAATTTACATTAATTTACTAATAATTAGCATTACTAATAATTACATATATTTAATACGTGCAAAACGAAATCAGTGGGAATGACCCCCAATCATCATTTCCTAGTATCACACTGGTAGGAGTGAATATAAGAAAATGCCTGCAGTATTTATTTTGGAACATTAATGTTTTTGATATTATACAACGTAAGTTTCACTATTTAAGCGAAACAGAATAGATGTCTCTCAGAAAAACTAGTACTCGACACGCACACATTTTATAACATGCTGTTTATAATGGAAAACTTGTTTATATATATTTATGACTATCAGTGGCGTATTTACGATTTTGTTTCGGGGGGTTGGCTTTGCTAACTTTCGTTGAGGGATTTGCCTGAAAATGTGAAAATTTTGCAAGATATTTCTTTTCTTTACTATTGTAAGTAAGATTTCGGGTGGATCTTCACAAAGAAAATTTAAATTTGAAATTGTTGAAAGATTATCTTTATAAAAGGTTTCCTAAAATAATGTAGTTAAACGTTTACATATCAAATGAGCTATGCAAACTTCAACTATAAATATTACGTTTTTAAAACGGCAGAACACAGCAAAGTATGCAAGTGTCTCAAATTAGTCCAGTAAATAAAGGGAAACAATTGGCTTTTGTCGGGACTAATTAGTAACAAGCTGAAACTTTGCCAGTTATTACAACATGATAAGGGAAGTATTTCCTCAAAAGTCCAAAACCCTCCCCCTCTTGCTCCCCCCACTACCCTAAACATACAAATTTGTATACCTGCATTGAAATGTCAATAACTCGGTTATGCCAGCTCGTATCAATATGATTTTTTAAAGTTAGTTTCCTCACATTACGTTCTTTAAATTATATCCGTATGTGTCTTTAGCTAAAGTAAGTATATATGGCGCTATTGAAATAAGTTGCTAAAAAAGTAGATTTTTCAATATAATGTTCAACAGTTTTGTTAATATTACTACAAACCTGATAACGTTGCAACAAAATATTTCATATAAAACTTTTAGCTTGTTTTATTAGCTTTAAAATGATATACATATTAATAGGTTTATAGGAATGGGAACGATGTCCAGAGAGTTCTTACCAAATGACTGTAGGTGCCATAACCCGCCTTTGACACTGTCTACCTTCATGGGTCACTTTCGGTGGGAGATTTATGAAATTTGTATCTGCTAAGTGTTTTTGTGCAGTGGAACTGAGAAGTATTTAATGAGTATCTAATAGGTTGTTTTTTACGTAAGGTTTTTGGTTTATAATTTGAAATGTAGACATAGATTAGTATGCCTTTAGTCTACTGCTTTGTTATCTTTAACCAGAACGTAACATTCTGATTTTTGTTTACATGCTCATAATCAATTTAGATTTTTATCTTTTAAAAAATCAGACAAATTTACGTTATGTTTAACTGCAAAATACCAGTTTTCAAGTTCAAGGCAGGCATTGACAGGTTTAATCACTACATGATTATTCACAGTCGATTTAAAAAATACGAGTACTATAAAGTACGTAATATGCCTGAATAAAAACAAAATGTGATTCATTTTAAACACTAAATTTCAATTTAAAATACACAACTCTTTATAACGTTTTGTGATTATACAATATTTAATGATTTTCGAGCTGGAAATATTACTTTTTGTCAGTATAACTTACCGTAATTAATAACAGGAAGTGGAAATTATTGTTCCTAATTTTAAACTTAAATTTCCATATAATTTTGATTAATGAAACAATTCAGTCATTGACAAGAGTCTAGTAATAATTTCATACTGTTCCAGGCTACCTGAGCAACATTAATATAAAAAACAAGGAATAATTTTGATTTCATTTGTGTAATTTGTGGAAATGAACTTAACATAGAGACTGTAGTTGTAAAAAAATGGTGTACATTCTATTCGTGAGGCTAGTGCATAAAAAAAAGGTCATGTGCATGAAAAGTAACTTAGAAGAAGTATTCAGAAGTGCATAGTTTAAGAATGCAATTAATTAAGGGGGCAAAAATCTTATTGCAGAATGTCTTGACATTTTTACATCACAAGTTACAAAATACACAACTTCAAGTGAATCCCTAAAGGTTGAAAGCCAGTGCGTTGTTATAAATCACGCTCTCGTATTTGATGCAAGACTTAGATCGTTGGTGTCACCCATATAGACAAGCCTTGATTTAAACCTACATCGATTATATGGTTCAAAACACTTCATAAACATATTTTATCGAAGGGAGTGTGACCATCTTACCATCAAGCCTCAATCTACCAAACATCGATCATAATTGCTGGCTCCCCAGCTATTCATTCAGATGGATTTCTCCAGCATGTTTTTGATCATACTAACGTAAATTTGTGAAGTCTTGATAGCAAAGGCAGTTTCTGTACTATGGGAGGAATTCATTATGTTACGCCAGGTACCTGTATCTAAAATTAGATAAGAGTTAAAAGAATTCCAATTGTGTTCTTAACACCGCACCTATCCGACAGTACTTATATCCAATGAAAAAGAGAAATACAGGCCTTTCTTCAATGGTCATTGAAGACTTCAGTGAACTTCAAAAAATATGATCTTTTACGGCTCAATATTTACAATATCTAAGTCCCCTCAACCCTATATGGCTTGTTGGATTAAAGTTGCAGCAGGAATGTAGTGGATTTATGACTAACCATAATGACAAATTAGGAAAAAGTGTTGAACTACATATATTATGGCTGCATTGCAGTTGATCAAAGCAGAAAATGAAACCAGTTGTAGTGACTGATGGAGAATTTCTTATTTATTATGTTCCTTGTACTAACAAAAATGTTATTCAAAATTGTAGTAACTATACTAAGTATTCACCGAATTGCGACCAACTACCTAATACTTTTTTTAATAGACTTTAGCTCAGAAGACGGCCTGACCACGACATGGCATGGATTCTGGTAGTTTCTATGTTTCCACGGGAATCTAACACCATAACCTCCTGAGAGCATCTAACATATGTTAGTGCAGAAGTCATGGCGCGAAGAGGTTGTTCCGCAACATCCCATAAATGTTCTATAGGATTAAGATCTGGCGGGTTAGGGGGCCCATTCATATACTAAAACTCTGTCAAATGTTTCTTAACCCTTAACGGTTCACTACCGTTTCTGTCTGCTTCCGGCACTGCTTACAAAAGAACATATCCACATACTACTTCCCGTGTAAAATTTACCAGGTTTGTCACCAGGTGGCAATATCTGTTCTACCATCGTGGAAAGTATGTGCACAAATAACCACAAAGAACAATACCTGAAAATAATACTTTTCAAACGCAATTGGCAAGATTAAAAAAATGTGTAGCCGAATGGTAACGAAAACTCGTTAAGGGGTGCAAAGCAAGTGTAGTCCTGACTTGGTGGCACTGTGCATGGTCGTTCTTGAAAATGCCGTCTTCGCATGGATAGAAGTCTTGCATTATAGGGTGTACGTGATTTTCTAACACCTTCAAGTACACAACGGATGTCCCACATGTAACGGTTAGAGATTTAAATCTCTATTCCGTAGTTTAAAAAAAAAAAGGTCTCTCGAGAGTCCGGATAATTTGGTTTAGTTTCCTACCCTGTAGTGCTTTCAGCTACTGTCGAGAGAAAGCTTAGTATGGTTCTCCGTATGCTTGGTTATCAGCGCCAACGGTGATTTTTGGAACTACTCGTTCTACGTTTGAATAGCTCCGGGTTGGGCTAAATATAATAGTTCGGAATTGCTAAGGTGCAATATCACCTAATAAGTGAAGTAAATATCGGCGGAGAAAATGTCTTTACAATGTTTGAGAATTCCAAGTATAATTAATCGTGAAGTTATTACCAGAATTGTTATATAGAGCAAATCCTAATATGAAGTTAATATATATATCTTCTTATCGTGAAGTGTGTTTGAGTAAGAAAAAGGATTTCGAAGTAAGTTTCATTACTAGTGACCATTTTGATTGTGATCATCGGTCATTTAAGGTGGTATATTTCGTTATTGAATTTTGGAAGATCTCCTATTATTCAATTTATACAGTAAATTGGTAAGTTCTTTAAATATATATATATATATATATTTAAGGTTAATATTTTTGTATCTATTTTGAAGATTTGTTGTAATTCAATTCCTATCAGTTGTCAAGTCACTTGCTTAGATTTTTGTATTCAACTCTATTTGACCATATATAAATCATACAGAAAGAATTACCTTCTTTTCTTATATAATTAATCACTATATAAACCTTAGCACATTTTTATTTGACATTTTGAACTTTAGATGAGTAATTATTTACTTTTTCGATGTGATATAAATTCACGTCGTTTTTAAAATAATAATACTAAAAATAATTCTCCCCGATTTAGCTGAGCTAGATTCCTATTCTGAACAATTATCCTGAATTAAAGGACCTGAAGCTAATATTCTATTCTGTGCAACTGCATTTTTGTTTAAATTTTTTTTTATTTTCTAATGTGCGTTACACAGTTAAATTCCGAACTATTATCTTTCCTTACAAGCACCAAAGTTTTGGATAGACCTTGTATAAGTGCTATAAGAGTAGTTTTCTTAAATGTATTTAAGAGAATGATCGTAAGGATAAATGATATTAGCAATCAGTGTCCTTGTTAAGATAGAGCAGTCAGAAGGTCAGTTAGGAGGTGTTTCTATTTGTATATTTACATACAAGAGACATATTTTTAAATCACGTAAACTTCAAGTTAATAATTTAGTGTCTAAGCAAGTGAAAAGTACAAAACGTTGCATTCTACATCATAGTTTTGTTGTTGTTAAGTACGCATCGAATCCAAAAGCTGTGCCTTATTAATTGTAATCCTTCTGATAGCAGGAGTATATTAAAAAAAAACTCAATAAAATGTACAGGAGTTCTTCCAGTAATAGTCGTCCTGAAGGCTTGTGGTTAAACGGGTTTTCCAATAGTGACCATGGCCTCTTTGTTAGGAGTCATAGACCACGAACAGAAAGTAACAGTTCGAGTGAATTGTCAACTCCCGATCCTTTCTTGCATACCTATAGCGATTCTTGGTTAGTTACGTCTGGTAGCTATTCTTCATCGCGTGGTGACAGACAAGCAGGAACTAACGTGATGCAAAATATAAACAATGACGATACGACTCGAGCAGCCGTATCGTGTGTAAGTGCACATAATCCTTTCGTCATGGAACAAAATTCATTGATAAGACAAGAACCAGTTTCTGTTCCGATGGAACCAGGTTTTCATAAGTTTGTAGAAAAAGAAGGAAATAAAAACACAAATCCTTTTATTTCTCTTACCGATAATCAGCCAACAGTATTGGAAAATAGTAGACTTATAAATATTGGAGTACCTTTTTCTACTAATATTGACAAGTTAACAGTAGATATAACCAGTAACAACTTCACAGATATATCTAGATCCATACCAATATGTGACGGGAGTAACGACCTATTAATTTTTGAATTTTTGTTATCGGTATATCGGATTGTCAAGCAAGGCATATATCCAATAGAGGCAATACTCATGGCATCTATTGGGAAAACTCGTGGTGGTTTTCATACTGAATTGTTAAGAGAAATAGGGTTATCACATGATTGGATATACATAGCAAATGTTATTTTCACAAATGTAGTCACACCCATAGGCCAGAGACATATTTTTGATAAATATATTTACTGTTTACAACAGACTACAGAAAGTGTGTTGGAATACGTAAACAAAGTGATAGACAGTTTTACGATTTGTTATGGCGGTATGCAGGACGATAAATTGAGAGACATATTGTTGCGGGGTTTGAACCCAGTAGTCAGACATGAGGTTTTTCGATATAATACACCCTCATCTTTACCAGTATTTGTGCAAGAATTAAAGAAATACAGCATTCACCAGCGTAATGTTGATATGTATAATTCGTTGGTAAGTGCCAGGCGTGAAAGGTCGAACTTTACAATTCGAGGGAAGAAAACAACACCGAGGTGTTTTGAATGTTTAGGTCCGCATCTGGTAGCTCAGTGTGATCTACGACGTAGATTCGTTAGTGTTAATAGAGCTACGATTAATAATAATGATAGACAGAAATATGCGAGTGGGCAAGGTTCTAGCTTCAAAACTGACAGGCCCTCAGTTCGATCTCAATCCTTGAGAATAGAGCCAGAAGTTAGTACAGAGAACAATATAAGCCAAAAACATAATGCAAATTGTGTCCTGGCATCGCACTCAAGAAAACTAGTGGCGGCTTTTATAACAGGTTACATTTTAGGTGCGCAGAATTGTGGCGCCATCGATAGTTGTGCTTCCGCTTCGCTAGTAAATAAAGAGAGCTTTTTAAAATGGAATAGATCTTTGAAAAGACCGGTTAAGATTTTCACAGAAAAATTTATTGGTGTTGGTGTAGGAAATACGAAAATCAAGTTAGACTGTGTGGTATGGTTACCAGTGAGATTATATCAGAAAGTATATAGACTCAAATTTTATTTAGTACCTGAACTTAAACCTATATTTTTGATAGGCATAAATGAATTGAAAATGTTAAAGGCGCGAGTAGATATTGAAAACAATCAGTTATATCTTGGAATAGAAAAAGTGAATATACCTTTACGGTATGAGTGTAAGGAAAACTCGTCTTCGGACAATTTACATGACATTAATAGTGTTTCTCAAAGTGCGGAACAAGTAACATTCAGTGACAGTGTTAACATTTCAAATATATTTTTGAATTCTGAGTTAATGAATATTCAAGATAAATATGTGTGTTTAGGGAAGGAAGATGATGTAAGGGGCACCGTTAAGGTAGGTTCCTCTGAGTGCACCCCTACGAGGGAGATGGAGCCGAATGAACAGCAGATACATCTTGCATCCAGAGATCTTCAATCCTCAAATCCCTTTAATAAAGATATTCCTAATCCCTCTAATCTTTATTATGGTCGCGTTGATAGGTCTATGGAGCACAGGGTTGCCACATCAGATAGAGAATCACGAGTGTCTCATATAAAGAAGAAGATCTTGCGTACTCATGATGGGATCAGTGGTCCATCACATCTCCACATCAATAGTGATCTAACTTCCTCAGTGGCCCATCCAGCATCCAACCATCAACAGATGAGAGGACAGCATCCTTCATTAGATGAACCGAGAACATCTTCTAGTAGTTGGGTGTTACCTTCTCCAAGTGGACATAGTGTTCATCAATCAAGGGGATGCACAAGTTTATGGGAGAGAAGAGATGCTACATCTGCAGTTACAGTTCAGAGTGACAGCAGTGTTGCCACTTCTATAGTGAATACAACATTAGTTGAGAATGGTACAAATAATTTTCGGACTTCTTTTACTCATCGAACTTCTTCGAAGGTTGGGGACTTAGACCATACTTTAGGTTCGGTACACAGTGTTGCCAGACTTAATCCTTTTCTTAGTGACAATGAAAATCCACGTTTACATTTGGAACTTAAACAATCCAGAGATGTGAATGATCATAAGTTAACATCCGAACATGATGTTCTCCCATCATGTTCAAAGAGTAACAGTGTTGCCATCTTCATGCAAGAAAACACTAGTGATAATGATTCAAGAGTAGAACATAAAACTTCTTTGTGTAATGAAAATCTGATGGATTTTAATCAACTTTCTGCTACTCGGAAGTGTAGTGTTGCCAACTCTAAATATTTGAAGAATTCTTTATTAGATGATGGTGATTTGGAACTTCAACCTCTTATCAAATATGCATCTTTTTCGAACACAGTTTCGTGTATTGACAATAATAAGGATCTATTTACTTTAAATCTTCATCATCCGAGATTCCAATTTAGGTCCAATGATAATAGATGTCTCGATCCTACTAATGATAGCAGAACTAGTGGTGGAAATGGAGGAGCGGCTTTTCATGATGGTGCCAGTCCAGTCCAAGGTTCCAGTCAGCTATTTGGAAGTCAGGAAATATGGATGGAGGCTAATCCAAGCAGTGTTCTCGGTAGTCCAGCCAAGCTGAACTTAGGTACTTCTGCCAGTACAAATGATTCTGAGTGTTCATCCCGAATGTTCCAGATCCTGAAGGACGATGATCGACCACCAGCTATGACAGTGGATCCAATTCTCCTAGAACAAGATCCTAGTTTGGATGAATATATAAAAAGTTAAGTATAAAGTATCCTAGTGTATTTTGTAATAGAGTAGGAGAAGTTCCTAATTTTCAATATAATATTCAACTTAAAGATTATAAACCAATTAGACATAAGGCATATCCGATGTCCAGGGTTGCACAAAGAGAATTAGACAAAATATTAGATTCACTATTGGAACAAAATATTATTCAACCTAGTTCAAGTGAGTATGCTTTCCCATGCTTTTTAGTGGGAAATAGGGATTGTTCTAAGAGGCTAGTTGTCAACTATACTGATCTGAATAAAGAACTAATAGTCAATACTCAATATACACCACGTATTGAAAATGTCTTAGCAGAATTATCAGAAGGTGTTGTGCTATCTAGAATAGATATAAAGAAAGCTTATCATACTATAAGATTAGCTCCAGACTCATATAAATATACTGCATTCCTCACGCATAGAGGATTATTTGAGTTTAAGTATGTTCCATTTGGCATTGCCTCTGGATCTTTTCTACTTAGTAAATTGATAACAGATATTTTGTATCCTCTAAAAGATCTAGGAGTAAGTTGGTATGCAGATGATGTAGTAATTGCCAGTTCCGATATTCCTTCTCATATGAAAACATTAGATTTAGTCCTGAGTAAACTTGCTCAGAGTGGATTAACGTTGTCAGTAGATAAGTGCTGTTTCTTTCAACGACGAATTTCTTATTTAGGTCAAATAATAGAAAATGGTAAAATGTATTTAGATCCAGCTCGATTAGAAGTAATAAGGAAACTACCAAGACCTAAAAATAGGCGCGCTGTAATTGCATTGTGTAGTTTTGCTCAATATTATAGTAGGTATATACCAGATTTTCAAGAAATTTTAGAGCCAATTAGTCGTCTACGTTCTCCTAAGGTTCCCTTTGAGTGGAAAGAAGAACAAGATGTAGCTCTTAAGAGATTGAAAGAATGTTTTGAAAGTCATGTAATATTGAAATTACCGGATCTAAATAAGCCTTTCGTTATCTCAAGTGATGCCTCAAGTCATTCAATTGGAGGCGCTATCTCACAATTAGATGCTGAAAATAGACTAGTTCCTGTAAGTTTTTATTCTAGGAAGCTTAAAAAGTATGATGTAAACAAGCCAATCTTTGTTCTTGAACTCATTGCAGCTTTAGAAACCATGGAACGTTTTCGTACATTTTTACATCAACCCTTTGAGTTGAGAATCGATAATTTGGGTCTAGCTTATGCTCTTAGAAACTTGAAAAGAGTTAAGAGATATGGTAGTTTATTATATAGGCTTTTTGAATTTAACTTTACAGTTAAGAGTGTACCTTCGTCCTTAAATGTACCTGCAGATTTCTTATCACGTTTACACAATATAGAAGATTTCGAAGATTTTAATGAAGACCCCTCATTAGATTAAGAGGTCTTTAACTTATTTATGGTTAATATATGGAATATGCCTTATGCACAACTTTCTATTAAGGATCATCAAGAAAAGGATCCCGAATTGAGCCCTATAATTGCTAGGTTGAAAAACAGAGAGGAGGTTCAGGGATATAAACTTGTAAAGGATATCCTATGCAAGCGTACTAAAGCTTTGAAGAACCCTTACAAGATTTGTTTGCCCAGGAGTTTATCAAGAAACATCATTGAATTCTACCACTCTTATATTCTTCCAGGGGCGCACTTGGGCTTTTCCAAATGTGCTTCTAAGATCTGTGCAAGAAATACGTGGCCAGAAATGATAGCAGAAATTCGAGATTATGTGACTTCTTGTATTGAGTGCCAGAAGTCCAAAAGTAAGAATACTAAACCTATGGGACAGTTAGTATCAACCTATGAGACGTTTCCAAACGGAAGATGGTCCTGTGACGTCATTGGACCACTCGTACAGTCCACTTCGGGCCGATTTTGTTTAATTGTTGTAGATTCTTTTACAAAAAGAATTTTCTTAGAACCTTTTAGAACTTTATCTAGCCAAGTAATCATAAATAAGCTATATAAGTTGATGTGTCGTCATGGATTTATCCACGCCTTATGCCATGACAATCACTCTGTTTTCGTATCAGCAAGATTCCAGGATTTCTTGTATGCAAACGATATCAGGGATATTAGAATCGCACCGTACCACAGTGGAAGTAACGCAAGTGAACGTTACATACGAGTGATCAAGGACTCTTTGAAAGCATACTTTGCAACGAAGCAACATCATTGGGACAAAGGCATTCATGAAATTGAATTTTCTCTGAATACATCTGTCCACTCAGAACATAAACACAGTCCAATGGAATTATTATATACATATCCAGTGTTTGATCCACTAGATGTGAAATGGAATGTTGATTCACTTGATGTTCGACACAGGGATCCAGATATCTGGTTGAATGCCTTGCGGAATATGGAACGAGCATGGCTGCGTAGAAAGAAGCTATACGACAAAAACAGAGTAGTGTCATCATATCGAGTGGGAGATAAATTATTAATTAAGTCCCAATTCCAATCTTCCCTTGCAGATAAGGTTACGAAAAGCTTATGTCATCGATGGCTAGGACCATACACTGTTATTAAGCTGTTAACGAAAAATACAGTCCAGGTACAAAATGATTCGGACGAGCGTGATATTAGGAAATGTCACGTCTCTTTAACAAAGAAATTTAGGGTACCACGATCATAAAGATATGTGTTTACAATTCTGTAAATTGTTATAGTGAGATAACTTAATGTAAAATTGATGGTATCGGTAGATATTTCTATATGAATACATCATAATTTCATAGTTCATTTTTACATATGTATATAGTCAGATCATTGATATCATTTTTGTATAAATGTTATTTATTTGTATTGTTCCGGAACTCAGTCATTAGGTATTGTAGTATGATTGTTATCATTTGTATGTTTCTAAGTTCAAAAAATTTAAATTAATGTGTACACATATACTAAAGTACTTTTATTTTCAGGAATAACAAAGACCTTAATGTAAATTGGAAGATGTAAAGTCGCTGGTTCGACTATTCCATATTTATGTATTTGACCTCATTATGTGGATGTTATGGAATGAATGAGCTCATCACGATCATAATTTATCATCTAGTCATTGAAAAATTGGAAACATCTGAAGAAATATACCATCAAGATAATTATTAATACTCACACATATATAGATTTGAAATAATGGAAAGAATTAAATTTGTCAACTTTTAATAAGACAAATATATATGCTTATATTTAAAGTTACATATGATGATAAAATTCTATATATATATTTATATTACATATTATTCCGCTTATTGTTTATTGTAAAATAGGAGATCAAAATATATATATGTATGTATGTATAGAGCAGATTTTGTATAATTTTGGATATGTAGTTTGGTTATGTATTTATAATTTATGAATGTATATTGTTGTCATACAGTAGATTATTTTTACTTTACGTAGTTATTTGGGAATTTTCTTTAGTTCTATTCTGTTTAAGTTTTGCATTTAATTTTATTTAATTTCCTTTGGTTTTCTTATTTTGGGTTAGTTTTTTAGTAGTTAATAGTAATTAACAATTATTCGACAACAATATAACTTCATAATAGCATTTAGCTTTACTGGTTGTTATACATTAATGACATTAGACTTAAGGAACTAGATTATTATTATAAAAAAAATATTGCATCTTTTTTAAATGGACGAAGGGATGTGTGTAACGGTTAGAGATTTAAATCTCTATTCCGTAGTTTAAAAAAAAAGGTCTCTCGAGAGTCCGGATAATTTGGTTTAGTTTCCTACCCTGTAGTGCTTTCAGCTACTGTCGAGAGAAAGCTTAGTATGGTTCTCCGTATGCTTGGTTGTCAGCGCCAACGGTGATTTTTGGAACTACTCGTTCTACGTTTGAATAGCTCCGGGTTGGGCTAAATATAATAGTTCGGAATTGCTAAGGTGCAACATCACCTAATAAGTGAAGTAAATATCGGCGGAGAAAATGTCTTTACAATGTTTGAGAATTCCAAGTATAATTAATCGTGAAGTTATTACCAGAATTGTTATATAGAGCAAATCCTAATATGAAGTTAATATATATATCTTCTTATCGTGAAGTGTGTTTGAGTAAGAAAAAGGATTTCGAAGTAAGTTTCATTACTAGTGACCATTTTGATTGTGATCAACATGTGATAATCGGTCATTTAAGGTGGTATATTTCGTTATTGAATTTTGGAAGATCTCCTATTATTCAATTTATACAGTAAATTGGTAAGTTCTTTAAATATATATATATATATTTAAGGTTAATATTTTTGTATCTATTTTGAAGATTTGTTGTAATTCAATTCCTATCAGTTGTCAAGTCACTTGCTTAGATTTTTGTATTCAACTCTATTTGACCATATATAAATCATACAGAAAGAATTACCTTCTTTTCTTATATAATTAATCACTATATAAACCTTAGCACATTTTTATTTGACATTTTGAACTTTAGATGAGTAATTATTTACTTTTTCGATGTGATATAAATTCACGTCGTTTTTAAAATAATAATACTAAAAATAATTCTCCCCGATTTAGCTGAGCTAGATTCCTATTCTGAACAATTATCCTGAATTAAAGGACCTGAAGCTAATATTCTATTCTGTGCAACTGCATTTTTGTTTAATTTTTTTTTATTTTCTAATGTGCGTTACACACAGTGGTTCATACACACCGACGCTCCCAGTCCTTGTAACAGTAGCATTCCCAAACCATTCAACGCCCCCACCTGCAATACAGCACGCACCATGCACGAAGGATCCATAGTTTCGTGCTCTTGGCGTCATAGTGCACACGCCCGTCCTAGAGGAGTAGGACAAACCGTGATTTATAGGACCAACACACCCTTTTCCAACCATCCATGGTCCAATTAGCGTGTTTCTGTGCCCGAGAGCGACGAAGTCAGCGGTGACGAATCGTAAGAAGTAGGTGACGAGTGTGTACTCTGCTGTGGAACTGCATGCATCCCAGTGTACGCCGTGTAGTTCTATGGGATATGGGTGTTGCGCATTTACCATTGTATTGGTCATATAATTCCCAGACACTGATGATCCGTTTCGCTGTCACGAGCTATTTGCCGCGGCAATCCCTCCACATTTTGAATTTCCGTACGGCCCCATAGTTCCATCCCTTTGGGGACCGTTATTCTATTTTCTTTCCACTGAAGGTAAACATTTTCCTCAAAAAATGCATAAGTCTCAAATGGTTAAGGGGGTATAGAGGAAAGCAAGAGGGAGAGAGTTTGGGACTTTTTCAGAAAATACCCCTTATATTATGATCTAACATTCCTGAAAAATTCAGCTTTGTTACTAATTAGTCCCGAGACAAAACCTTTATTGACAGGAATAAATATAAAATCATGTGGATCGGATTCCACGTTAATCAGTAGGTTCCGTCTCATATAGCTTCCTTGCTGAAAAGGACGTTAAACTGAAAATCAACTGAACTCATTAAATTTAATAATCAAATTTATTACCGAATGTTAATATATTTCCGTATCGTGGATTCGTTTTGAATATGTGGCTGAAAGTACATACAGTATTTAATAACTGTGTAATTATACATAACTGTAAATTGAATTGGCGAAAGTATGTCATTTCTGGTAGTGTTATAGTTTTATGTTTGATATTATATTATCATATTGCATGACGATAATGTTCTCATTTTCTTTCTTGGTGTAGGTGACATGAGTAAAGCGACATGGCAGCAAGGCTGATGTTAGAATAAGGAAGGGTGACTTTGCAGTGGTACATTGAATAAGAAGGAATCAATGCGGTGCAAGGACAATGGCGGAACGAATCTGGAATCCATTGATACGTTTAAAAATTGCCCGAATTCGTTATATATTTGAAGATGATTGGTTTACAGATGTGTTGAAAAACCATGCTACAATTTACTACGTGTAACAGCAACAAGTTTTGTTAACTCCCGTACATATTTATAACAATTATCTCACTCATTACAGAAATCTCTGAAACGGGATGACCTTGAAATCGGTATCAATCTAGCAATTGTTCGTTATATCGTGAAACCACTAAAGTGGAAAGTCTATATTCCCAGACTCTCACATTCAATATACAAAGACAACCCATTTTGTAGATTGTAGTGCTGCGAATATGTAATTGTCACGTTTTTTATGGTTTACATTACTTGTATTTTTTCTTTCATTGGGCAAACATTACGTGTAACTTCATTTATTTGTGATATGAAATTTGTGCTGCTGTGGGTAGCATTTTCCATGTTCTATGTGTTCTGTGACACGCTCACAAGATTTCCAGTAATAAAGTCGTTACTTTAAGTGACCATGCTCTGCCTATGGTCTACACGTTGTTTCTGGTTAATGGAAATTATAGTTTCCGAAGATAAAAAGCGCTGGTTTTGACAATCGAGGATAAAGAAGTGTGGTTTTCTGGAAGTCGGAATGAGTTGCAACACTTATCCAGGTTCACTCAATACTCAGATCACAACGTTATAGAATTCCTGTTATAAACAGTGGAGCTAACGAAGGAGGAAATACCCTTCTCCATTATCAGAAATGAATTGGTGCTGTACGAAATGACAAATGATGAATATTTTTCGTGAGATCGGTTATGACTAAGAGAATTTCGAACTGTTTTACATGCTAACGTAGATTCTATAATGTATTATTAGGTAATTTTATTTTTCGTCTGATGTTTCCATTATTTCGACAATCGCTACATAAAAGTAGACACACATATTGACTCCATTAAAATATTAAAAAGAAAGCAATCCCCTACACTCCCTCCCAATTCAGAGGTCAAAAAAGAATAACATTATAAATTGTATTGATAAAGGTTAGGGAAATTAAGCTTACCTAATGCAATAATTACTCTACTACATAAAATCTAAGGTTCATCTGTTAGCTTGTAGCAATATATATATATATATATAGGTAGATAGATAGGTAGATATAGATATATACTACTACTACTACACCCCAGAAGAATCTCTACTGCTATTAGTGTGTGCACTGTAGAAGAAACTAAACGCTTCATCTTTTAATTGAATATATGTATTTACTTACCCCTCACTCTTCAATACCAACCAACACAATAATTCTTGTTGCTGTAAATCACAGCTCTTTAAATATGCATTATGTTTTATTCTTTAAATTAGAAGAGTGGTGTTAATTCACTGTCTGAAGCAGGAATCTATGTAGGAAGGGGTCCAGGAGGTCCAGACGCATGCGAATTCAGGACTTTTCTGTAATTTTTCGCCTAATTTTAGGAGTACTTTTTAAAAATTTCAATTTGAAATATCTTCAAGCCGGATAAAACGAAAATTGCATTGGAAAAGTACAAAAGAGTTTAAATACCATGTAGATATTTGAAATATATTGTGGAACTATCGAGTAGAAGTTACATTTCAATAGCGACATATTATTTTTGGACAGCTGCTTCATTCGGGAGCTGTGCACATGGAAACATACACAAAAATATGCCTGTAACTTTTTACCAAATGCACGTATTTTAAAACTATTGTTACCATTGTTTTCGGCTTAAATTCTAGCCCAAAATCATGTATCATATTACCCTATTCCTATTTACAAAACTTGACCTGCATTCAAGATGGCGGATTTCAAGATGGCTACCGTCAAGGTTCACCTTACCGTACTAATTCCCCTTAGTTATAGTATGTAACCACATTGTTGTAATTCACTTTTTATTATCAGTGGTAAAGCTTTCACCTCTGGTGCTTGGGGTCCCGGGTTCGATCCCTGCCCCCGCCGAGTGAACTTTGCGGTGGACAAACACCGTCTGCGTGGGTTTTCTCGGGTTCTTCCGTTTCCTCCCACTTTTTCATTCCACCATTTCATTCATTACTCATTATCCCCGTCTCCTTTAGCCTAACCGGCATAACCGTTGGACGTAAAACTCAAATATTTCGTTTCGTTTCGTATCACTTTTTATTATTAACAGCACTTTACAAAGGGTGGTACTGAACGTATTGTGCAATTGTCGACATGGATACACGATATTTCAATCTGCCATTTTGGTTAATTCCACTTCTTAAACGCACCTGCCTTTTATGTATGGTCTTTCTGTGGGACTTTCTTCCTCTGAGAGAAATTTTACGGTAGGTTTCGATATGAACTTATTGATACTCCCCTTGTACGTTAATATGTTATTTAAAAAAAATTTGATAATAATGGATAATTTATCGGCTTATGTAATCAATTGCACATATTTCTTATATACACAATTGTAAAAAAAATATAACTGTGATTAACTTTTCGGGGCTATGCAGTTTTAACAATTTTCAGTTCACTCAAATCTTGACCTATTGAAACAAGAAGAAATGTATTTACGTAAGAATTGGCAGGTTGAAACATTGAATATTCTACACAGACAAGCCGTAGAAGTGCAGTAAAAGAATTGCTTTCTAGGGCGTCATCTATGATATTTATCTAAAATAGTTAAACTCCTATAAAAGAAGAATGGAGTTTCAACAGTAAACATGCAGTGGTTCATACTTGCGGTGTTGTCAGTATGCATCAAGCTGACTGTGATAAATTCCCTAATCCATCTCTCTATAATTTAAATAAACTTGCAAGCTAAATTTCAATTATTATTATTATTATTATATAAATAGTTTATTATTATTATTTCTAATATTACTTCGAAGATGAGTCCTTAGAACATCTAGATCAGTTTTCTTATCTAAATGGTGTCAGAGACCCATCGCTTCCATTGGTGTGTGTAAACTGGTTGTACCTATGTAATTGGAGGGAAAGAGAAATAGTATTGAATTCAAGCAGTTCTACAATCTGCAAAGGAATTTGTGGCTGACAACGAGAAATGATTAGCAGATAAATATAACATTTGTTTTTGTCCAAGTTTCTTCTCTCAACGTATGGTGTAACAATAAATTAAGAAATATTATCTGCTTGATTTGAGCGTGTTGCTTTTCGGCTCTAGAAATTTTGTCGCTCTAGGAGAAAAATATTTCTTATCCTGGATTGAAGGGAGTTGAAATTTCAGCTAACTCTATTAAGGATACGACTAACTTCATATCCTCAGGAGGAACCAGTATCAATACAAGTGATTAGTGATCAAGACATTGTTTGCATTTTTCGCTGTGGTACAATTTTAAAAAGAAAGTTTTCGGGATACATGGACAAAGCCTTTCTTAAATATGATCATGATTGAGGTCAGTAGTGCCCAAATCGTTTGCATTGAAGTTTAAAGGTCATTGAAATGTTTCTACCAATTAGAAACCTTTTTAAACTTATGTAAAACTATAACTACGTAAAAGTAGGTCAACATCTTTAACTCAGTAGTTATAAAAATGGTATTAATGTAAATGCCAGTAGTTTAATTTTTCGTCATAGATCACAATGCAAATAACACTTTCCCTTGCGGGAAACAAGCATTACGGTACTTGTTATTAATATCTAGCATAGAAAATAATTTACAAATATACTTAGCGTAACCAATAATCTTTGCACAATTGTTACTAATGCTGTCCTTTTATTATTATTTAAAGAAATACTTCTTTTTACAAACCCTGAGCTCGGCATCATAAAGTGCCCCAGCAGGTTCTCTCACCTATATCATTGACTCCGAAATTTACTTTCATCGAAGAATCGTCCGGATGGGCCTATATGCAAATAATACTAGGTAACTGAAGAAACTAGAAAATAGTTCATTATTATTGTTAAGTACTGTTAATAGTATTTTTACAATAGACTATTTGTTTACGCTTTAGGTATGTAGCACATTGGTAATTTTTACGTGTAAAAATCCCGTACAGAGAGAGAGAGAGACAAGATGCTTCAGTATAAGACCAATAATCCAATGAGAATGGTGAAAACAATATATATAAAATCTACACCGGATTATTTGGTAATTGCATTCAAAGAGGGTCACTCACATAAGAGAACTACATTCCATCCTCTCCGCAAAAAAATGGCAATTGTCACACTTACACTTCTCGGTGTATTTTCTGAACCTAGTTCGAAATTATCGGCCGAATGAACAATTATTAAATAAAAGATCAAACTTGTATCATTGCCAGTGATTTCGTTGTTGTTTATATATATACAGGGTGCGGCACGTAAAACCGGCCCGTAAAGTGAACACATAAAATGAAATGTAATGTATTGAATATGATTAACTACAACACATAAATGAAATGTAATGTATTGAATATGACGACTCACCTTCACAGCAGCCTTCACAGCAGGTGCTGCAAGTGTCCTCCGCCCACTTCAACACACATGTGAGCACGATTGAGGAAATTCATATATACCCTTGTCAGTTCTTGTGTTGTAATGCTATTGGTGACATCCTGGATCTTGGTCTTGAGTTCTTCAATTGTGTGTGGATTTGCTTCGTATACTCTTCCCTTTAACAGTCCGCATAAGTAAAAGTCACACTTGGACAAGTCTGGTGACAGAGGAGTCCACAAGCCTTTGCTGATTGTCCTCTCTGGTGTAAACATCTCATGCAGAAGGGACAGTGATGCAGCTGATGTGTGGCATGTTGCACCATCCTGCTGAAAGTAACAGAACTGATGCTCCTTTTCGGTCAAGTGTGTATAAAACTCCTCCAGGATTCCCATATACACGTCACTGTTCACTGTCGTCTCAAAGAATATGGGCCCAATAACGCGTGTGGCAGAAATGGCACACCAAACACCAATCTTCTCATCATGCAAGGGTACCTGGTGGATTGCGTGTGGATTTTCTGTCGACCAATAAAGGTTGTTTTGGGAATTTACGTACCCAGACAGGTGGAACCACGCCTCGTCACTCATGATGAGCATTGGTGGATCCAAAAAACCACTGGCAACATTGCTCAACAGCCATGAACAGAAATGCACCCTCTTCTGCAGGTCAGGTTCCTTCAGTTCTTGCACAACACTTATCCGGTATGGTTTTAACTTCAGTCCCCTTAAAACACGTCTCCAACTTCTCTCACTCGCATGAACCTGTTGACTCAATCTCCTGGTTGACTTTCGAGGACTTCTTGTCATTATCTCCTCCACCTGCATCTTTAATTCAGGTGTGCAGACAGATGGTCGTCTGTTCCTGGGAGCATTTTGAACCGATCCTGTACGCCGCCATTTTTCAATCAATTCCTGAATGGTGCTTTTTGCTGGCACAGAACGTCCTGGAAATTTCTCCCGAGACAAATTCTTTGTTTTCACAAAAGATCCAGTGAGAATGAACCCTTCAACAATGGCAACACGCTCGGGTATCGAATACGGCATTATCACACACTCACACTCACCCGGCTTAACACAACGAGGCCTTTTTCTCAACTGGTTTCGACAAGTTTCACTGGCTGCGGCTGCACATGACTGCTGCAGGTCACGTAAGTCGACCCGACCTCGACACGCCATCTCTTGGTAGGAAGGTAGATTATTTAAGTGTTGCCAAAAACACAATATACCAGAATATTACGACGGGCCGGTTTTACGTGCCGTCCAAGCTTATCCTTTGCCTACTTCAGACCAATCATAAAATCAAAGCATATCTCAAAACTCTATTGACAACATGTCTGGGAATTACACCCTGAAGCGAATGCTCTGTATATCCGTTGAACATTGACGAAATATGCATTTTTGGACTGCGTATGCGTGACTTCCTATACGCTGATAAGGACCGTCATACACTGATTCTCGAATTCGAAATATGACCTGTTGAAATTTAGCTTTTTTGCGATTTTCGACACCCCTAGCTCTAAAATTATTCACTTTTCCCCACAGGTCCATATGAAGTTTTTGTCTTATTTTTCATGTGAGGAATCACCTCTTACAACTGTTGGTATAGTTCATTAACACACTCTGAATATATATATATATATATATATATATATATATATATATATATATATATATATATATTTGGTCTAGAAATTAATTCGTGCGGTTGGTACGCACACATTGAAGCTGTAGTACAAACACAAAATACATAAATACCTTAAGAAAAATATTGTCCATCGCTAGCCACCACTTTCGCCCATCTGTCAGGCAATGTACGGATTCCGTGGCGAAAGAAGTCCTCATCCTTGGAAGCGATCCAGTCAGAGACCCATGTTTCGATATCTTCTGAAGAAGTAAACCGCTGTCCAATCAAATCGTTGTTCATGCAATCGAACAAGTAGTAGTCCGAAGGAGCAACGTCTGGTGAATACGGCGGGTGGGGTAAAACTTCCCATTCGACATTTTCTAAATAGGTTTTGACCGGTTTTGCGACATGTGGGCGAGCGTTATCATGTTGAACAATAAGTTTATCATGTCTGTTCTCCCATTCTGGTCGTGTTCTGGCCAGAGCTTGCTTCAAACGCATTAATTGTCGTCGATAACGTTCTCCATTCATAGTTTCACCCGGTTGCAGCAGTTCATAGTACACCACACCTTTCATATCCCACCATATGCACAGCATAACCTTTGCACAGTGAATATCGCGTTTTGGTTGTGATGGACCTGGTTCACCTGGTTTCACCCAGGCCTTTTTTCGTTTAGGGTTCTCGTAATGGATCCACTTCTCATCACCCGTAATAATTCGATGCAGAAACCCCTTTCTGCTCTGTCGTTGAAGCAGCAATTCGCAAATGGTTTTTCGTCTTTCAACGTCTCTGTCTTTCAATTCATGTGTAACCCAATGTGACATCATTTGAATCATTCCCATGGCTTTCAAGAGTTTGGAGACTGTTGTTTGATCAACGCCTAATGCTGCTGCAAGTTGTTCCTGCGTTTGACACGAATCCTGCTTGAGCAATGCTGTCAATTCTTCGTCTTGAAATTTTTTTGGCTGTCCAGCTCGCTCTTGGTCTGCCAAGCCGAAATCACCACTTCTAAACCGTGCAAACCACTTCTGACACGTTCGCTCAGCTAGAGCATGGTCACCATACACTTCCACCAAAATACGATGACTTTCAGTCGCACTTTTCTGCATGTTAAAGTAATGCAGCAGGACACCCCGCAAAAACACTTTATCATGCACAAATTGCGCCATGTTCACTTAACTACAAACTGGTGTTGTTGACGCTTTAATCCACTGCCCTATACTACGAACGATACGCGATGACAGGGGTTTGCAACACATGTGTGGATACACGGAACTGTGGGACGCTCCGTTCGTTGCGCCATCTCTTGTCCACCCGCACGAATTAATTCCTAGACCAAATATATATATATATATATATATATATATATATATATATATATATATATATATATATATATATAAGATATATACATATATAGAAACTTTTCCCCAATCTTCTGCAATGATCGCACTGCTGCTGTATTTACTTTGGGACAGCATCGTAAAATACAAATATTATAAATTGAAGTTTAACTAATTAAGTGGATCACAATAGATGTCTCTCAAGAAAGCAAGTGTACTTCACGTGCACATTTTCCTCTATGCTATCTACAATATCCTAATTTCAAGAAACAAAAGAAATTTTTATTTATTTATAATTATCTTTACAAAGGACATATGCATTAGCAGAAAACTACGTTGAAGAAATTGCTCACAAATTATCAGTCGAAAACTTTCCGTTATAGATATTCATGAAAGAAAGATATCATTGATGTCTGTTCAACTACAAAGCACATCACTTTAGTGTATTTATGTGAGTAGTTTTTTTTAAAAAAAAAAAGGGGGGGACAACAGAGCGAAGTGCAAGTGCCTTAAGTGCCTTAGCAACTCCAAATATGTTACTAATTTGTATTGATATAAATAGATGAAAACTTATACAATGAACTTCAGTAATGTTAATATACTTCTTTAGCGTGGGGAAATTAATAGAATGAATTTCAGTAATGTTAGTATACTTCTTTAACGTGAATTCCTCAAAAAATATAAATCTCAAAAATGTGGACCAAAAAGTGTATATACTGTTTAATTGTGAATTATATACTTGAAGACTCACTGCAAAAACAATATAAGTGCTAAAAGCAATAGTTACTGTAACAGTAGAGAGAGTTGGGCCAAATCATCACAAAATAGAATATATTATTACTTATTAAAGCTACCAAGCATATAACGAATTGAAGATATGTTTGAAAAGCTAACTAATACAAAAAAATATATCAAAACAAAAGAAGTTAAACAATTGCAAGGTGACACGTTGTTTTCTACAGCGAGTCTTAAATTCTGAATAATCTCTTATGGATTGAAGGAAACCTGTCATTTCTCATAGAGTTATTATTTAATGGTTCTTCTGTTGAAACATTGCATGTCGATAATGTTTTTATTTTCTTCTTTTGTGTAGGAAGCATGATTGAAGTAACATGACTGCAAGTCTGACATTAGAAGAAGGGAAGGGGATCTTGAAGTGGTACATGAAACAGGAAACCATCAATAGAGTTCAACTCGACAATTTCCCCAATTCTTGAGAAATTTTAAACCGGCGGTTGTATTATAGATATACACAAAAAATATGCTGTTCGACGTGTCACAACAGTAATTTCTGCTAATTCCCGTGCTGTGTTACTACAATTCACTCACTCGACCACATAAATCTTTGAGACAGATTAATTGTGAATCGGACATCAATCGCACAAGTGTTTGTCGTACTTTGAGAGCTAAAAGCCGGAAGATCTACATTTCCATATTCCTAGACTCAATAACCGAGGACGACCCATTTCGTAGATTCTAGTACTGCGATTGTGTAATACCAATGCGTTTGATGGTTTACATTACTGTTACCGTTTTGTTTCATTGTGCTTCATGGTCCATTTCTTAATTATATGTGTTGTTCTTCTGACATTACATGTTAATATCTTATGGCTCCTGTCCACCACTCTTTGATGATGGAATTATTTACAAAGTAAGGAACTAAATATTATAATTGTAATAATTCAAACCCCTATTCCTAACATGGAAGAAATTTTACATATACAGTAAACCCTCGTTAACACGAATTCCAAGGGACTGAAAAATCAGGAGTTCGTGTTAAAAGAATTCGTGTTAACCGGGGACCCAAATTTTATTATTCGAATACATTTTCTCCATACATACGCACTACAGTATACAGACTAAACATACCACTACAGTATACTATTATGTATGTCATAGAAAACACTAGAGATGGTATCGAGACGAGACTGAGTAGTCTCGTCACGGTTCCAAATTCGAGACGAGACCAAGAATATTCTGTCTTGATAACATTCACAGAATTGTATCGAGACGAGACTGAGAGTTTCAGTCTCGTCTCGGTTTCGGAAAGCACTCCTCGGTCTCAAATTCGAGTTAAGATCGAGATCGAGACTAGTTTCGGTCTCGATACCATCCTCTGAAAAGCAAAAACACTACAGTAAGTTTATTATCCTATCTTCCAATATTTAAAAAAAAAAGTTTCCACGCATAAAATCCAGGTCATGTTATAAAATTGATAACTCCGCTAGCAGGGTGAGTACCGCTAGTAACGGAAAGGTATTTATGATTGCTGTCACCAGTTTGGAGTTACAGAAGAGAGATGTTTTGTCTCGAGCTGTCGCCAGCTCGTCTGCCAAGCACCTGCATGTTCAGCGCTTGACGGAGGACAGAATCAACACCTCATAAGAGAGGAAAGATACCTGTTTCTGGTTTTTCTCTTATTTACAAGGCAATTTTCGTCTGTATAAATACTGTATGACAAAAACTGATCTGGAGTGAAATCTGAAATAAGAGAAATGATCTGAAAAAAAAAACAAAGGATTGAAAGTTCGTGTTATATGAAAACCTTAACTGATTCAAGGGACTAAAAATTAGTTCGTAATTCGTGCTAACCGAAATTCTTGTTAACCGTTAAAACTTCCTATAAGATAACGTACAGCGATGCCGGGACCGAAATTTTGTTCGTCCTAACCGAGTGTTCGGCTTAAGCGAGTTCGTGTTAACGAGGTTATACTGTAATTAAGTAGAGAAAATTATTGGGGAAACATTCTTCATACAAAACCACATTATATATATAAATCGAAATCAATTTTAAAATGTATTTTAAAGTTTACAATTTTAATGAGATTTAGAATTAACAACTACAAAGAATTTCAGATCTTCGTCAAGTATAAAACTAAGTATCAAGTTAATGTTGAGTTTGCTTTATTTCAGAAACTTCACAAAGAAATAAAAAAAATCTGAATAAAGCAAGTTCTAAGGAATAATTCTGTAACAGCTTTGTCAATTAACTAAACTTTTTGATTTAATTAGACACAGTATACAATTAGAGAGTTGACTCTTAATATAACAAAAACTGTTTAACTGGTTCTTAATATTGGTCGGTCTATTGGAATGATTTCAGTCAATCAGAATTAGTGTGAATAGATTCATCTAAAGTCATAAATCAATTTCGTTCCCTGGTCTAGTAGACAGTACTGGCTTTCACTAAACTACAAACTCAGTTATTGTTTTGTAGATGGCATTCCTTTCTCTTTATGCATTCCTTTCTATTTGTTCACATCTTTGCTTAAGGAAATCACAAGACTATATAGTCGTATATTGTATAAAAACACCTTTGTAGAAGGCATTAAATACTTATCAGTTACACATTAGAACTGTACATAAAATATGATCTTTATTCATAGACACACGTGAATTTTATCTGAAATAAGTTAATTCAACTATTACTACATAAAAATATTCGGTTGGGGGAGAGCTTTTTAAAATGGAATAGATCTTTGAAAAGACCGGTTAAGATTTTCACAGAAAAATTTATTGGTGTTGGTGTAGGAAATACGAAAATCAAGTTAGACTGTGTGGTATGGTTACCAGTGAGATTATATCAGAAAGTATATAGACTCAAATTTTATTTAGTACCTGAACTTAAACCTATATTTTTGATAGGCATAAATGAATTGAAAATGTTAAAGGCGCGAGTAGATATTGAAAACAATCAGTTATATCTTGGAATAGAAAAAGTGAATATACCTTTACGGTATGAGTGTAAGGAAAACTCGTCTTCGGACAATTTACATGACATTAATAGTGTTTCTCAAAGTGCGGAACAAGTAACATTCAGTGACAGTGTTAACATTTCAAATATATTTTTGAATTCTGAGTTAATGAATATTCAAGATAAATATGTGTGTTTAGGGAAGGAAGATGATGTAAGGGGCACCGTTAAGGTAGGTTCCTCTGAGTGCACCCCTACGAGGGAGATGGAGCCGAATGAACAGCAGATACATCTTGCATCCAGAGATCTTCAATCCTCAAATCCCTTTAATAAAGATATTCCTAATCCCTCTAATCTTTATTATGGTCGCGTTGATAGGTCTATGGAGCACAGGGTTGCCACATCAGATAGAGAATCACGAGTGTCTCATATAAAGAAGAAGATCTTGCGTACTCATGATGGGATCAGTGGTCCATCACATCTCCACATCAATAGTGATCTAACTTCCTCAGTGGCCCATCCAGCATCCAACCATCAACAGATGAGAGGACAGCATCCTTCATTAGATGAACCGAGAACATCTTCTAGTAGTTGGGTGTTACCTTCTCCAAGTGGACATAGTGTTCATCAATCAAGGGGATGCACAAGTTTATGGGAGAGAAGAGATGCTACATCTGCAGTTACAGTTCAGAGTGACAGCAGTGTTGCCACTTCTATAGTGAATACAACATTAGTTGAGAATGGTACAAATAATTTTCGGACTTCTTTTACTCATCGAACTTCTTCGAAGGTTGGGGACTTAGACCATACTTTAGGTTCGGTACACAGTGTTGCCAGACTTAATCCTTTTCTTAGTGACAATGAAAATCCACGTTTACATTTGGAACTTAAATAATCCAGAGATGTGAATGATCATAAGTTAACATCCGAACATGATGTTCTCCCATCATGTTCAAAGAGTAACAGTGTTGCCATCTTCATGCAAGAAAACACTAGTGATAATGATTCAAGAGTAGAACATAAAACTTCTTTGTGTAATGAAAATCTGATGGATTTTAATCAACTTTCTGCTACTCGGAAGTGTAGTGTTGCCAACTCTAAATATTTGAAGAATTCTTTATTAGATGATGGTGATTTGGAACTTCAACCTCTTATCAAATATGCATCTTTTTCGAACTCAGTTTCGTGTATTGACAATAATAAGGATCTATTTACTTTAAATCTTCATCATCCGAGATTCCAATTTAGGTCCAATGATAATAGATGTCTCGATCCTACTAATGATAGCAGAACTAGTGGTGGAAATGGAGGAGCGGCTTTTCATGATGGTGCCAGTCCAGTCCAAGGTTCCAGTCAGCTATTTGGAAGTCAGGAAATATGGATGGAGGCTAAGCCAAGCAGTGTTCCCGGTAGTCCAGCCAAGCTGAACTTAGGTACTTCTGCCAGTACAAATGATTCTGAGTGTTCATCCCGAATGTTCCAGATCCTGAAGGACGATGATCGACCACCAGCTATGACAGTGGATCCAATTCTCCTAGAACAAGATCCTAGTTTGGATGAATATATAAAAAGTTAAGTATAAAGTATCCTAGTGTATTTTGTAATAGAGTAGGAGAAGTTCCTAATTTTCAATATAATATTCAACTTAAAGATTATAAACCAATTAGACATAAGGCATATCCGATGTCCAGGGTTGCACAAAGAGAGTTAGACAAAATATTAGATTCACTATTGGAACAAAATATTATTCAACCTAGTTCAAGTGAGTATGCTTTCCCATGCTTTTTAGTGGGAAATAGGGATGGTTCTAAGAGGCTAGTTGTCAACTATACTGATCTGAATAAAGAACTAATAGTCAATACTCAATATACACCACGTATTGAAAATGTCTTAGCAGAATTATCAGAAGGTGTTGTGCTATCTAGAATAGATATAAAGAAAGCTTATCATACTATAAGATTAGCTCCAGACTCATATAAATATACTGCATTCCTCACGCATAGAGGATTATTTGAGTTTAAGTATGTTCCATTTGGCATTGCCTCTGGATCTTTTCTACTTAGTAAATTGATAACAGATATTTTGTATCCTCTAAAAGATCTAGGAGTAAGTTGGTATGCAGATGATGTAGTAATTGCCAGTTCCGATATTCCTTCTCATATGAAAACATTAGATTTAGTCCTGAGTAAACTTGCTCAGAGTGGATTAACGTTGTCAGTAGATAAGTGCTGTTTCTTTCAACGACGAATTTCTTATTTAGGTCAAATAATAGAAAATGGTAAAATGTATTTAGATCCAGCTCGATTAGAAGTAATAAGGAAACTACCAAGACCTAAAAATAGGCGCGCTGTAATTGCATTGTGTAGTTTTGCTCAATATTATAGTAGGTATATACCAGATTTTCAAGAAATTTTAGAGCCAATTAGTCGTCGACGTTCTCCTAAGGTTCCCTTTGAGTGGAAAGAAGAACAAGATGTAGCTCTTAAGAGATTGAAAGAATGTTTTGAAAGTCATGTAATATTGAAATTACCGGATCTAAATAAGCCTTTCGTTATCTCAAGTGATGCCTCAAGTCATTCAATTGGAGGCGCTATCTCACAATTAGATGCTGAAAATAGACTAGTTCCTGTAAGTTTTTATTCTAGGAAGCTTAAAAAGTATGATGTAAACAAGCCAATCTTTGTTCTTGAACTCATTGCAGCTTTAGAAACCATGGAACGTTTTCGTACATTTTTACATCAACCCTTTGAGTTGAGAATCGATAATTTGGGTCTAGCTTATGCTCTTAGAAACTTGAAAAGAGTTAAGAGATATGGTAGTTTATTATATAGGCTTTTTGAATTTAACTTTACAGTTAAGAGTGTACCTTCGTCCTTAAATGTACCTGCAGATTTCTTATCACGTTTACACAATATAGAAGATTTCGAAGATTTTAATGAAGACCCCTCATTAGATGAAGAGGTCTTTAACTTATTTATGGTTAATATATGGAATATGCCTTATGCACAACTTTCTATTAAGGATCATCAAGAAAAGGATCCCGAATTGAGCCCTATAATTGCTAGGTTGAAAAACAGAGAGGAGGTTCAGGGATATAAACTTGTAAAGGATATCCTATGCAAGCGTACTAAAGCTTTGAAGAACCCTTACAATGTTTGTTTGCCCAGGAGTTTATCAAGAAACATCATTGAATTCTACCACTCTTATATTCTTCCAGGGGCGCACTTGGGTTTTTCCAAATGTGCTTCTAAGATCTGTGCAAGATATACGTGGCCAGAAATGATAGCAGAAATTCGAGATTATGTGACTTCTTGTATTGAGTGCCAGAAGTCCAAAAGTAAGAATACTAAACCTATGGGACAGTTAGTATCAACCTATGAGACGTTTCCAAACGGAAGATGGTCCTGTGACGTCATTGGACCACTCGTACAGTCCACTTCGGGCCGATTTTGTTTAATTGTTGTAGATTCTTTTACAAAAAGAATTTTCTTAGAACCTTTTAGAACTTTATCTAGCCAAGTAATCATAAATAAGCTATATAAGTTGATGTGTCGTCATGGATTTATCCACGCCTTATGCCATGACAATCACTCTGTTTTCGTATCAGCAAGATTCCAGGATTTCTTGTATGCAAACGGTATCAGGGATATTAGAATCGCACCGTACCACAGTGGAAGTAACGCAAGTGAACGTTACATACGAGTGATCAAGGACACTTTGAAAGCATACTTTGCAACGAAGCAACATCATTGGGACAAAGGCATTCATGAAATTGAATTTTCTCTGAATACATCTGTCCACTCAGAACATAAACACAGTCCAATGGAATTATTATATACATATCCAGTGTTTGATCCACTAGATGTGAAATGGAATGTTGATTCACTTGATGTTCGACACAGGGATCCAGATATCTGGTTGAATGCCTTGCGGAATATGGAACGAGCATGGCTGCGTAGAAAGAAGCTATACGACAAAAACAGAGTAGTGTCATCATATCGAGTGGGAGATAAATTATTAATTAAGTCCCAATTCCAATCTTCCCTTGCAGATAAGGTTACGAAAAGCTTATGTCATCGATGGCTAGGACCATACACTGTTATTAAGCTGTTAACGAAAAATACAGTCCAGGTACAAAATGATTCGGACGAGCGTGATATTAGGAAATGTCACGTCTCTTTAACAAAGAAATTTAGGGTACCACGATCATAAAGATATGTGTTTACAATTCTGTAAATTGTTATAGTGAGATAACTTAATGTAAAATTGATGGTATCGGTAGATATTTCTATATGAATACATCATAATTTCATAGTTCATTTTTACATATGTATATAGTCAGATCATTGATATCATTCTTGTATAAATGTTATTTATTTGTATTGTTCCGGAACTCAGTCATTAGGTATTGTAGTATGATTGTTATCATTTGTATGTTTCTAAGTTGAAAAAATTTAAATTAATGTGTACACATATACTAAAGTACTTTTATTTTCAGGAATAACAAAGACCTTAATGTAAATTGGAAGATGTAAAGTCGCTGGTTCGACTATTCCATATTTATGTATTTGACCTCATTATGTGGATGTTATGGAATGAATGAGCTCATCACGATCATAATTTATCATCTAGTCATTGAGAAATTGGAAACATCTGAAGAAATATACCATCAAGATAATTATTAATACTCACACATATATAGATTTGAAATAATGGAAAGAATTAAATTTGTCAACTTTTAATAAGACAAATATATATGCTTATATTTAAAGTTACATATGATGATAAAATTCTATATATATATTTATATTACATATTATTCAGCTTATTGTTTATTGTAAAATAGGAGATCAAAATATATATATGTATGTATGTATAGAGCAGATTTTGTATAATTTTGGATATGTAGTTTGGTTATGTATTTATAATTTATGAATGTATATTGTTGTCATACAGTAGATTATTTTTACTTTACGTAGTTATTTGGGAATTTTCTTTAGTTCTATTCTGTTTAAGTTTTGCATTTAATTTTATTTAATTTCCTTTGGTTTTCTTATTTTGGGTTAGTTTTTTAGTAGTTAATAGTAATTAACAATTATTCGACAACAATATAACTTCATAATAGCATTTAGCTTTACTGGTTGTTATACATTAATGACATTAGACTTAAGAAACTAGATTATTATTATAAAAAAATATTGCATTTTTTTAAATGGACGAAGGGATGTGTGTAACGGTTAGAGATTTAAATCTCTATTCCGTAGTTTTAAAAAAAAAGGTCTCTCGAGAGTCCGGATAATTTGGTTTAGTTTCCTACCCTGTAGTGCTTTCAGCTACTGTCGAGAGAAAGCTTAGTATGGTTCTCCGTATGCTTGGTTGTCAGCGCCAACGGTGATTTTTGGAACTACTCGTTCTACGTTTGAATAGCTCCGGGTTGGGCTAAATATAATAGTTCGGAATTGCTAAGGTGCAACATCACCTAATAAGTGAAGTAAATATCGGCGGAGAAAATGTCTTTACAATGTTTGAGAATTCCAAGTATAATTAATCGTGAAGTTATTACCAGAATTGTTATATAGAGCAAATCCTAATATGAAGTTAATATATATATATCTTCTTATCGTGAAGTGTGTTTGAGTAAGAAAAAGGATTTCGAAGTAAGTTTCATTACTAGTGACCATTTTGATTGTGATCAACATGTGATAATCGGTCATTTAAGGTGGTATATTTCGTTATTGAATTTTGGAAGATCTCCTATTTTTCAATTTATACAGTAAATTGGTAAGTTCTTTAAATATATATATATATATATTTAAGGTTAATATTCTTGTATCTATTTTGAAGATTTGTTGTAATTCAATTCCTATCAGTTGTCAAGTCACTTGCTTAGATTTTTGTATTCAACTCTATTTGACCATATATAAATCATACAGAAAGAATTACCTTCTTTTCTTATATAATTAATCACTATATAAACCTTAGCACATTTGTATTTGACATTTTGAACTTTAGATGAGTAATTATTTACTTTTTCGATGTGATATAAATTCACGTCGTTTTTAAAATAATAATACTAAAAATAATTCTCCCCGATTTAGCTGAGCTAGATTCCTATTCTGAACAATTATCCTGAATTAAAGGACCTGAAGCTAATATTCTATTCTGTGCAACTGCATTTTTGTTTAAATTTTTTTTTTATTTTCTAATGTGCGTTACACACAGTGGTTCATACACACCGACGCTCCCAGTCCTTGTAACAGTAGCATTCCCAAACCATTCAACGCCCCCACCTGCAATACAGCACGCACCATGCACGAAGGATCCATAGTTTCGTGCTCTTGGCGTCATAGTGCACACGCCCGTCCTAGAGGAGTAGGACAAACCGTGATTTATAGGACCAACACACCCTTTTCCAACCATCCATGGTCCAATTAGCGTGTTTCTGTGCCCGAGAGCGACGAAGTCAGCGGTGACGAATCGTAAGAAGTAGGTGACGAGTGTGTACTCTGCTGTGGAACTGCATGCATCCCAGTGTACGCCGTGTAGTTCTATGGGATATGGGTGTTGCGCATTTACCATTGTATTGGTCATATAATTCCCAGACACTGATGATCCGTTTCGCTGTCACGAGCTATTTGCCGCGGCAATCCCTCCACATTTTGAATTTCCGTACGGCCCCATAGTTCCATCCCTTTGGGGACCGTTATTCTATTTTCTTTCCACTGAAGGTAAACATTTTCCTCAAAAAATGCATAAGTCTCAAATGGTTAAGGGGGTATAGAGGAAAGCAAGAGGGAGAGAGTTTGGGACTTTTTCAGAAAATACCCCTTATATTATGATCTAACATTCCTGAAAAATTCAGCTTTGTTACTAATTAGTCCCGAGACAAAACCTTTATTGACAGGAATAAATATAAAATCATGTGGATCGGATTCCACGTTAATCAGTAGGTTCCGTCTCATATAGCTTCCTTGCTGAAAAGGACGTTAAACTGAAAATCAACTGAACTCATTAAATTTAATAATCAAATTTATTACCGAATGTTAATATATTTCCGTATCGTGGATTCGTTTTGAATATGTGGCTGAAAGTACATACAGTATTTAATAACTGTGTAATTATACATAACTGTAAATTGAATTGGCGAAAGTATGTCATTTCTGGTAGTGTTATAGTTTTATGTTTGATATTATATTATCATATTGCATGACGATAATATTCTCATTTTCTTTCTTGGTGTAGGTGACATGGCAGCAAGGCTGATGTTAGAATAAGGAAGGGTGACTTTGCAGTGGTACATTGAATAAGAAAGAATCAATGCGGTGCAAGGACAATGGCGGAATCAATCTGGAATCGATTGATACGTTTAAAAATTGCCCGAATTCGTTATATATTTGAAGATGATTGGTTTACAGATGTGTTGAAAAACCATGCTACAATTTACTACGTGTAACAGCAACAAGTTTTGTTAACTCCCGTACATATTTATAACAATTATCTCACTCATTACAGAAATCTCTGAAACGGGATGACCTTGAAATCGGTATCAATCTAGCAATTGTTCGTTATATCGTGAAACCACTAAAGTGGAAAGTCTATATTCCCAGACTCTCACATTCAATATACAAAGACAACCCATTTTGTAGATTGTAGTGCTGCGAATATGTAATTGTCACGTTTTTTTATGGTTTACATTACTTCTATTTTTTCTTTCATTGGGCAAACATTACGTGTAACTTCATTTATTTGTGATATGAAATTTGTGCTGCTGTGGGTAGCATTTTCCATGTTCTGTGTGTTCTGTGACACGCTCACAAGATTTCCAGTAATAAAGTCGTTACTTTAAGTGACCATGCTCTGCCTATGGTCTACACGTTGTTTCTGGTTAATGGCAATTATAGTTTCCGAAGATAAAAAGCGCTGGTTTTGATAGTCGAGGATAAAGAAGTGTGGTTTTCTGGAAGTCGGAATGAGTTGCAACACTTATCCAGGTTCACTCAATACTCAGATCACAACGTTATAGAATTCCTGTGATAAACAGTGGAGCTAACGAAGGAGGAAATACCCTTCTCCATTATCAGAAATGAATTGGTGCTGTACGAAATGACAAATGATGAATATTTTTCGTGAGATCGGTTATGACTAAGAGAATTTCGAACTGTTTTACATGCTAACGTAGATTCTATAATGTATTATTAGGTAATTTTATTTATCGTCTGATGTTTCCATTATTTCGACAATCGCTACATAAAAGTAGACACACATATTGACTCCATTAAAATATTAAAAAGAAAGCAATCCCCTACACTCCCTCCCAATTCAGACGTCAAAAAAGAATAACATTATAAATTGTATTGATAAAGGTTAGGGAAATTAAGCTTACCTAATGCAATAATTACTCTACTACATAAAATCTAAGGTTCATCTGTTAGCTTGTAGCAATATATATATATATATATATATATATATATATATATATATATATATATATAGTAGTAGTATATATCTATATCTACCTATCTATCTACCTATATATATATATATATATATATATATATATAGGTAGATAGATAGGTAGATATAGATATATACTACTACTACTACACCCCAGAAGAATCTCTACTGCTATTAGTGTGTGCACTGTAGAAGAAACTAAACGCTTCATCTTTTAATTGAATATATGTATTTACTTACCCCTCACTCTTCAATACCAACCAACACAATAATTCTTGTTGCTGTAAATCACAGCTCTTTAAATATGCATTATGTTTTATTCTTTAAATTAGAAGAGTGGTGTTAATTCACTGTCTGAAGCAGGAATCTATGTAGGAAGGGGTCCAGGAGGTCCAGACGCATGCGAATTCAGGACTTTTCTGTAATTTTTCGCCTAATTTTAGGAGTACTTTTTAAAAATTTCAATTTGAAATATCTTCAAGCCGGATAAAACGAAAATTGCATTGGAAAAGTACAAAAGAGTTTAAATACCATGTAGATATTTGAAATATATTGTGGAACTATCGAGTAGGAGTTACATTTCAATAGCGACATATTATTTTTGGACAGCTGCTTCATTCGGGAGCTGTGCACATGGAAACATACACAAAAATATGCCTGTAACTTTTTACCAAATGCACGTATTTTAAAACTATTGTTACCATTGTTTTCGGCTTAAATTCTAGCCCAAAATCATGTATCATATTACCCTATTCCTATTTACAAAACTTGACCTGCATTCAAGATGGCGGATTTCAAGATGGCTACCGTCAAGGTTCACCTTACCGTACTAATTCCCCTTAGTTATAGTATGTAACCACATTGTTGTAATTCACTTTTTATTATCAGTGGTAAAGCTTTCACCTCTGGTGCTTGGGGTCCCGGGTTCGATCCCTGCCCCCGCCGAGTGAACTTTGCGGTGGACAAACACCGTCTGCGTGGGTTTTCTCGGGTTCTTCCGTTTCCTCCCACTTTTTCATTCCACCATTTCATTCATTACTCATTATCCCCGTCTCCTTTAGCCTAACCGGCATAACCGTTGGACGTAAAACTCAAATATTTCGTTTCGTTTCGTATCACTTTTTATTATTAACAGCACTTTACAAAGGGTGGTACTGAACGTATTGTGCAATTGTCGACATGGATACACGATATTTCAATCTGCCATTTTGGTTAATTCCACTTCTTAAACGCACCTGCCTTTTATGTATGGTCTTTCTGTGCGACTTTCTTCCTCTGAGAGAAATTTTACGGTAGGTTTCGATATGAACTTATTGATACTCCCCTTGTACGTTAATATGTTATTTAAAAAAAATTTGATAATAATGGATAATTTATCGGCTTATGTAATCAATTGCACATATTTCTTATATACACAATTGTAAAAAAAATATAACTGTGATTAACTTTTCGGGGCTATGCAGTTTTAACAATTTTCAGTTCACTCAAATCTTGACCTATTGAAACAAGAAGAAATGTATTTACGTAAGAATTGGCAGGTTGAAACATTGAATATTCTACACAGACAAGCCGTAGAAGTGCAGTAAAAGAATTGCTTTCTAGGGCGTCATCTATGATATTTATCTAAAATAGTTAAACTCCTATAAAAGAAGAATGGAGTTTCAACAGTAAACATGCAGTGGTTCATACTTGCGGTGTTGTCAGTATGCATCAAGCTGACTGTGATAAATTCCCTAATCCATCTCTCTATAATTTAAATAAACTTGCAAGCTAAATTTCAATTATTATTATTATTATTATATAAATAGTTTATTATTATTATTTCTAATATTACTTCGAAGATGAGTCCTTAGAACATCTAGATCACTTTTCTTATCTAAATGGTGTCAGAGACCCATCGCTTCCATTGGTGTGTGTAAACTGGTTGTACCTATGTAATTGGAGGGAAAGAGAAATAGTATTGAATTCAAGCAGTTCTACAATCTGCAAAGGAATTTGTGGCTGACAACGAGAAATGATTAGCAGATAAATATAACATTTGTTTTTGTCCAAGTTTCTTCTCTCAACGTATGGTGTAACAATAAATTAAGAAATATTATCTGCTTGATTTGAGCGTGTTGCTTTTCGGCTCTAGAAATTTTGTCGCTCTAGGAGAAAAATATTTCTTATCCTGGATTGAAGGGGGTTGAAATTTCAGCTAACTCTATTAAGGATACGACTAACTTCATATCCTCAGGAGGAACCAGTATCAATACAAGTGATTAGTGATCAAGACATTGTTTGCATTTTTCGCTGTGGTACAATTTTAAAAAGAAAGTTTTCGGGATACATGGACAAAGCCTTTCTTAAATATGATCATGATTGAGGTCAGTAGTGCCCAAATCGTTTGCATTGAAGTTTAAAGGTCATTGAAATGTTTCTACCAATTAGAAACCTTTTTAAACTTATGTAAAACTATAACTACGTAAAAGTAGGTCAACATCTTTAACTCAGTAGTTATAAAAATGGTATTAATGTAAATGCCAGTAGTTTAATTTTTCGTCATAGATCACAATGCAAATAACACTTTCCCTTGCGGGAAACAAGCATTACGGTACTTGTTATTAATATCTAGCATAGAAAATAATTTACAAATATACTTAGCGTAACCAATAATCTTTGCACAATTGTTACTAATGCTGTCCTTTTATTATTATTTAAAGAAATACTTCTTTTTACAAACCCTGAGCTCGGCATCATAAAGTGCCCCAGCAGGTTCTCTCACCTATATCATTGACTCCGAAATTTACTTTCATCGAAGAATCGTCCGGATGGGCCTATATGCAAATAATACTAGGTAACTGAAGAAACTAGAAAATAGTTCATTATTATTGTTAAGTACTGTTAATAGTATTTTTACAATAGACTATTTGTTTACGCTTTAGGTATGTAGCACATTGGTAATTTTTACGTGTAAAAATCCCGTACAGAGAGAGAGAGAGACAAGATGCTTCAGTATAAGACCAATAATCCAATGAGAATGGTGAAAACAATATATATAAAATCTACACCGGATTATTTGGTAATTGCATTCAAAGAGGGTCACTCACATAAGAGAACTACATTCCATCCTCTCCGCAAAAAAATGGCAATTGTCACACTTACACTTCTCGGTGTATTTTCTGAACCTAGTTCGAAATTATCGGCCGAATGAACAATTATTAAATAAAAGATCAAACTTGTATCATTGCCAGTGATTTCGTTGTTGTTTATATATATACAGGGTGCGGCACGTAAAACCGGCCCGTAAAGTGAACACATAAAATGAAATGTAATGTATTGAATATGATTAACTACAACACATAAATGAAATGTAATGTATTGAATATGACGACTCACCTTCACAGCAGCCTTCACAGCAGGTGCTGCAAGTGTCCTCCGCCCACTTCAACACACATGTGAGCACGATTGAGGAAATTCATATATACCCTTGTCAGTTCTTGTGTTGTAATGCTATTGGTGACATCCTGGATCTTGGTCTTGAGTTCTTCAAATGTGTGTGGATTTGCTTCGTATACTCTTCCCTTTAACAGTCCGCATAAGTAAAAGTCACACTTGGACAAGTCTGGTGACAGAGGAGTCCACAAGCCTTTGCTGATTGTCCTCTCTGGTGTAAACATCTCATGCAGAAGGGACAGTGATGCAGCTGATGTGTGGCATGTTGCACCATCCTGCTGAAAGTAACAGAACTGATGCTCCTTTTCGGTCAAGTGTGTATAAAACTCCTCCAGGATTCCCATATACACGTCACTGTTCACTGTCGTCTCAAAGAATATGGGCCCAATAACGCGTGTGGCAGAAATGGCACACCAAACACCAATCTTCTCATCATGCAAGGGTACCTGGTGGATTGCGTGTGGATTTTCTGTCGACCAATAAAGGTTGTTTTGGGAATTTACGTACCCAGACAGGTGGAACCACGCCTCGTCACTCATGATGAGCATTGGTGGATCCAAAAAACCACTGGCAACATTGCTCAACAGCCATGAACAGAAATGCACCCTCTTCTGCAGGTCAGGTTCCTTCAGTTCTTGCACAACACTTATCCGGTATGGTTTTAACTTCAGTCCCCTTAAAACACGTCTCCAACTTCTCTCACTCGCATGAACCTGTTGACTCAATCTCCTGGTTGACTTTCGAGGACTTCTTGTCATTATCTCCTCCACCTGCATCTTTAATTCAGGTGTGCAGACAGATGGTCGTCTGTTCCTGGGAGCATTTTGAACCGATCCTGTACGCCGCCATTTTTCAATCAATTCCTGAATGGTGCTTTTTGCTGGCACAGAACGTCCTGGAAATTTCTCCCGAGACAAATTCTTTGTTTTCACAAAAGATCCAGTGAGAATGAACCCTTCAACAATGGCAACACGCTCGGGTATCGAATACGGCATTATCACACACTGACACTCACCCGGCTTAACACAACGAGGCCTTTTTCTCAACTGGTTTCGACAAGTTTCACTGGCTGCGGCTGCACATGACTGCTGCAGGTCACGTAAGTCGACCCGACCTCGACACGCCATCTCTTGGTAGGAAGGTAGATTATTTAAGTGTTGCCAAAAACACAATATACCAGAATATTACGACGGGCCGGTTTTACGTGCCGTCCAAGCTTATCCTTTGCCTACTTCAGACCAATCATAAAATCAAAGCATATCTCAAAACTCTATTGACAACATGTCTGGGAATTACACCCTGAAGCGAATGCTCTGTATATCCGTTGAACATTGACGAAATATGCATTTTTGGACTGCGTATGCGTGACTTCCTATACGCTGATAAGGACCGTCATACACTGATTCTCGAATTCGAAATATGACCTGTTGAAATTTAGCTTTTTTGCGATTTTCGACACCCCTAGCTCTAAAATTATTCACTTTTCCCCACAGGTCCATATGAAGTTTTTGTCTTATTTTTCATGTGAGGAATCACCTCTTACAACTGTTGGTATAGTTCATTAACACACTCTGAATATATATATATATATATATATATATATATATATATATATATATATATATATATATATATATATATTGGTCTAGAAATTAATTCGTGCGGTTGGTACGCACACATTGAAGCTGTAGTACAAACACAAAATACATAAATACCTTAAGAAAAATATTGTCCATCGCTAGCCACCACTTTCGCCCATCTGTCAGGCAATGTACGGATTCCGTGGCGAAAGAAGTCCTCATCCTTGGAAGCGATCCAGTCAGAGACCCATGTTTCGATATCTTCTGAAGAAGTAAACCGCTGTCCAATCAAATCGTTGTTCATGCAATCGAACAAGTAGTAGTCCGAAGGAGCAACGTCTGGTGAATACGGCGGGTGGGGTAAAACTTCCCATTCGACATTTTCTAAATAGGTTTTGACCGGTTTTGCGACATGTGGGCGAGCGTTATCATGTTGAACAATAAGTTTATCATGTCTGTTCTCCCATTCTGGTCGTGTTCTGGCCAGAGCTTGCTTCAAACGCATTAATTGTCGTCGATAACGTTCTCCATTCATAGTTTCACCCGGTTGCAGCAGTTCATAGTACACCACACCTTTCATATCCCACCATATGCACAGCATAACCTTTGCACAGTGAATATCTCGTTTTGGTTGTGATGGACCTGGTTCACCTGGTTTCACCCAGGCCTTTTTTCGTTTAGGGTTCTCGTAATGGATCCACTTCTCATCACCCGTAATAATTCGATGCAGAAACCCCTTTCTGCTCTGTCGTTGAAGCAGCAATTCGCAAATGGTTTTTCGTCTTTCAACGTCTCTGTCTTTCAATTCATGTGTAACCCAATGTGACATCATTTGAATCATTCCCATGGCTTTCAAGAGTTTGGAGACTGTTGTTTGATCAACGCCTAATGCTGCTGCAAGTTGTTCCTGCGTTTGACACGAATCCTGCTTGAGCAATGCTGTCAATTCTTCGTCTTGAATTTTTTTTGGCTGTCCAGCTCGCTCTTGGTCTGCCAAGCCGAAATCACCACTTCTAAACCGTGCAAACCACTTCTGACACGTTCGCTCAGATAGAGCATGGTCACCATACACTTCCACCAAAATACGATGACTTTCAGTCGCACTTTTCTGCATGTTAAAGTAATGCAGCAGGACACCCCGCAAAAACACTTTATCATGCACAAATTGCGCCATGTTCACTTAACTACAAACTGGTGTTGTTGACGCTTTAATCCACTGCCCTATACTACGAACGATACGCGATGACAGGGGTTTGCAACACATGTGTGGATACACGGAACTGTGGGACGCTCCGTTCGTTGCGCCATCTCTTGTCCACCCGCACGAATTAATTCCTAGACCAAATATATATATATATATATATATATATATATATATATATATATATATATATATATATATATATATATAAGATATATACATATATAGAAACTTTTCCCCAATCTTCTGCAATGATCGCACTGCTGCTGTATTTACTTTGGGACAGCATCGTAAAATACAAATATTATAAATTGAAGTTTAACTAATTAAGTGGATCACAATAGATGTCTCTCAAGAAAGCAAGTGTACTTCACGTGCACATTTTCCTCTATGCTATCTACAATATCCTAATTTCAAGAAACAAAAGAAATTTTTATTTATTTATAATTATCTTTACAAAGGACATATGCATTAGCAGAAAACTACGTTGAAGAAATTGCTCACAAATTATCAGTCGAAAACTTTCCGTTATAGATATTCATGAAAGAAAGATATCATTGATGTCTGTTCAACTACAAAGCACATCACTTTAGTGTATTTATGTGAGTAGTTTTTTTTTAAAAAAAAAAAGGGGGGGACAACAGAGCGAAGTGCAAGTGCCTTAAGTGCCTTAGCAACTCCAAATATGTTACTAATTTGTATTGATATAAATAGATGAAAACTTATACAATGAACTTCAGTAATGTTAATATACTTCTTTAGCGTGGGGAAATTAATAGAATGAATTTCAGTAATGATAGTATACTTCTTTAACGTGAATTCCTCAAAAAATATAAATCTCAAAAATGTGGACCAAAAAGTGTATATACTGTTTAATTGTAAATTATATACTTGAAGACTCACTGCAAAAACAATGTAAGTGCTAAAAGCAATAGTTACTGTAACAGTAGAGAGAGTTGGGCCAAATCATCACAAAATAGAATATATTATTACTTATTAAAGCTACCAAGCATATAACGAATTGAAGATATGTTTGAAAAGCTAACTAATACAAAAAAATATATCAAAACAAAAGAAGTTAAACAATTGCAAGGTGACACTTACGTTGATTTTCTACAGCGAGTCTTAAATTCTGAATAATCTTTTATGGATTGAAGGAAACCTGTCATTTCTCATAGAGTTATTATTTAATGCTTCTTCTGTTGAAACATTGTTTGTCGATAATGTTCTCATTTTCTTCTTTTGTGTAGGAGGCATGATTGAAGTAACATGACTCCAAACCTGGCATTAGAAGAAAGGAAGGCGATCTTGAAGTGGTACATGAAACAGGAAACCATCAATAGATTTCAACTCGACAATTTCCAAAATTCTTGAGAAATTTTAAACCGGCGGTTGTATTATAGATATACACAAAAAATATGCTGTTCGACGTGTCACAACAACAATTTCTGCTAACTCCCGTACTGTGTTGCAACAATTCGCTCACTCAACCACTTAAATTTTTGAGACAGTCCAACTGTGCATCCGAGATCAATTGCACAAGTGTTTGTCGTACATTTGAGAGCTAAAAGCCGGAAGATCTACATTCCCAGATTCCTATACTCAATAAACGAGGACGACCATTTCGTAGATTCTAGTACTGCGATTGTGTAATACCAGTGCGTTTGATGGTTTACATTACTGTTACCGTTTTATTGCATTGTGCTTCATGGTCCATTTATTAATTATATGTGATGTTATTCTTACATTACACGTTAATATGTTATGGCTCCTGTCCACCACTCTTTGATGATGGAATTATTTACAAAGTAAGGAACTAAATATTATAATTGTAATAATTCAAACCCCTATTCCTAACATGGAAGAAATTTTACATATAATTAAGTAGAGAAAATTATTGTAGAAACATTCTTCCGTATGGAGCCACATAAGAAAAGGATGTAAGCATTATATATATAAATCGAAATCACTTATAAAATGTATTTTAAAACTTACAATTTTAATGAGATTTAGAATTAACTACTACAAGGAATTTCAGATCTTCGTCAAGTATAAAACTAAGTATCAAGTTAATATTGGGTTTGATTTACTTCAGTAACTTCACAAAGAAATAAAAAATCTGAACAAAGCAAGTTCTAAGGAATAATTCTGTAAGTTTTGTCAATTAACTAAACTACTTGATCTAATTAGACACAGTATACAATTAGAGAGTTGACTCTTAATATAACAAACACTTGTTCTTAACATTGTTCGGCCTATTGGAATGATTTCAGCCAATCAGAATTAGTTTGAATAGATTCAACTAAAGTCATAAATCAATTCTGTTCCCTGGTCTAGTAGACACTACTGGATTTCACCAAACTACAAACTCATTTTTTCTTTTGTAGATGGCACTCCTTTCTCTTTATGCACCCCTTTCTATTTGTACACATCTTTGCTTAAGGAAATCACAAGACTATATACTCGTATATTGTATAAAAACACCTTTGTAGAAAAGATTAAATACTTAGCAATTTCACATTAGAACTGTACATAAAATATGATCTTTATTCATAGACATCCGTGAATTTTATCTGAAATAAGTTAATTCAACTATTACTACATAAAATATTCGGTTGGAGTAATAAACTGGACACTTCAATTAAGTGATACCGCAATAGTAATGGAATGTATTGAAAGGATGAATTTCTTCCATTTCATTTCCCTACCTATTTGCACACAAAATTCTTTCTTGATGGAACATTTCGTTTCTGGCATTCTTCGGAAACTGAGGTGGAGGCAGAGAAATCTTGATGAAGAGAGTAATTATTATTTTCCTTTTAAATATTTGGTAACAGTAAGTGATACAGAAGGTGGTGTAGAATTTTTTTTGCAAAGAATTAAGTAAAAATTGCAACTCGTAGTTTCAAATGAGAAACAACTACCTCACACCACTTGTCAGTCTATCTGCTGCGAGGTCCCATGGGTAAAAAGATGCCTAAACAAGCATATTCTATTAAATTTGCGATAGTAACAGTTTTCACACTACTCATCTTGTCCTCTCTTAAAGTCAAGAACGAAGCAACTTGACTGAGTTCTTAGAGACATCCCAAAGAGAACATTGCCATGATTCACCCACGCAGAAGTTGCAAGAAGACAATAGAGAACCTCCCAGACTTTTAAACACAGTTTTCTACTTGATGGTAAGTTTAAAGCGAGACACACTTATTGACCACTTACATATTGCTGCTTCCTGATATTCAAACATACACATGAAACAATTTATTAAGAACTAGATGAATTACAACTACTTCGCATGGGAGGATACGATTTTTGCAAATATCATGTTTGAGACGAAAGAAATGAGTGAAATAAATAACGAAATGCAACAACTTCTATGTTATTCCCATCAATTCCCTCGCCTGTGTGAACATCCGTTTGGGCCTAAATTAGGGATAAAGTATCATCTATCACCTAGGCTCCCTTAAAATTATAGATTCAACAATGATATGTGTCATTATGTCACGTTGTTGTTCACTCCTTGTAACTATGGAAGTCAACGTGAAGTTGAATAGCATCGGGAAAAAACACTATTCATCTCAGAAATCCCGAAAATTATATATTCGACACTAACATTAGTCGGAAGCTTCTCCTAGCCATAGGATTAGAATATGTGACTTTGGTGGGAGCCCACGTTGCATTTCCGATGTCGTCTCATGTAGTTCGGATCCCTTGTGAACAAGTACTCCCACGTCTCATATAGTTCTGCTGCTGGAAGAGACGCTAAATTTACCACCTCTTATATCCGGCCTACCGAATATTACACCGCAATTCATTGTGAACCACCCCAATCGCCTCTCTCAAATAGAAAATAGGGGAAACGATTTTGTAAGACATTGAAACTACTGTGGATTTATCAATGTAAAAAAATGTCTTGTCCCTGTCACAGTTTTATATCCAAAAACCTGATGATAGACATAGATACAGATATTATTTTATGTATAAATATAGGTGAAACAAACAAATTCAAATATTCCTAAGTAAAAAAAAATGCAATGAGAATATAAAGCAAATAACCAGGAAACAAAATGATGCGTAGTGCCAGCAGTTGGATGTAGATTGAGGAGTAGTTATGCACTATAGAGCCGGTACAAACAAAGAATGAAATCCGTGGTAGTGATTTCACTGCTTCCTTTCCAACCCAACAACCTTTTTGAAACTAAGAACAACAATTACCAATTCACGTAGCAAAGGCCTTTTTCAGAATCAATAAATACAACGTTCACTTCTTTTCGTTATTCTAAAAACCTTTCTCCTTTTAAGCTTAATATGCCAATTACACCTATCTCTAGTGCCTTTGCCTATTCTAAATCTGAATTATTCTATCTAAACAACTTCATGTGTTCTCCATACAACCTTCTGTTCAATATTCGAAGCATAATTATTTCACCGTGCGAATATAAGACTTAAAAGTTCTATAGTCCTCATGTCTGCCTAGGATAGATATCTTAGCAAGGTATCATAATCGTCTCTTTTTATTCTTTTATATCTTCACATTTTCTTTCGTAAATCACTCCCTTTGTTCAATCTGTTTTCCTTCATAGCTCATTGTTTAACTTCCTGTACTTTCGTGTGCCCTCTTCTGTGTTAACCTGTCTATGTCTTTTTTTTTTTTTTTTTTTTTGGCAAACTCTTTCTGTAGTCCGTGCTTTCTTATCCGCTTTGTCTTGTCGATAACTTAAGATAAATGAATATTCATGAATGTATTAGAGTTTCTATGTTGTACGCAGGAAAGGTATTTTGGAGTTTTACTTGTATCTCAGCAAAATACTCACATTACTCTATACATGCATTTAAAAAATCTCACACATCGCAAAAGGAAATGAGATGAATGTTTAAAGTGCTCCGCAGGAAAAATGATAAGAAATATTGCGTTCGACACTTAAGTTTTTTCTATTCTTTACACATTATTCAATTGCTCAAGTGTGTTTATTTTTTCTGATTCATTGCAAAAATTGAACCGTGAGTCAGGAAAATTAACTAAATATATTTCATGAAGTTTGTGTCCTTGCTGCTCGTTGTTTCGAAATTTCCCTGTCAATAAAAATGATAGGTAATAATAATAAACTAGATGGCAACCATGTTAAAATTACATGTTGATTTCAAGGGTAATTACTATGATGTTCAGCAGATGTAAGAGCGTTATAAATTACTTATTCCAAACGCTCGTGTACATTTTTCTACAAAATTTATTACCTCGGTTTATGAAATTAGTAGTACCATAAAAGCTTCACTGGAATATACTTACTAAATGTGAAATAATGACAGACTACATATTAATAAATTTCAATCAACTGTCAAATACATAGTTTCTTTATTTATTAAGAAGAATTTTACACGGAACATGGAAATAAACATGAGATTACTTACTTCACTGACAAGTTCATTGTTATATTTTCTTACCAAGAAATACAAACCATTTAGATTAAAACATGACAAATATATTTTCATCAATGTAAAACACAATGTAAATAGTTATTTTATATTAATGAAACAATCTATTTTTTGTCGCACCACATTCATCATTCCATAATTCTAAAGTATGACCTGCGTCTATAGAAGTTAATTTCTATAAGATCAAATAGTATTTTTCTTCTAGGTAATTGCCTTAAAATACAAACACATACGAGGAAAATATTCCTCTGGATGAAAATCAGATTTAATAAATGCATCACGTTCTTATACCAATTCTTGGTATTCAGCTAAGATATTCACAGTCAGCAAACGTTAAAACTTACGTGCTCAAATAAGAACAACAATCTGAAAATCAAACATATTGATAAATATTCATTGTTTGTCAGTGTAGGAAGAGCGGAATGTTTTCTTGTAATTTATTCACTTATATAGTGGAAAATTGTTTTAAGTACGTTTGTACAAAATTTTGTCAATAAATATTAACGTTTCAGATAGTCTCTCAATATTAAATTTGCAGTCAATACCTCTAATATGGACTAAGTGCAAGAATGATCCTGTTATAAATAAACAGAAAATATTCCCTTTCCCGGAAAGGACTGTAAATTACGTCATGAGAAACAATGGAAGAAACTAAAATAAAGAAAACCAGTTATTCTGAACTTAATATAACAAACTATTTTATCAGAAGTATGCTAACGCTCATTTAATTTACGAGGAACGCTCAAAATAGTCATTTCCGTTTTAGTAAAAAAGTGTGTACTTTTTATCTATGGCAGATGAAGTGGAACTCTTCCTATTATCCAAGACGGAAAAGTGAAACTGACTAGTTCTTAGTACGAAATACAAAGAAATGCAAGAAATGCAAAATTATTTCGTATTATACTGCGTATAATATCTATTTTATATTCAGTATGTGTCAGTATATTTATTAAAAAAACATTCTTTCATCATAGATGAATCCCTAATATTGAAATTTATGTAGATATATTTATGGAACCATTTATACTATTTGTTGTGTCTATTACGATATATATGCTTTCGTCAACGAATGAAGCAATGAATGAAAAGGGCATTGGGGGCGCGGTGGCTCAGTGGTAGAATGTGCATGGGGTCCCTGGTTCGATCCCAGCTCGCGCCTTGTGGACTTTGTGGTGGACAAACACCGTGCTCATGGGTTTCCTTGGGGATCTCCCGTTTCCTCCCACTTTCTTCATTCCACCATTTCACTCATCTCTCATCATCACCGTCTCCCTTAGCCTAACTAACATACCCGTGGGACGTAAAACTTAAAGATTTCATTTCATTTTGAAAAGGGCATTTGTGTCGTATCGCCAGAGAACTTTGAAAACTGAAAAAAGCACCAAAGTGTATTGTATTCGGTTACGCTTTGTTGGATTACATTAACCCGGGAACGGTCGACTGTTGATTTGTTACGCGAGCGGTCGACTGGTGAGCGTGGCGCTCACAAATTACGCATAGTCACATTTATAAAGCCAGTGCTACTCCAACAGAAGAGAATGAAAAGGTTACACTTGACTCTCAGACACAAGACACATCAAGAGATAGCTAGACGGCGCCTCAAGTCTGTGACCCCACTAGGGGTGCTTTAAAACGAAACATAAACCAGGGTGAGCGCTGCGCTCACCTGTCGATCGTTCCCGGGTTAAGTTACGTTAGATTACATTACATTAGGCGTGCAGTATTACTTTAATACGAATCCATAGTATAAGTATTAGTAGTAGTAGAAGCAGGAGTAAGAGTAGTAATAGTAGTAGTAGGAACAGGTGAGTAGCTCGCCAGGGGTTGGTTCTGTTCTCGACATGTAATAGGCAAGTTTAAGACTTACCATTTTTTCTGTACATTTTACAATTCCTGAATCCGTATGGTAAAATAACTGTACCTCTCCGCGAAATAGTTCATCCGCCTCCATATCCAGTGCCGCTAACAACATAAAAAAACAATCAACAAATACAACCAATTTCCTAACTTTTACTATTCCCCTTACCTCCCTTGTACTCATTTCTTCTCACAAACTTAAATAAATTCTCCAATTGACCCGGTAAATTTTCTAAAATTGGTAAGGCGATACGACATTTAACCCGTGAAAAGTAACTTCCGTGAACCTGTTAAACGGACAAATCCTAAACACGAATAAAGAAAATTATGTAACTTGATTTTTATTTTAAAGGCTTTTGATTTTTATTAAAAAAAAAGATATGGTGTTCAACAGTTACTGCTATTCTGTAAGCTAAGTAAATTAACAATTTCCCTCTTCGTATGTTTTTGTTCTCAAAAGTTGCAGTAGAAATTTATAAACAATACTAAGTACTTATAGTATGAAGATTACTATAGTATCATTACTTATAAATATATATATATATATATATATATATATATGTTTCTATTTATAAAGAGGAGTTTGTTATTATATCGACAAGAGAAACCGGCTTCCTTCATCTTATCTTAAATCCTGAACAACTCAACACGAATCTAGGTACTAAAAGGTATGTATGAAACATATCTACGTTTACATATAATTTTAATTATGTTCAACATTTGAATAGATTTCACTATCACTCTTCAAAAAATTCTCTTTTCACCTTCAAACATCATATAAGTATGCGCATGCGCCTATCAAAATATATGGGAAGTTACTTGAGGAGAAGATTGTACCTGTATACTGCATTTCCGAGGAGATTTCTAAATTGAAAATGTCTTCATTTAATAAGAACTCTAGAATTTGGGAAACCCAGGTGGAAGATCTGGTAAATAGGATGGGTGCTGAAGAAAATTGATATGTTTGTACTGCATGAAGTCGAGGGAATCGCCAGCTTTATTAGAAAGGCCGTTGGCCTAATGAAGGGAAACACTGAACTTGCGATCTGTGTCAATTCCCAATGCAGGCACCCAGTGCAGTTTACACAAACTTTTCGTTTGAAAGAAGAGTGCGAATTTTTCATGCGAGGGACGAGAGTAGGAAGGAATGTTTCCGCTGTTTAACTTCAAAATTTATTTCGGGATTTAAGAGGTGAATATGTGTTTCATCCATCTTGGTCAGGTAGGCAAACAATCGTCCATTAGCAGCAATGTTCCTTCTCAGTAAGACACTGACGGAGCAACATGTTCAATTAATCTAACTCTCCAAGGACATTTTGAACAGCAGGTGGACAGTCAGTGATCCACAGTATGGTGCACAAACATTTTAGGTTAAAGATGCCCTATAGAAGTTTCTTATTCATTAAAAGATTCTAAACACCGATAATACTTTCAAGTGTTGTCACATAATTTTGACGTAAAATCCTTAACAAGTCGTATAACGGTTAGACTTCATATCGTCTATAATCTCTCCTAGCTATCACATATTAAACAGGAACCTTCTTCCCATAAGAGTTCCTTTTTTTTAAACTTTCGATATCCCCAGGGTGATTGTTACTATTACCTATTTCCCCTCTGATTACGTATATTGCTTTCTCCTGCCTGCTTTTTCTTCATCTGGGACTTTGTGCCGTTGCAGCATACGAATATTATCTATTCTAATTTCTAGTTGCTTCAATTACTGGGTTGATTCTCTGGATTTGACAATTTTCCCTTTTGTGGAACTTCTTATCCTACCCTTTTGTACTTTCGTGCAGGTTTTAGTTAAATATATTCAATTTTTAATTTTACTTTCTGATAATTCGCTGATACGTTTATTAGTGGCACTTAAATCAATGCTTATTGAATCAATATATTTCTTCTGATACAACTCTCCGTTACATGCAGCCTTCAATTCTTGTCCTTGGATATCCCCCCCTTGTCCTTGATCTTACCTGGTATACCAATCTTAACATCGAAACATCAAAGTTGAGTAATGATTACCTTATGGGTAATTGTGATACATGTCTAACATATTTTATTGCTGAAACGACTTTACTTGACAACTCAGATTCAGCATGAAGTGATGGTCATTGTTCGTTGCAACATATTACGAAGCGTAAACTAATTTTACTGCTAAGATTGGACTGCCATGGTAAGATTGGATGTAGTTTAATTCTGTTTCTGTTCCACTATTGGTGTACTGAACTGAAAATATTCCACTAGTATGATGTCTATAGTTTTCCTCCCGATCGTATTGTACTTACAAATAAATTGACGCTAATCGATCCGATAGATTTATGAATTCCTTCGTCTTTATTTGATTCTTTGTCCTTCGATTTCTCTTCAATTTGATCGAAATGTGTGATTTCCATATTCACTTCTGCATAGACTTTTGTTATCCTTAGTTTTCGCAGGATGTAGAATAGTTAAATCTACCACACGAGCGGCATTTGGTACCGCGAGGAGGGTATTAGTGTTCCTCATGTTTGCGACCACATGCATCGCATTGAACAAACTTTTGTATTTTATTGCTACGACCTTCTCACTCATTCGTGCCTGGAATAAGCCTATCACTTTTATTTTTTTCTTACTGCTATTAATCGATTTGATTGTAAATATCATAAAATATCTGATCATGTAAAATGTTTTTAATTCTTGTATCATAATTACGCTTATTTGCTTGCTCTTCGAATCGAAAAGCTGTAAACTTGAATTGATTGACCTAATTTCTCCTTGAAATTATACAATGAAAGGGCGCCGACTCTGGGGGTGCCCGGGCCCCCTCAAAGGTAATGTGGGCCCCTCTAGTGTATTTATGAATATACAATATATGGCATAATTATAATGATTTGCATCCTCATATATATACTTTCTGCGTCTGAGTGCCCCCCCCCCCCCCAATTTACGGAGAAATCGGCGCCCTTGATGCAATGTGTTTCTTTCTGCAACGAAATTAGTTATTCTTAGATATTGATTTATAAGGATTTTACACCAAATTCATTAAATTTTACACCAAAGCCCTTTCAATATTTTGTGCACACTACTAACCATAAGTAAGATCAGGATACTTTGCTTTTTTTTTTTTTACATGTGGTATATCATTAGCGTGACAATACTGTTCGGAGTGTTCCGGATATGTTTCCATGTAAGCTTTATTTCACTTTTGTTTCAAAAGTGAGGGAATATCTGTCTACTGTCATGGTGTTTGATCAAGGTGTAATCAGCTCATAATGTACAAAATATTGCTCATGGTACTTAGTGTGTACCGGTAAGTGATGATTCCCACAATTACTAAATTACGTAGCGTCCAAAGTGTTATACTACACTAAAGACCTAATCTTAGAAAGCTACATTATTTGTGAGAGAAATAGTTATGACATACACAGATGGCTACTTCTCACGTGTTCTATACGTACGAATTTGAAGAAAGACCATGAAAATTGTTCACAGAACAGTTCTGTCTGTCGACTTTTACAAATTAAAACTTATGGATTTTGCATAGCAGTGATTCTCTGAACTCATCTCCATTCTACCTTTAGTTTATTCTTGTAACCAACATAATAGTTATTCGATTTCATTTAGCAAATACATATTTCTCGTCTTATTTTCCAATCCTACGAACTTGTGAGAAAGAGAAATGAACTTCCTTTGCCAAATGCGATTGACTCTGCCATCTATACGATACATCATTTTGATGCTTCGTATATCGATTGTAGAGACGCAAAGAGTGTTATTAATGAAGTGTTTGCAACATTTTGCTATTTTATAAAACATTATTGTCATAAGATATGATTTGTTCTGGTGCAAAAGAACGAATGTTTTAGCAATCAGTGAATATATGAATTTCTTGAGAGAGACCTCAACACTATGTAGGCTACTGATTGTAAGCAATTGAAAAGTATTTAAGAAGTTTCTGAAGTGTTTCTAGAATTGATTTTAAGAGAAAAGTAGTTTATTTAAAATTCTAACGCGAATGTTTCCAATGAAAGCTATGTAAGTGTGAGGTATATTGGGCCTAAGTTTGCAATTTACTAAATTTTTGTTCCGTGGAACGGAACGGGTTTTAAGTCACTAATGTGGGGTGATATATATTTTCGTTTCGTGCCGTTTTTGAACTCTCGTTTCGTGCCGTATTTTGAAAACCTTTCAGACCTTGGCAAGAGTTCTAAAAAGATATTTCAAAGCAAACGAATCCAATAGGTAACATGCATCTTCAAATTTGTATGGAACATTGAATTAAAAATATTTAGCTTATTAATTACCGTAATGTATAAGAGATGTTGATTTGTTTGTAAGTTAAGTATTAAAGGTTTTCTGTCTTCTGGAGGTTAGGAACGCAAAAATATTAATAAAGTATATAAGGAAGCATTAGTGTGCTATCATTATTGGTTATTGCTCTTTCATGTAGGAGTATTCTAACACAAAAATTTATACTTCCATTGCACAGCGTTTTACGGTGCAAAGCCAATAAAGTAAAATGTGTAGCAATAATGTTATATAAGGACAAACTAGACTGTCGCTCAGTGAATTGGACCCGCTTAGATCACTATTGATGTACCAAACATTCCAAAATTTCTTGAATAAAGTAAATAGAAGCACATCAGAATGTTCCTTGCGTGGTGGACCACATACGAAAGAAGTTCATCGTTAGGTCTACTTGGGTCCTTGCCCCCAACTTCAAGACCACCTCACGAGTACCTCACCTCCACTGTAGAGAACGCAGCGCTGAAAGTGATTAAAACGTGATTCAGAATGCATCTGTGACAGGGAAAAATTAATCTAATACCACACTCCCTTCTGACCCTTAAGACGTCCAATATCACACATTGACTTCTCAGTGTCATGACACAGCTACCTTTTCGCATGATAGAAAAGAATCACATAGTCGACCGCCAAACGTATCAATTCCGATTACGTGGAAATCGTTTCGCTGCTCTCACTGATGAAGCTGAACCTACCCGGTTGGAAGTAATCCCTGCCCTTTCTAAATTTATGACTGCCCTTATGCTAAAGTCTACGAACTTAAGGAGCTACTTACAACTTACTGCAAGATGTAAAAAAACACTAACTTTCATCTATATGAAAGGCTTCTTAAAGATAAAATGCACCAATCAAGTTGACTATGACACTCTTCAAGACCTCTCTGTCTCACAGAACTTGCAATATGCAACAGAAATTAAGAAAAAAGCTGACATGATAAAAGCGGCGATATGCCAACTGCCTCTGACACAAGCCCTACTAATATCCAACAAGCGCAACATAACAAGGAGTACCCAATTATTAGTGTTACTCAGATGATGAGTCAAGATCGTGAAAAAAGGAAAAGAAAGATGTTTTTAAATCTGTTCTTTGTGACTCTTACTAAATCACAAAAACAACATACATTTTCAAAGAAGATCTGCTATTTCATGTAAAAGTACATATAGAGCCGTATAAGCAAAAATAATATATGCAATGTTATAAATGTGAACGATTTTTGCATCAACAGTCAACCTGTCAGGCAAACTTCAGGTGTGTAAAATGCCCCGGAAACCTTTGGACGTACGAATGCTCACGCAATACCAGGAATACCCCAATTTTGTTTGTAAATTGCATTTGCCCACATTCAGGAAACTATACAGACTCCCCACGAGTTGTATCGAAAAATGCAAAACAGTACTTATTAATTGTTCTGTGAATAATGCTATTTAATTGTTTGTTCCCTACAGTTGACTTTAAAGAAAAACTAAAGATCTAACGTCAAAACTTAAAATGAAAATTTAAGAAAGGCAAAGAGTATCAGTGACACAACCCGACTGATCATATGCAATCGCTGTAAGGCCCGCGTGTTACGTTAGTCTTCAGTAGCAGTATCTAGTTTACCAATCAAAGAATTCGTTCACATTGAAAAAAAATGTACGTGGCTTGAACTCGATTACTAGGTTCTAGCCCACTTTCCCCTACTCTAACAAGACTTGTTTTCCTTACTATCCTTCCTCACCCCTCTCTTGCTTAAGTCAACCTACTTCTTACGGTTATTATTCTATAGTAAATCATCCTTGTAGCGAAATAGTTGTTTAGCTCTTCTGTTTTGGATGGATTTTCTTAAGACTTAAGACTATTAACAGCTTCCCGAAGTGATGGCTTATATGTGGTCAACATATTTTTAAAAAATCACGACCGCCAAGAGATTACATGATATGTTTCAAATTTCTTCACTTTTATGTAATAATTTATTTTCCTATTTCCTTCAAGTATGATATAAAGGAAAATTATATTTATAAATAATTTTAGATTAAGGACATGTTACAAAAAGTAAATTACTTGCAATCCGCAAAATAACATCAAAGAGCAAAATAAGAAGCAACAGTGTATTTTCTGCAAGCGTGTACTTAATTCGCACAATTGAATATCATTTCGTATTTTGTCACCAAAAAAAGTTTCCAAATTCTAAATATTGTGTCTTTGGATTTAACAGTTGAAAACAAATGACATGACTATCTTTTGTCCCCTTCTTGAGGAAGAGCATTAATGAAAAATCCGTAAAATATACCGCAAATAAAAACGTTTATGATAATTAATATGATCTCAATTCATATACGACATAATCTTTTAAGTGTCCGACTGCACTTAGAATTTCAAAGTGAATGCTTATTACTCCTCCTCCTCCTCCTCCTACTACTACTACTACTACTACCACTACCACTACCGATAACAACAACAATAATAATAATAATAATAATAATAATAATAATAATAATAATAATAATAATAATGTATGGGAATTATGGTCTGTCCTGTAATTCAACTCCCTTGTGTTATTAGGTTCAAAATGGCTTATACTGTGAAAGTCGATCTTGCTTGGGTACTGGATTCAAGCCCGCCTAGAGAAATCTCATGATATGAAATGATATGAGAAAATTGAAATTGTCTAACACCAGGTATCTCTAATTTCGGAGTATAATCTCCAGCATCCAGTTTTCAAGCGCTTTTCGAAGATTTCAAAGTCTGCCATGTATCTCATTCATCAGTAGATTCCCTAATGCAATAAAGTTCAAGAGTCTCTATTCCTGGGCTTTATCTGCTTCTACAGAATTTCCACAAATTATCAATTGTTCTTAAACTTTAGAAGTTTGCAGACCAGATGAAGTACAAGTTTTACGAGAGTTGTTACAAAAGTGAACGGAGCAGAAGCCTACTTGTGAACGGAGCAGAAGATAGTGTATGGATGGCGGTACTTTTCAACATAATCCACTTTCAAGTCGGCTCAATTGCTTTACGATGTTACGATTACTTGCGTGTGGCTAGAGGTATTGTTTAATGGAGAAATAAACCTGCTATTAGTTTTCTACAATAATTCCGCCGAATCACGCACGTGCCGTAGGAGACCTGCGTAACACTCTTCACCCACTGTTAGACCCTTTGGAAGATAATCCACCATCGTTATCCCTTCCGAATCCTAGAAAGCTGTTGCTATCACGTTTCCAGCCGAGGGCATTCTCTTTTCCAACTTACATGTTAGAGGCAAAGATAAGGGATGTTTCCATTGCTTGGAACATAATTTGTACTCTGCTTAGTAATGGTGTACCCAGGTCTCATCTACTGTTATAAATCGAGTGTGAAAGGCATGTGGATTTGTCCGAAAGAGATTAAGAATGTCTCTTTCGATCAGATCACAGAAGTTTTGGCACTCATCTCACAGAAACCTTGTTCATTTAGATACGCTGGATGGTAATTGTGTCAATGCATGCAGGAGATATCTACATTGTCTTAGCATTCTTTCTGATGATCATTCGTCGATCATTGACGATGATTTCTTGTACTTTGTGAATTTTCTCTTGAGTTAGTGCTTCCAAGATCCTTTCCTGATTGATTGTCATCTTCACTCGAAGTTCTCCAAGTGTTGAATTCGGCTCTTCCTTTTTACACTGTGTCATATGAAGGAGCATTATCATCTAAAATAGTAACCATGTCGGTGTGGATTTCCTCCTGGTATAAAACTTTCTGTGGAGATATTCAATACAATCTCCCGCCACCAATCTTTAACTTGATAACACTTTGCTTCCTCTTCTTCCTTTCTGGATCTACAACAATAAAGTAAAAGTCGATATTAATACCAAATTTGGCATGGGATGGTTTAATAAACAGGCCTACCAGTATTACAGGTTTAGTTCTAATATTTCTTGGTTAAGTTTAGATTTTATATAACAACCCTCCCCTGAATCCTCTAATCTTATCAAATCATATTCAAACTGTTGGAGCTCTGTGGACAGAGGAGTTAAGAACTTGGACATCGTAGATGTCAACTGTTTATTCGTCTCAAATATGCTGAAGAAATGGGTAACCTACTCAGTAAAAGTTCCAAATAGATTTAGCTTCATATTAACATTAATATGTATGAGTGGGGCCAAGTCACGACATGATAATAACAAAAGAACCTCTCACCTTGAACCAACCTGCACGTACTGAACGTAAAATCGTTCATTGAGCTTGTAGTTCACCCCATGACTTTCATCACGGACAATCTCCCACTAAAATACACGAAGTTCTTAATTACAAAGCATTTTTCAGTACCCTACTACACAGTGTGTATGTTCTCTAGCCATGGAAGTAGAATCCAGAGTCATAATACACAGCTTAGATCAAACTAGGAGATAGTGGTGCACATTAACAAATATATTTCTACAACTTAAAATATATTTAATTATATATAGCTATATGGTTTGACGAGGAGAAACAGACAGAGCGAGGTAAGAGTTTTACAAAAAAAATGCGAGGACGTAGAAGAATAAGAAGAGTAGGGAAATATGAGGAAATGTACAAGGAGGTGAAATCTATGGAATTTCCCAGGGAACAAGGCGGTATTATGATGGCAGTAGAAAACAAGAATGGGAAGGTACTCAGTGAGAGAAATGAGTTCATAGGAAGGTGGAAAGAATACTTTGAAGACCTATATGAGAGTAGGGGATATACCGTGTAGCCAAAATGTTTAAGTAGAAAATGAAGTAGGCGAGGATGATAAAGGATTTAGTATTCTTGGGGTGACTTTGAAAAGGCTATATCCGAGATTAGGAGTGGAAAGGCAACCGCAATATATAGCATACCAATCTAATTCAATAAAAATATAGGAGACAAGGGAAAGAAAGAATTATTCTGATTATGCAATGAAATATATGAAACAGGAGTATGGCCAAAAAACTTTCTGAAAACGATCATGATACCGATGGCTAAGAAATCGAACCCAAAGAGATGTGAGGATTATAGAACTATTAGTCTCATATCTCATGCAGCTAAAATTTTGCTCCGAATACTGAACAGAAGGTTATATGAAAGAACAAATAAAGAAGTTGAGGAGGAGCAGTTCGGGTTCAGAAGAGGCAAGGGCACAAGAAATGCAATTGGATTATTAAGGGCGATCGGTGAAAGATTGATAGAAAAAGGGAAAGAGGTGTATGTTATATTTATTGATCTAGAAAAGGCTTTTGACCGCATGAATTGGGAATTGTTGTTGGGAGTTCTAACGAATATAGGGTTGGGAAGACTCATAAGAAACTTATACATGAACCAACAAGTAAGTGTTAGGATAGGGGAAGAACTGACGGAAGAGAGTGCAATTGGAAGGGGAGTTCGACAAGGATGCTGCCTCTCGCCAACACTATTTAATGTCTATATAGAAGAGATACTGAAAAAGAGCCTATATGATGATGATGGCATTTCGGTAGGAGGTAGAATGATTAGATGCATAAGATTTGCAGACGATATGGCGCTTGTTGCAGAATCTGAAAAGAAAATCAATAAAGTGTTAGAAACAATGAGAAACGGCTTTGAAGAATATGGGATGAAAATAAATGTTAGAAAATCCAAACCCATAATGATTGGAACGAAGGGTTCTGTGTCAAATGTAAAAGTAGGAGGGGAGAAAATAGAACAAGTGAATAGTTTTCGATATCTGGATAGTATTCTTAGTAATAACATGAAGTGCGAACGTGAAATAAAAGCAAGGATAGGATTGGCGAAAGAAGCTTTTAGGAGGAAGAAAAGTCTGTTTTGTGGGACCTTGAATAAAGAGTTGAGAAAAAGACTCATAAAATGCTTCGTGTGGAGTGTTGTACTGTATTCGGCGGAAACATGGACATTACGTAAAGGTGATAAAAATCGACTAGAAGCCTTCGAAATGTAGGTGTGGAGAAGAATGGAAAGAATTAGTTGGGTCGAGCGGAAAACGAATGGGAGAGTGTTAGAAATGGTGGGTGAGAAAAGAACACTTTTAGATATTATTAGGAAGAAGGAGAGAAACTGGTTTGGACATTGCCTAAGAAGAGATTGTATCATGAGGGACGTCCTAGAGGGTATGTCTGTGGGAAACAGAGGGAGGGGGCGAAGGAGACTACAATTAATGGATGATATAAAAACAGAAAGATCATACGCGAAGACGAAGAGGTTAGCGGAGGACCGTGGAGCATGGAAGCTTCTCAGCTGCCTCAAGTGACCTGCCAATCAAGGCATAATATCTATGATGATGATGATATGGTTTGCATCATTTTTGTTTCTAGCTTTCACACATTATATCGTATAATAATTATGGAACGTAACGCTGAATTATTACATTATTATTATTACAGGGACTATAAAATTATTTAGTTGATAATAACAAATCATGCGTTATGTTACTGCACGTTATAGATATTTACTACTAAAGATAAGCAATCTAGATGTCTCTTAAGTAAAGCTGTTTTTGCAATCAAATTTTGCAGTCCTACTACTGAATATATTACAACTTTACGACAAAGATATTTACTTATATTTATGGTTATTAACACAACCTAAAATTTAATCAAACAGAAATCTATGTAGATCAAATTACTTTATAACTATTAAACCTAATTAACATTCATATAAAATATTTCCTGAAGAGACGGCGTGTGGGTCGTTCACATGTTTACTGTAGTAAGAATTTCAATACTTTTCAAATCGATAATCATTTTTTAAAAAGGCACGACTCAGCGAAGTATGCTGGTGCCTTATATGCAAAATATAATATAAAGATTGATTAAAATGGAAAATTTGTTAAGGAATATAAAATGTACAAGAAATACACTTGTGATAAAGTAATCGATGATAATTTTTCATATTGAATATTTTTAAAATGATATAAATTTGTACAAATGCTTATACAATTTATACAAAATAGGAACATCTTAATATATTTATAACATCAAGCAAAATGAAGCAGTTTAGCACAGACCTTGATTTCTTAGCAGGAAATTTATAAATGTTATTACAGACTGTAATATACATGGACAACATTACGAAATAAACATAACAATCTTTCCATTGTTACTTCACCGCAACGTTTCAACAATAAGGTAATAGAATAACCACCACCACAACAACAAAGGAATCTACATGAATTGAAAAACATTCCAATGAACATAGGACTAAATACTGCATGTATATATATATCGCGTGAATATCAACTAAGGAACCAGACACGAACAATCTTACACCCCCCATTTGCATTAAGTCCGCTGGCAAAACTACAAAATATTACATTCCTTGAACAGTGCACAATTTACATTTTACAGAATATCAAAATATAATTATCCACTAATACACGTTATTGTGATAAGCCTCGCAACAGCATCCTCAAACCTTCGCCGAGATTACAGACAAAATATCTCCTCCAGTTCCTTACCAGAGGGTAGCGTTCCCAAAACTGATGCAACGTTCCTTCTTTGTACTGCCATACTGATACGTTGCAGTAGAAAAGAGGTTGCTCTAACGTCTCCTGACGATAAATAAATGCGGTGACCAACTTCTTTTATAAAGTTAAGACCTCCGGGAACCCAGGAACCATCCTGATCCGATAGGTATAGTGACAAAATGATATTTGTCGAGTAAATTGCCATACTTCCTGCGTTTTTCTGTTTCCCGGCGAGCAGCCACGTTGCCAGCTTGTACTGAGGAAGAATGTAAATTTAGAGGGGCGAAGGTGTCGGAACAAGTAAAATCCCATAGAAGTGCTTTTCCTTTCTTCCATGGTATTAGGGTCATACCATCTGGCCTCTTGCCGTCTGCACGACTGCATCCCAACGGTTCACATATAGAAGAAACGCCTGCTGAAATTAGTGCCCTCATGATAATGTTGTTGACGCTTGAGTGGCGTGAATGTCTGCCCGCACTATTGGCATAGGAGAGTCCATGATAGGGTGACCAACCGTCCCGTAAAAACGGGATTGTCCCGTATTTCCACTACTATTCCCGGTGTCCCGAAAAATTCTCCCGGGACACCAAAATGTCCCGTATTTACGTACATTCGGTACAAAAAATCTTTCGAATCGCTAAAATTTCCTAATTTATATTATTTTTTCTAAGCTATGTGATTATATTGGAATATGTCTAATTGCTGAGCAACGTCATTACGACGTTTGCGATATTGGATGTAGTAGCTGCACTGTTTTCCCTCCTAAGCCTCTCCACTCCGCAGACAACAGTGCAAGGGGTTGAAAGTCTTATGGAGAACAAATATAGCCTGTTTTTACTCTCTGTTTGGGCGCATTGAGGCGCTGTCATCAGTACAATACAGTGTTTCCGTGATTTGACCGTGTGATCTTATAAAATAGAGGATCTGCCCTTACAACAACATCTTGAAGCCATACGTCACAGTTTCGTCACCCCTACTTTGCCCACTACGCCCAATAGGATCGCAATGTTTTGAGCCAACAATCATGGCGGAAACGAAAGTAGCCAATCAGACGATGGCAGAAACGAGAGTAGCCAATCAGACGTGCCTATGCTCGGTTGTTTTTTGGGTTCATCGATTTAATAGGATGAAGATACATATGAGCAGATCCTCTATTTATAACATCCTTGGATTTTACTAACACCTCTGTAAGATGCAACACTACGAAAGGAGAACAAAGGAGAACTATAAAAGTAAAAGTAAAAAGAAAATCAGTTGTAAGTGAAATAATGTTTAAAAGTAAGAAAATTCAAATAAAAGGAGTTGGAATCCGATGCTGAGAGTAATTATAAATCCTGTCGGTGACAGATTTGAGCGCTCATATATTTTTAGTAATGTTTTCAAATATTTCATTTTTTGTTAGCTGCTGATAGTTACTTATCTAATTAATTCCACGACCTTTTCAATAGGTTTTTAAACGAAAAAGTGTAATGAAATTTGCCCTTTTTGTGAGAGATACAAAGAGAGACATAGAGAGAGAGAACGGAGAGGCTAAAAAAATATAATTAGGGGAGCAATCTATCCAGAAATAAAAGGTGTCCCGTTTTTTCTAGTTGGTGATTTGGTCACCCTAGTCCATGAAGGCCCTTCTTGTCTACGACACTTCTACAGGCAGGACATCTGTGTTGCTCGCAAACATCTGCTCCCAAACGCAGTGCACTGGCAATTCGAAAACTGTCATTGGGAAGATGTAATCCTAAAGAAGGTGACGGGATAGCATGAAGCCAAGAGCCTGCTTCTGGAGATGATGTAGCTAGAAGTCTGGCCCTATCTTCTGGGTTATCGGATGACTGAAGTAGAGGTGAAAAGTGATGACTTATAAGAGGATCGTCCCAAGAGGATTGCAGTCCTCTCTTATCAAGATCAGGGGGATCTGATCCCACTATAGATGACCACTTAGCAATGCTATCGTTGACATCCGAATCCGATTCTAGGCTAAGATCTTGTTGGAGAATGCTCTCGATCAATGGCTTAGCGCCATAGAATGAAGACAGAAAGGATGAAATAGCCAGATCCATGGCGCGGCGAATGCCGAGACCTCCGTGGTTAACAGGAAGGGACGCCTGCAACCAAGAGTTATTGTTGAGTGAACAACTCAGGATAGATTCTAGACCAGTTTTCAAGGTGTTGTCATAGCATTCCAGTAGATCAGCATCCCGCCAAGAAGGAGCACAGCGAAGAAAGTATAGCAGCTTTGGCATGGACAATGAGGCAAATTATTGATTGACTATGCAAGTAATAACTGTAAAGAAATTTCATACGAATAAGTGTTTTCAAAACTTGCATATCGGAAAATTAGCATTGTTAATGTATTTTTAAATAGCAAACATCGTCACCCCTGCCCTTCAGTTTCATTTGTGCTTCATTTGGCCTAGTAACATAAGGTTTCCACATCCGTTGAACGTTTTTCATGCCTTTTCAGTACTTGTAAATAGTTGCTTACTCTATATAACATCCTGGGGGGCGCGGTGGCTCAGTGGTAGAGCGTTCATCTCTGGTGCTTGGGGTCCCGGGTTCGATCCCAGCCCCCGCCAAGTGAACTTTGTGGTGGACAAACACCGTGCTCGTGGGTTTTCTCGGGGTCCTCCCGTTTCCTCCCACTTTCTTCATTCCACCATTTCACTCATCTCTCATCATCACCGTCTCCTTTAGCCTAACAGGCATAACCGTGGGACGTAAAACTTAAAGATTCCATTTTATATAACATCCGCAGCGGATGAAATTGAACGCATGCTATCAGCCAAGATACAAAAGCAGGACGTACATTTAGTAGTGTGACAATTCATGCACAGTTCTAAAACAAATGCATATACAAAAATTATACTGCAAAATGCTTTAACTCGACTTATTAACTAGTATGTTCTTATATTTATAAAAATAATGCGTTTATTATAAATGAATAGAGGATATTGAAATGTGTGGATATAAGTAACAAACTATTTCTAAGGTGTGCTTTATCAGTCACGATAAATGTAGTTTCTGCAAAGAATTACGTGGTAGACGAAGTGCCAATCTGTATGTGTTCTTTTATATAGAATGTTACACAGATATGGTTCGTCAAGTCCTGGACCGAACTCTAAATATGGGGTGAGTCGCCTTACGCTTTTCTATTCGTGTGAGTGGAGAGAAGAGAGAAAAGGAAGAGTCACGAGAGTCATTAATTGTGTTAACAATCGAATATCTCCCTGTCGCCTAACCACACGCATGTATTAGTGGCATGACCCTGGCTTTGATTTACTCAAATCACAGAGCTGGGCTAGTGCTTTTAGACTAATAGGCATCACTTAGGCGTTGAGTGAATAAAAACATTATTTATTTGTACAGAAACTCAAAGTAATAAAAATGTATTAATCAATGTTAAGAAAATGCGTCTTCCCCAGAGGGATGGGAGAAACTCATAGAAACTAGATGTCTTGGCCACTATTGCACATGCGGGTGAAAAATTCTTCAAGGCTTGTGTAGCTCGTTACGTCAACTCTCAAGCTGCGCAAGAAAGTAGAAGAAATGGACGACATCGCTATATAAGCGACGAACCTCCCTGAGCTCAGGTTCTTTCTGCACAATTCATTATAGTGTTCAATGGAAACCCGTGCCTCCTGCACTTTCAAAGTTCAGGTATGTAAGATAAACCTTTTCTTTGCTTCGTTCTGCAAAGATGGTCAGAGCACTTAGGAGTTTGATCAAACGAGGGATTCGGCCCTGACTTCGATATGAGAATGAACACTTTAATTGGGATAGTCTTTCTTACTCCCCCAATGCAGATTATTGGTATAAATGCTCAAAGTTATTACCTTTTAGTAAGTATGGGTTAACTTCGTGTTCTTCTGGCAACATATGATCTGAAGCGGGGTTATGCTTGCACATGTCAAGGGTCATATTGTAACATCTTAAACGTGTACGCTCGTAATTTATCAATGTATATTTCTCTTTGTTATTTTTTCTATCTTTTTAAATAAAATTAAAGACGAAAATGGCCTCTTTAATTTAGCAATGCAATCCCTCTGCAGTTAAGTCAAAATGCAGTCAACATATATTACCTGGTATTCGATCCTCAGTACATGCTATTTCTCTGAGACGCAACGTTGCCCTACTATTGAGAGTATTGGTGTAGTCTCTCATCATCTTCGAACCAGTAAAGCTAAAGACATACTTAATACCGAGGTTTAAATGAAGTTGGACCATTAGTACCAGCTTTGATAAACTGGGTGAAGGGGAAAAGCAATAGTCACAAACACGAAAACACGAACACAAGTTTACACATACAAGTATAACAAAAAATAAACCTAAAGATGAATAGAGAAAAATATAGCTTGATATTCACCATAAGGGCATTATCTGAATACTAATTATAGTGTTCAAGAGTTGCTGCTATACCATAAATCAAAGAAACTAACTGCTTGAAAATCAAAAATTACACCACTAGTTTATAATCATTACTTTATGTATGGTGTATAAAGCGAATTACTACAGTACATAACTAAGTGCAAGAATAAATATATATCTTATAATCTGGATAAATAAGAGGCCAATATTACAACAGCAAGAATATTATTTTCTTTCATTTTGTCTGCGATACTGAATAACTCAAAAAAAAAACTATGTACGTAAAATGTGCGTGCCAAACACTTGAAGGTAACATATAACTGCGACAATATTCTATATTTTTGACGCATCACTCTATTATTTTCCATGAAATCTCTACCTCATCTCCACACACTGTCGCAGTTTGTGTAACCGACTTTCAAAAGCAAAACCTATTTCTTTAGAGTGAGTATGTTTGAGACACTAGTACACGGCATTTCTGAGGAAACTCCTGAATGAATCAAGTCTAGTTCGAGAAAACAATTCTTGAGCTTGGGAAACACGCAGAAATTACTGTAAGAAAGATTTTCTAAATAGGGAGAGTGTGGCAGAAATTTGAAGTATTTGTGCTGCATAAAGTCGAGGAAAATGTCAGCCCTGTCTAGTAGTGCATTACCGCAGTCTGGAAAAACCCTTAACATATGAGTTTTGTCCATTCGCAATACACAGACAAATCTCTTCTAGCAAAGTTAAACACTGTATACTGCTCTGTTATCTTATATCATTTTGATATCGAGTAGGATTTTTTCCTTTTGTATCCAACTATACGGCATACGTACCTTCTTAGTTTAAAGGAACCTTGCCTTTTTTGGACATTAATGCCGGGGGATATTTCTACACTTTCTACTATAGCTTTGTTTCAGAATTGAGCACGTGAACTAAAGTTTCACCAACAGAGATAACGTTAAGTAGTACGCGTTGGCAGAACTGTTTCTTCTCAATAGGCCATTGGACAGTCAACTGCTTCACTTTTTCCAACTTTTTAGGGATGCAAGGTAAGCTAACGTTTATAAACTTCAGGAGGTCAGCCAGTATTCCATAGACTATTTCCAAACTAATAGCTAGACGACGACATGTGGAATTGAAAAGACTATTGCAGAGGTTATAGTTGTCTATTTTGTTTTTACATTTAACAGAACTGGTGTGACTAATCACTGTATTATGGTACATTGAATATCTTTCTTTAAATTGTTGATTCATGTAGTAATTCCAAACGTTATTTCTTTCCTTAGCAGGGGTGTGATGTCCTCTAATTAATAATCTAATATTCAGTTGAAAACCATCTGAAGCAGTCTCGACATGAGTAGTGGCTTGTGGCTTGTTTTATTCATACCAAATTGAAGGAAATTACTTCAGGAGTAGTTACTCAGATTCTCGAGCAGGACTTCTCAGACAGACAGACAGACATTGTCGGGTTTAAGTGTTTCGAAGTTCCGGGCTTTAGCCCTTGCCTTCCATGTGAATTGTGTTATGATTGACTTTTGAGGTTCTACGTTGTATCATTTTAGGGCTGCAACTGTCGCAGGCCCTATGTTGCTTCCTTGTGGGTCGATTGGTTCAGTGTGGTCTTGGCATCCGGTAGATTCTTCTTCGTGGATCTCCAGTGGCGATGGTAGTGACGTACTGGTTGTCGTGTCTTTGGACTGTGTCCCAGAATCTTCTTGACTGTACTTGTTGTACTTCAGATAGCAGCGGAAGCTCTAAATCTTCATGTGTTTGGGCGATCTCCTGTCACAGCTGCGGCCCGTTATGATCCGAGCTGCCCGGTTTTGGATGATTTGCAGTTGTCGTTGGTTCATTCGGGCTGCGTGTTCCCACGCCGGGTGGGCGTAGAGCAACATCGACCTGATGTATATTTCATATACGTGTCTCCTCGTCCTGTGCTGGAGTTGTGGGCTCAGTAGGATGGGAAGTAGATACCGTACTCTCTGGGCTCCTTTATCTGCTGTGTTGGTTATGTGTGTGCGGAAGGTGAGTTTACGATCCAGAGTTACCCCGAGGTATTTCGCTTCAGTTTGTAATTGGAGTGGTGTGCCATACATGGTGAGGTGGTATTCTTTTCTTCTAGTGTTCCTGGTAAAATCCACTAGTGCCGTCTTGGTGGGGTTGATCTTCGTCTTCCACTTCTGCGTCCACTCTTCTATTAGGGAGATAGGGCGTCTCATGGCGACTTCCGCGTAGCGATGATTGCGGTTGCTTGCAAAAATCGTCGTGTCGTCCGCATATGTGGCTACCATTGTGGCGGGCGTTGTTGGTAGGTCCGCTGTGAAGAGTGCATACAGGAGTGGTGACAAACATGATCCCTGTGGGACTCCTGCATGGATTGGTCTTGGATCCGTGGTGTGCCCCAGATGTGAGACCCGAAAACTTCTTCCTGCGAGGTAGCTCTGGATGGTTCGCACTTGGTATGTTTGTATTTATAATCTGTCCACTTTAACTACAGGAAACAAGACGGTGTATTAAGAATACAGATACATATCATAAAATATAAAATTGCACTTACATGCTGTATGATTGTATTTCTTTGATATGATCAGAGCATCGAGTGAATCATCTTATCTTTCAGGTTCTGTCTCTTCTTCAGAGCTACTTTTCTACAGAATGCCCCATACAAATAACCGCGGTAACGTTATTTAAATCAGACGTTTATGCATCAGTCGTTCTCCGACTCATATAGGAAATGAGTTAATTCTTCTGGCGATTCCACGTATCGCCTGAGCTCAATTTAACTCGGTCGAGTTATATTTCTCGTTTGAATCATTACTAATTGTAATAAATCCTATTTTTATTGGTATATACAGCTTTCATAATGAAGCAATAACCACCTTAAGAAATCACATCGAAATAATACGGCTGCAAAATACGAGCAAATGAAACTAGAATTACGATTGTTTCAACAATATTCTAAACAACTCTTAAATATTGTTTTAGATAATCAAGTTAAAGTTTTCTTATTAGATTTTGCAGGAGTAGTTTCCACTTATTTGCGCTTGTCATGTACCTGGAACCGAATCAGTGGATATGATGGCAGTGCTCAAGGACATACACCCATTCATTAGCCACGTACTATAGAATTTTCTATTTCAATTATGTCAACTACAAGCAATTAAAATATCGATGTCACTAATGACTTACAGATTATCAACTTAATGGAAACACCTGAAAAGTTGTCAAGACAATATGACATTGCCTAACGTGTTGCTCTCAGAACAGCTGTGATGCGGCATGAAATAGAGTCATTCATTGAAATCGTTCATGGAAGGAAGTGGAATACCACATCATTCCGCGTAGTATCCTTATAAAGGATGCACAGAGAAAAATCCGTTCTCTGGACAGCGATATATTGTACAAATATACGGTATCCTCTTGCTTACTACAGAAATCAGTACGGAGCATACGTTATCCGTATGCTACATAGGCACTGCCCTTAGATGTTACATCATGCTGTTGCAGGATGTCTGACATCTAACAGTTTTCCGTATATCACATGCGTATACTTATGTTACCTACGTCAGCTATATGTTATATACGTCCATTTGTATGTGAAATCCTGACCGCCTGCATTGTTTCATACAGAAAGTACGTATAGATGGAACACTTATACAGAAAGTATTATAAAACATGCGTTTTCAGTTATACGTCTGCTGTACGTTAAGTCCAAAAACTACAGGAATTACGCATGTAACCTATCTTTTTAAGTACGCCACCTACAATTTTTTTTTCTCAGTGTGGAATCTGTAATCTGTACCTATTTATGTTAGAGGAACAGTCCACAAATGCTCAGGTACGCTCAGGTCTAGGGATTGGGCAGGCCAGGTAGGAGCTCAACTTCATCTCGATCTTTCTGAAACGCTGCAACAACTCAAGAAGTATGAAAGAGTGTATTATCATACTGAAATATGGTGGACTGTTAAAAATACTTTCTTAAATCTGCGAAACCGTTTCTTATATGCGGACCGAGAATATCTTTTCTTAGAAACAAGAGTTTGAAACTCTCATCAATGAGAAATGAAGAAAAGTAGATAAAATTACATAAAGCGAAACGTCAAAATATACTGTTACTCTCCTTATGAATGAGAATGGCCAAATCTCATTTCTAAGAAAATATTGTCTCGGTGCACAGGTAAGATACGGTTTCTCACATTTAAGATATTATTTTTAACAGTGTGCCATTATCAAAAAAAATACCATAGAATGTACATTGCCCCTAAAATGGTGACATAGTCACTGACAGTGATGCGATGGTTAAGTGTCAGAATAAGGTTAGGTGTCAGACTAAAACGCAGAATATTGCTGCCCAGTTCTGCATAGAGTCCCGGTATGATTTAATGTTGGAGACATTGCGGATAATATGCGAACTTGGCGTTATCCACACATAATATCGGCCCTGGTTTCAAATAAGTCAAACAATAACTCATCTCACCATATCATACATTTCCAGTCATCAATGGTTCATATTGCAATACACTTCGCCATTGGTGTCGTTCTAAAGATGATACCTTAGTTTGTTACGAGCCGTCTCACCGTATAATCCGAACCCGTAAGCCATGTCCGTAACTTGCGAAGAACTGAGATTATTGTCACAGGCTTTGGAGCTGTTGCTAGGTTTTGTTCTTCATTTTCACCTTAGTTGCACGACGGTTTTGAGTGACAATATGCTTTTATGTTCGGATGCCCCGTCACAGGATACACTGTTCAACAACGAATATGTAAATTGAACAAAATCAGCTAATTCTTATTGATTTAGTGGTGCTGATCACCAATTTGAAAGTTATTTTCGAATATTAGCTCTACTTTTCGTTTTACAGGCATGTCTAATAATAACGCTTTAAAAATAAATATATTCGCTTTGTTTGGGGTAAAATGTTACACTGATCCGGCAACACTGGAGAAACTATATGAACGCTTGGTTTCATTGTGTTCCTTACCTCAGTAGTGTTCTGTTATTGTTAGAAAAGACAGGTTTAGTGCAGTTATCAGCGTTTTGGGTGTGACGTTTGTGTAGTGCAGGACATAAAAATACAACTACAAGTACGCAAAAATACTGGTATTTCGAATTAATATTTTTAAATAGTTGTCGGAACTATTTCAGGTGACATTTTGAGGATTTCAATAAACAAAAATGCCGCGAAATTGTGTAAACAGCTTCTGCTACGTGTGTGGTGAAGTGACATTTTCCTCACAAAAGCAGACTATAACACCACTAATAAGAAAAGCCTATCAATATTACTTTGGTTGTAAAATTGAAGACCAAGATAAATCTTGGGCACCCCACATTGTGTGTAACACTTGTGCCAGCAATATAAGAAATTGGATTAATGGGAAGGGGCACTCAATGCCTTTTGCAGTGCCCATGATTTGGAGGGAGCCAAGCGACCACATCAGAGACTGTTATTTTTGTATGGTTCCTTCCGTCAAAAAGGGAATTTCCACGAAGAAAAAGCGGGCCTTGATCTATCCTTACATTCCTTCTGCAATGCGCCCTGTTCCACATGGAGAAGGACTACCTGTTCCTGACCCACCTAAAGAATACGATCTTTTTTCTGATGATGATCAAGAAGTTGAAGCTCCTGAATCAAGCACTTCGAAGGACCCTACGTTTGTTGTAGAAGAACCTCCATGTGAAGCACATAGACTTACTCAAGAGGAACTAAGTGACCTAATCAGAGACTTGGACCTGTCGAAAAGCAAAGCCGAAATTTTAGCGTCACGTTTAAAGCAATGGAATTTATTGCAGGAAAAAGTAAATACTTCAGGGTATCGGAATAGGGAGAAGATGTTCACTTCATTTTTTACTATGGAAGAGACACTTGTGGCATGTACAGATGTAAATGGTCTCATGAGGGCACTTAAAATTAATTACGAAACTACGAAGTGGAGGCTCTTTATAGATTCGTCCAAGGTGAGTTTAAAGGCAGTGCTTTTACATATTGGAAATGAACTTCCTTCAATTCCTGTAGGTTACGCATTTCATATGAAGGAATCTTGTGAAAACTTGAAACGTTTACTTCAAGCCATTAAGTATTACGATTTTCGGTGGCTCATTTGTGGTGACCTTAAAGTTATAGCACTGTGGCTAGGTATGCAGTTAGGGTATACAAAGTATTGTTGCTTTATATGTGAATGGGACAGTAGAGATTGTGGATCTCATTACCGCAAAAGTGATTGGAGTACCAGAGAAACTCTTCAGCCGGGAGTGAAAAAAGTGCAGCATGAACCACTGGTAGATCGTAACCGAATTTTGCTTCCCCCTCTACATATTAAATTAGGTCTTATGAAAAGTTGTGTTATGAGCATGAACCAAGAGGATGAGGCCTATAAGTATCTAAGAGGACAATTCCCTCGATTAAGTGATGCCAAAGTTAAAGAGGGTGTTTTCAGAGGGCCACAGATTAGGCAACTATTCAGAGATCACAAGTTCGATGAATTTCTCCAAGGTGAGGAGAAAGTTGCGTGGGAAAGCTTGAAGAGTGTTTGTTCACAGTTCTTGGGAAGACACTGAGCAACAAATTACAAACAACTGGTAGCAAAGTTGTTATTGTGCTACGAAAATCTTGGTTGCAATATGTCTCTGAAACTTCACTTTCTTCATTCACATCTAGACTTCTTTCCCGAAGATTGTGGAGCAGTAAGTGACGAACATGGTGAGCGTTTCCATCAAGATATTGCAGCCATGAAGAAGAGATATGAGGGAAAGTGGTGTTCTAAAATATTGGCCGACTACTGTTGGACTATTGCAAGGGATGCTCCAGATGTAAACTACAAAAGGCAAGCCAAGCGAAGACGCTCAAAATAAAATAAACATAATCCTGTACAAGGGATCACTTGAAACTTTTGTTTACGTTGCAGTGTAGTTCTTGCACAAAAAGGTATTTGTACTTATTTTTCATGTTTTGATGTTAATACTGATTTTTATTACGGAATTGTAAATGTTTAACTTGACCACGGTTACTTTATTTTCTGTATCGCTGTGAAACGGGTATTTGCGCAATTTTGAAAAAGGAAGTACAAGGGTATAGAAAGCTATAGGTTAGGGTACTTCTTAACTCCCCAGCTTATCACATCACAGTGAAATAGATAAAAAAGTGAAATGTAGGTTTTTACAAGGATTTTGCTTAAATGTTCTATAAATATTAATACATTTGTATATATACAGCTACTGTTGTACAAGGGCGTTTTCTTCACAACCTGAGTTAAGAAAATTCTTCTATTATCATTTCCTTTCATATTATGCTTAAATGAATGTAAAAATTGCAATTTCAAAGAATTTACATACTTTCGATCAAAATTTGTTGAACAGTAATATTTCTCTGTCCACTGTTTCTTTGCGTCTATGTAATTTTTCCATAAGCTTTACAGGCCATCATCAACTTGAAGACTGTCTCAGGCGACGAACCCAACACATTTACCACTTCTGTCACCCTTGCAGCATATAAACTAGCACTAACAATTTGGCCTCTTTATAAATCAGATAGATCGACTATTTTACATATCGCTGTTTGTTCAGTGCACCACATTGCTGTTTTACTTCGATATAGTGTAGAAATTACCCTAGCGCTAACTACAACAGCGCAGCGATCATGTCCCTGTTTGGCTGTTCCTAAGTAATCCATCTGATGTTTTATTCCAATTCTAAATGTTCTATCAAATTGAAAAGGATCCATAGTTGCAAGTAAAGGTGCAATTAGCAACAATAAGCTGTTGGCAAAATTTCGTTACTTGCACTACTTCAAAATGTTAGTCGACGTTAAAATCAGAGTGAAATATTATATACCGAGAGAGCCGCAGCTAGAGATTTCGGCGCTCAGGGTGATGTAGAAGTCGGCGCATTTCTATACGTGACTTACGAACCTTTTTTTTTTTTTTTTTTTTACACACAAGAGGAGCAGCTTTTGTTGTTATGCTATTCTGAATTTTCATAAAGCTGCATGGAAATACCATTGCAACAGCCAAACGTGGTTATTTACAGAATCTTTTACAAATAAAAGCTGCTTTCAAGAGGCTAATTTTGGGCTTTTCTGTGAAATTTGGCAACACACCCTTGGTTGTATATAAATTCACTTGTAGCACAATTATGGAAATTTACATTTCATACTGTCGATAAAAAATGAAATTTCAATATATTAGAAATTATGTGCTTTTAAAATGCTCAAAATGGGCGGCAACAAAAACTTCCAGCAGCAATTGTAAACTTTTGTAGTTTTAATCTATATTTGACCAAAAAGTTGCATGTTACTTTCGATTTTTTCACCGAAAAAATATTTTCTGAAATGTAATGGATATTCAGAAGGAACCTTCCTTGCGAATTTGTCTGTATTGATCAATAGAGGTGAAGAATATGTTTAAGGAATGTATTTAAAATTCAAAATATACGTTGGCGACAACATATGTTTGAAATTATAATAATTACTTAATTTTTTAATGAATCTAAGTTTTGAATTTAGGGTTACTTATTATCAATTTAAATATCATAATGCACTAACACACACACACACACACACATACATATAAATAGATAGATAGATAGATAGATAGATAGATAGATAGATAGATAGATAGATAGATAGATAGATAGATAGATAGATAGATAGATAGATAGATAGACAGACAGACAGACAAATAAATGATGTGGGTATGTGTTTTGTATGTATGAACATAGATAAAATATCACACAACTACATACGTATGCACAAAATACCATCCTGGGGAAACAAGTTGATGGATAAATGATCCAAATAAATTTCTTCAAATTTGAACCATTTCATATGTCAATGCAAGTTACAAAATCATTGGCAGTGATCAGTCTTTGAGATGACGAATTTCGTTGTTTTAAGTTCTGGCCCCTTAAACTCTATTTTACAACTGTTATTATTCCCCTTGTTTACCTTCATTTTTAATATTCCTGCACAGACAGCAGCTTGCGTGTGTATCTTCACTCCTCGCCTTTTTATACCTTCATTCCCACTGTCATCATCAATCCGTTTGTGTAGAAAAGTGTGATTAACTAAGCAAACTCATCACCATCAAAACGCCGAACACGTATTTGAGACTGACCGTTTTTGATTTTGAAAACGCTTCTGCGTACACTGAAACTCATTACTCGGCACCTTGTGTATCAAGTTATTAACAAATCATGTATAATAATTTTCTTTAAGTAACAAGTAAAAACTTCTTTTGACTACTATTAGAACTTTTGGATCGAGAGCGGAGCTAAAAAGAATTTTTTTTTTTTTTTTTGAAATCTATTTCTTTGAAAACCGATAACAATATTGATTTAATAGGGCGCTAATACTTTTCAGGGGCGATGCCTCGTATACTCATCATTTTTACTTTCTTGTTGCTCGTTCGGAGCCCTCTTGGTATCAGCGCCCGGGGAAACTGTCTCGCTAGACACACGAGGCTATGAATGAAGTTAATTGACTCCATTATTAATTAATTAAATAAATAAATATCTTTAAGAAGTGAAAAATGTATTTAGTGACTTCCGATTATAACTTCCTCAAACAGGTAGATTTTATTATAGATTAAATATTACCTGTAGAGTGTATAGTTAAAGTTAGGACGCGGTGGCTCAGTGGTAGAGCGTTCACCTCCGGTGCTTGGGGTCCCTGGTTCGATCCGAGCTCGCACCGTGTGGGCTTTGGGGTGGACAAACACCGTGCTCGTGGCTTTTCTCGGGGTTCTCCCGTTTCCTCCCACTTTCTTCATTCCACCATTTCACTCATCTCTCATTATTACCGTCTCCTTTCGTCTAACCGGCATAACCGGCATAAACTTCATTTCACTTCATTTCACTTCATTTCATTTAATTTTTTAAAAAGTTAGGTCACAGGCTACAACTAAAATATACAGAAAGTCTTAACTAAGTTACATTATTAACTTTGCAAAAGTATAATTTAAGTACCATAATATTTTAGGTATTTAAAAATTATGAACATAGATGTCTCTCACTAGAACCAGTTGTTGAAGTGCAATCTTACGATATGGTAGAACGTTACAATTACACTAAGAAAACCATAATTGTACATATATATTCGTGCTTACATCCACAAGCCAAAAAGTCAAAACCCAGAGCACTACATAGACTATATTAGTTCATAATCACAATTCCCGGAGAGCTTTGAAGTAATAATTTTAATAAAAGTGGAACGAGTCGCATATTTATGGGTCCTTTGAAGTCCTCGAATCATAGAGTTTAATTTTTAAAAGGACACAATTCAGCGAAGTATGCTGGTGCCCTGAAAATAAAGGTAATACAAAATGCACTGTTGTAAATTAATTCTGAAATTTGATAATTTGAAGAATGATCGTTGGTTATATGTATCAATAACGTTCTTTGGTTGCCCCATCACGGATTTTCTCAAAATCTTCCAGAAAAGAAACTTTTGTATGTACTTTCCACCTTGGACTTGTTTCGTGTCTCAAAAAAGTAAGAGAATGGCCCTATGCTCATATTTACTGAAAGATAAGGAAACCATTCGCCGACGATGCATGGGAACTTGAAGTTCACAAGATTTTGTTCATTAGGAAATATTTAATTTTTTACTATTTTTTTTTTTTTTTTTTTTTTTTTTTTTTTTTTTTTTTTGGAATTCAGTTAATAAATAAAAATATATTTCAGTTTAGCAAGTACCACAATTAACCATTTCGGACTAAGCGAGACACATGGTTTGGGCAAATGAATGACTTTGGATAAATTGGTGGAATGAAAATGTGGGCAAAACGGGAGTACTCTCCAAAAAAACTCACGGGGGAATTGAATTAATAAATTCAGTTCTCATCAACTGAATATATTAACATCTCATCAACATCTGCTGTATACACCGTGTGACCTCATTTCAAATGTTTGAATCATAAATTGTGAGGATTCTAGTTCAAATCACTGCTGGACTTCTGATAGCAAATGAACAAACTTCCCATTCATGGTAATGATGGACGTAAGACGCACCTAACATGTTACTTGAGTTAGCTATGCTGTGAGCTAAAAATGGAACCTCTTGCTTTGTATCGCTATGCATCACGAATACTTCAAACAGCGGATGTTGCTGCATTTAGATCAATAAACTAGGACTGGAGAAAAATGGTTCGGAATTAGAGGCATAACCATCCCGATGAAATGGCGAATAACCTGAATTTTGCTGCTCTTCTTAAAGAAGTAGTGGATAATTATATTTCCCCTTTAACTGTTAAGAATGAATTCGGTTCCTGTGGCTTGTTTCCCTTTGACCAAATAAGATGGACTTTAGTAAATGCATTGGGAACAGATCCACGTCCTCACGAATTTATGCTTAACATTTTTGTGCAGAAGCAAACGAAACTGTCATCTTAACAGCTGTGCAGTTCTCAGACATTGTAGGAGAAGATGTATTGCAAAAATTGGAAAGCACTGAAGTGGAAAAGGAATCGGAAGGGAATCGTAGTGGAAAATATAAGCCTTATATCGTTTGTGGAGACATTTCAATTATCTACTCAAAGTAGTAACTCTGATTCGTTAAGAAAAAGGAATTTCTCTAGCAGAGGACCCGTCACTCAATAAAATAGAAGAAACTTTAGGTGCCGCCATATATGAACAAGAAACAAACGTGAACACCCGTGATAAAAATAACTCTAACAATGTTAGACCATCATTATTTTCTGGGAGTGCAAGTGAGAGAATGAAGTCACTGCGTTAGGTTCAGAAAGTGCTGAAATGAGTAAAGGCTCAAATAGATAGTTGAAAACCGGCAATTCAAATTATGCATCATCTGCTGATCATCTGCATTGGTCAGAGACATCCGCAAGGGGAAGCACAATATGGGGCTCCGACCGTTTGTTGTCACTTCAGAGAAAAATCAAGAAACAATAATAGAGAAGAAAACTCGGAAGAAGCTAATTGAATAAGAAAAATCTGAGTGGAAAAGAAAGAAAGAGATAAATCCAAGGTAGAAAAGAGAAAGAAAATGCCTGCAAAAATAGGATGTAAAGATTGTACAACCAGAAATGAATGAAAGATTGCACAGCCAGAGAGGAACCAGAAATAGATAAATAGTAGTTGCAGAACCGGAAGTATTTCTCCTCAGAATTCAAACAGGAGCCAACTGTAAAGAGAAATTTGTCGATACCGTCAGTAAGAAGCCGCCTGTAGCTTTTGATACTTTGGTAAAATATTACAGTGGACAAAGCCTCAATCATATTCTCATAGTTTCATAGTTGCTCTTATGATCCAGTAAGACTAGCTTTTCATCGTTTTATGCTTAACAGCTCATTCTATAGTATACACTGCGAACATTGCAAACATTAATCTCATGGCGGATGATTATCGACAAAGCAAGCTACTATAAAGTACATTGTGAAAACGATCCAGAAATGAAGATATTTTAAAATTCGAGTTTAAACCAGTGCCATATCGAACGGCGTGTATAATTTCGAGCTTCAAGATACCTACAACAATTATCAGAATAAGAAGAATGCGATTAACCTTTAGCAGGACAAGTACCCCTCCAGGACTTATACGCTGATTATGTTTCTAGTAGCATGAACAACTTACAGCAAACACTATACGTATAGAAGCAGTCGCTATAGTCGAATATAAACAGCATCCATTTTTGATTAGATTCCCAAATATTTTTCGCATGAATACCACCTATTCCCATTAGGATTAAAACTTTTGAATCGAACAATTTAGCTCAAATACCAGACTCGACTGAAGTAAGCAGTTGCAAACACATAATTTCTTCACATTAGCCTGGAGATTTGACGTCAAAGGAACTGACGCAGTTTCCACTAAGGAAAATTAATTATGGAGCCGATGTTAGACTGGAATCAAATGATCAGATATAATTGAAAATTCAATGTTGCCAGATGAAGTTCCAGAATGAGAAGGAGCCAGAACACTAAGAGTCATTGCAGATAGTTGCTATTGAAATCATCACAGGTATTTCAAATTTGTGAAGGTTGGTCAGGACAATCTATTTTTAGATAGTGTTCGAGTTGTTAAAAGATCGGAAGTCGAACTCGTTATGACACCAAGAATGAAACAGCTCTACCTTCAAACCAAGATTTAACTAGACCTGTAGTTGAAGCAGAATATATAAGTTCCTTTCATACTGGAGCACTACTTTTAATATGATAAATTTTCCAATATATTGGATCATTCTTTACTAACAAGTATTACGTAAAAGGAGTAATTTATCATTGCTTGATACTTTATGTTAAAGATTAAAAGTTGAAATCAGCTTATTGGTCAGCTGCCGGTAGCTCGAGTGCAAGAAGTCAGATCATTAGTGTACATCAGCATAGATTATAGAGTGAATCCATGAGCAGTTAGAAAAAAACATTACGTAAAGCCTATGTTCTATATTTATTTATCTGCATGGGCAATTCACTTTTGAGTTTTGAGTAATGGACATCATACCACAGTTGATGATTGATACTTATATGTAGATTTACATCCAGAAACGGAAGCTTTTAAATATATAGGGAAAATAGTAAAAATTTATTTGCAGCTAATAATGAATTGGGAAATTTATATCAGTTTTCTACAAATACTTTAATTTTTGAGTAATATTTTCACACTACCAAAATTTACTTTAATTTAGTGACTTTGCACAACTTAAAATTGACACATTTTAGAGGACGTTGGAAAGTAGGTGTTAAAGCGACCTAGTTCTAGCTATAAAAATAATTTTAACCTCTGAGAAGTTTGCTAACAGAGATTGAGATATGCATCAACTTTTCTACCACTTACAGTTCCTTAAGTGAACTTAACGACATCTAAATTCTCAGATGTGGACATTGATTGCATTAATGGTGAATCATTTACAGCATTAACTTAACCTAATATCATTGATATACCGGAAAATTGTTTATTTCACTGTCAGAAAATACAGCACCTAAAACACCATATTTGGAAACAATGATCTCGGGATTATCTGCACGATCTACAGCAGTGTTCTGAGTCAACTTCACTTCAGCAGAACCTCAAGTTCGGAACTCACAAAGGTTACCTCAAGAAATAAGTTGCATTGCCACATAATACCAACAAGCAACAGTGAAACTCTGTTGATTCAACTTCCTAGGAAATGGTGAATTTAACAATTGTGCTTCCCTGCAGAAAATAATTTTCAGCCAGAGAACTTGAAATTTAGTATATGATTGAAGAAAAAAGTTAGAGGTCTAAAAGTACAATACTGAAGTCAGTTTAGGGGTTAGTAAATAAATAAACTATTGAAATATGTAGCTCCACCTGCATATGTAATAAGTCAGAATGGTACACTTTCTTCACTGATTAGAACGCTATAAACGTTTTTATGGCTCAGGCCTATGTTGACCTGTATACTGTAGAATACAGTTTATTGGGATGAATGTTTCTGAGCAGTTTTTCAGGACGACTTTTCCATTTTCTTCCTATTTCATAAATAAAAATATTTTATTTATAACCTGGAAATATGAAATAACTCATTTGTCATTTAAAAATTTAAGAGAATTAGTTTATTCCTGTAGTTTAGTGTTTTTGAAGTATATTTTAGAAATGACGTACACAATTTACCGCGTATTTCATTAATAAACTTTTTTCATTAATAACCTTACTATGTGGCTAATGTATAATTTATTCCAAAAGCAAAGCGAATGTAAAAATAAACTAATTTTTCCGAAAGTGTGTAGCCCTTGTTTGTTCACATAGAATTTTTGAAATGTTCTGATTATCAGTTGATCCATTACTAAGATTGTGTATACAATTTTCTCAAGGTGTCTCTTCTAGTAGCCATTATATTAAACTATTGATTTAAGAAAAAAAGTGCTTTATTTCATGATAATAAATAAAATACAAATAAAAACGGGCTACGTTCTGCTTTCAAGTCTCCCTAGCCCGTAATCCAACTTTCTCGGTTAGTGGCTATATAGAAATGTCTCTCGGAATACCATATGTTGCTATGTCTCCAGTTCTAAGACTTAAATACACCTTAGTTCAGAGACGTTTTCCTTAATAAATGTTCTCGTTCAGCCACTCAAAAATCTTGAGACTTCGGGAGAGGATCTACCACAAATTCTTAAATACTTCTGGTGACATTAAGCAATTCAGTCCCCAGACTCACAGTATCAAAAACGTCAATCTTCTTATTCTGAACATAGGAACAGCACATCCTCGGCACCAGTTTCATATCAACTGACGGAAGCGAGAGTATTTGTTATTCGGATTTTCAAGTCAGAAGTTCATTTCTATTTAGTTACTTGCGACAAAAGAACGAATAAAATAGTTAATAATGGTTCAGGACAAAATCAAGATCATTCTTCAACGAAAAAGATTGTGAATGAGTTCCATGATTTCCTGACAAATTGTTATTGGAAAGAGAATATAGCAACATATACTTGTATTTGAGCTTAATTTAGATAACCACACCAAACGTTCACAAAGATAAAATCCCCACAATAGTAGATGTTGTTCTGTAAGATAACGGCTCAACTACTAACTGTTTACAAAAATGCGTCCTACTTTAAGTTCTTCCTGAAGTTCGTGGTTTGTTAGAGCACCAAAAATATATACGGGATTAATTCATATTGAACAACGTTTTTCATTTCATACAGATCCTCGTCAATATAAAATAACTTTTCATATAGATTCTTGAAAATCTATAATGTACATCATCAATTTTCTCTTCGTTCCCTAATTGCTACCAGTTTTTTTCTTGGTTTTCTCATATTTGTGACCACTTCTCTGTCATCAAGTTTAGAAACAGTATAATTGAACGAGGGAGGGCATATGAACATACTGGCAAAAACCTGAGTCATGAAAATGCTGTTGAATATCAGCGGATGGAACACGTCCTAGACCCATGTTCCAAGAAACTAATAATATCTTTACAGTTTTATGAGAGTTTCTAGGTTGTTTTTATTTATTTTCGTTTGTCATTTATCATTTCTTAATTTACTGATTTTCAACTGAACAACACGGGGATTATGTTTTGATTACATATTATAGTGTGCAACTGGCTAGAGTATTCAAGTTACCTAACGCACTTCAGTAGTTTCAATATTAACTGTGGCGCAATATGTAAAGTTGGTGGAAAATACTATCTTTATAATTTCATCACAATATGTAATCATATTCTAAATTATAAATAATGTTGATGCTTGTGCACTTGTAATCGCCAAGTGTTCGAGTCACTGTTCGGGCTTCCATTTATTTGTAACCAATTCAGTTCGAGGTCTCTATTTGGGTGAACATTTATTTGTAACCACTCCGTGTAATCTGGTCGCTGTTAGTAGTTCGTGGTCCTACCAATAAGTGTTCCTGATACTTGAACTTACCTGGACAGGACGATTAAGGACCTCTCCAAGAAGAGGTTACAAACTGTTTCCAAATCGCTCGTCGGTCTCAATAATGAGATGAGCATTAGGCGTCGAGAGGTTCGGGTGTCTCGTCTCGAAAATCGGACGATCAGACGGTCATCCAGACCATAACGCACACAAACATCACTCATACAAACAACGAAAATACACTAGATTAAATAACACTATACTTATTTATTAGAACACTATTATATATAAAAAATAGCGAAGAGGAATGAACACAACACTGAACACTGAATATGTATAATAATTTTCGTCACTGAAATCACACTTTGCCCTTTTAAGGCAACATAGCCCTTTATATATATATATATATATATATATATATATATATATATATATATATATATATATATGAGATTATAATTCAGATTTCACGACAAATGCTTCTCTTACACCATTGACGCACTTGGGGGATTAGCACTGGAGAAAAGTTGTCTGGATCATCCCACGATGAATCCAGTTGCTGCGCCGAGCAATCCTGAAGCGTAAAGCTGATTCATCAGCAAAATAAAAAAAGAAGTAGAATGCTAATGTTGGAGGGCGCGTGTATAACTTTTTAAACGCACAAGGTATGCGGACCTGGGACTTAACTAGTTGGGGGCTAGCCGTAAGAAAACGTCCTTCACCGGCTAATAACTTGTCCCCTTAACAAAAAGTCAGACTTAATTCCCGACGCAATGTGCGTGGTGGCTGCTTCTAAACCTGGAGTCGAACACCCTGAGCACCAAAGCTCAAGATACGGGTTGCAATGGTCAAGTAAAAAGTGTTGGCAGTTTATTCCAAAACTGACTCAGTTAACTCACCTGCATGCACATACAAACAGAATACGGAAAACAATTTATGTTAATCTTAGTTTACTGCCTACAATGCACTAAACACGGCGATAACTCTGGCGTGAGAAAGTACAGATAAGAAACTGCAAAAATTGTGAGGTTGGTGCCACTCTGGTCACTTGAATATCTGTTTTGGTCTAGTCTGCTCTAATCAATGGCAATGTTTCATAAGCGATTAAAGAAAACACTTAATTCAGTTCCCAATAACTATAGAATATATACTGTGCATATAATAAGTCAGGGAGAAACACTGAAATGGTTTGTCACTAACTGAAATGTTCTCACCAAAAGCAATGTTCTAAATATATATATATATATATATATATATATATATATATATATATATATATGAAAAAACAATGAGAGACTTCTTTGTCCAATTGTGTGGGAAGGAAGCAATTCCCACCGAAGAAAGAACTTATATGCGTTGCAGAATAAAGTACAAATCGAAAATAATAATCACTGTCTTTACGAAATATACAGAGTGTCCACAAAAAATCCTTCTATAACCTGGTAGCGGTTATACACTTTCGAGGTTATCTTGTGTTTTAATGTGTTATTCATATTTCTTTATATGCAGAAATATTTCAAAAAAGAAAAAATGGCAGACAGAGTCTACTAAATATGTTTATTACATTGGTTTCTTCATCATAGATAATCGTATCTTCCATCAAGTATAACTCTGTTTTTTACGATATTTATATTTCTGAACATCATTGAGTCAAAATTTAGCGAGAATACCGAAGTGTAATTTTATTTTTGAAAGTGCTTTATCTTTTATAAAGTCAAATAGAAGAATAACCTACATAGAACTATCAATTAATGTGTAGTAATTAAGTGTACAATTAGTTTTTATTTCAGAAAATTTTTACTAGAGAATTCATGCTGTCGGCAAAAAGTGTTTTGGAAATAAATTTTCTACAACTTTCTCCGTTTAACGTATATTTGACAGTTCTTCCCACTGTCGGTTTTAGGAAATGAAGGATTTTCTCTTCTTTACAGTATAAATATTTTGTATCTTATAGCGTTACTTAAGAAAATTATACTCATTTGGCTTGAAGAAGAAATCAAGAAATAAATATGATTTCTCAATATAAAACCAAATCTGCCATTCAGCTTTATACTTATGTGGGTTATTGAGCTAATTGAAGTCAATTTCAAGAAATATTACCCTGAACTCATTTTAATCTACTGTCTTTAGAAAATAAAAAACCTAACACTTCTGATTTCTTTATCTATTAATCAGTTGCTCGGCAGACGCCGTGCCGTTCACCTCGTTGTTCCGGTAAGTGTTCGAGTGGAAGTAGTGAGTGTGTTAACTTGCTTCAACTCAACCTGCATTGTCAAGTGGAGTATTTTATACTACCAAGTAGTTCGAGTTATATTTACTCTTTTCATCATATTGTCTAGTGTGAAGTACAGGTTTACCTACTAAGTGCATTATGTCTGTTATCCGAGTGAATACTTTACGTTTGTCATTTCAAGATGTTGTGAACAAGCCTAACACATTGGTCTTGCATGAATGGATCCGCAATACTTTTCATCTGCTTCCTGATCAAGTTGTCAGTATTGAGTTTGATTATAGTCGCAAACAGTTATATGTTAAGTTAATCTCACAAGTGCTTTGTGAACAAATTCTGTTTCGAGTGAATGGAAAGGTTAGTTATTCAGATGATCTTGGTACTTATAACATTTTAATCGATTCTGCCAGTTCCAATATTATGACTGTCCGTTTACATTTGGTACCAACCGAGTTGGAAGATCATCATATTTCTCGTGTGCTTTCTCACTACGGTGAAATTAAGTCAATTGCAGACGAAATGTATTCTACTGGACACATCTATGAAGTAAGGACTGGGAGAAAGATAATACGTATGAGCATTAAACGCCCCATACCTTCTTATGTGACTATCTGTGGTTTACGTTTGTGGTTAACGTATGGAGGTCAAGTTAAAACCTGCGCCATTTGTGACTCACCAAATCATTTTCTGATGGAATGTACAAAGCGTCGTCTTCCTCCAAACGTATCAGCTTCAGTATCCAGTGTCTCACCATCCAGAGCCCCGCCCATGCCCGGCAATTTGAATAAAGTGGATACACAACCGAACGTTCATTCGTTTACTAGTTTTCCTGTGTTAAGTGAGAAACGTCCTCCAACTTTACAGGAGAACCTTCCACCTTCAACTGCAACTGCTGCAAGTCCATTTGCTAAGACACTCAATGAAACTGAATCCACTTGTTCGCTTGGTGTCCCCCCTAGTTCTACAGCTGAATCTCACACCAGTTCTCCTGCTATTGCCTCCCAGCAGACCCTTGCTTCTAATGCAACGCAGAGTGACTCTTCCAGTTCCACTACCATAGCGCCTAATAGTTCGGATATTCCACAACAGAGCATTACTGTTTCAGCATCTTCCGCATCGGAGATGGATACGCTACCTGAAATCACGGTAAGTACCCCACCGTTAGTGGACATTGATGACTCTCACCAGGAAGTGACGGATTCTTTCGATAGAGATTCACCATCTACAGAAGCATCCCAGCTTCCCTCCCTACCCGAGAAGAGACGTCGCAAAGGTCGATCTCAGTCTTCCCCTCGTGATACATCCAGTAGAGCCAATAAACTTCAGGAAACTAAGAGCGTTCCCCCCGTAAACAACAATTGTGTGTCTGGTTTCACGAGGTCACGAGTAGATCCCCATCATGGTGAAGCAAGTGCTAAGGCAAATGATAGTGCTACCTCTTCGGACAAGTGATCATATCACCTTCCAGTATAGAACGGGAATGTGTGCGAGTGTTGCCCCCCGTCTTTGTTTTTTCAAGTGTATTGTGTTATTTCTTAGTGTCGTGCTTTTTTGGTGTCTTTTTATTTTTCTGTGGCCATTAAATATGTATGCCACGCGTATAGCCACTCTTAATGTCAACGGCATTTCTAGTCTCACCAAGCAAAAAGCGCTAGCCGATTACATCAACCAATCGTCTCTGGATATAATTTTCCTTCAAGAATGCAATATTGACAATTTCTCCTTTCTTTTTAATCATTTGTGGGAAGTCAATCCTTCCGAAACTGGTTCTGGAACAGCTATTATATATCGCAAAGATATCTCATTAACCGCTTTCTCAAAATTTCCGTCAGGACGTATTATCGCAGCCAATTATGAAAGCATACACTTTTGTAATTTATATTCTCCGTCCGGGAATAACAAACGTGCTGAGCGAAACTCCTTCTATCTCACCGACGTTCCAATGGAGTTACATTCTGGTACCAGAGATTTGATTTGTGTAGGAGACTACAATGCAGTGTTAGATCCTATAGACTCAAGTTTTGGTTACAATACTTCTCCTACATTACATAAATTGATTCAAGACTTTAAGTTAGTTGATGTATGGCGTCATTATAAAGGTAACACCCCAGGGCACACTTTTTTTCGACGAAATGGATCCTCACTTTTGGATAGGATCTATGTCAGTACCACTTTCATTAATTTTGTGCGCTTCATACACGTTCAACCGGTATGCTTTTCTGATCACTGTGCTGTGGTTTGTACCATTGATCTACCCATCCGTAAGTACTTAAAATCATCCTTTGTTTGGTCACTCAATAACAGCATTTTACCTGACGAGGATCTACAGTTGCTAATTACCAATAGGTGGAACTATTTAATGCACTTTAAATCTCACAAGAAAAGTTTGTTTTCATGGTGGTTACATCACATTAAACCGTCCTTTCGGTCTATCTGTAAACAGCACTGCAAAGACAAATCCTCTCTTCTTAAAGAGCAATATAATTATTACCATCACTTATTATGTGACTACTATAAAGAACTTGCTCAAGGAGTAGACGTACTCCCTCGTATTAAGGAAATTAAGGCACTCCTACTCACTTTACATCGAAAAAAAGTCAAGGTTTTTTCACGAGAGGCAAAACAACGATGCTTCAGCATGAAGTTCCCTCTTTACATACAGTTATCTGTGAAAGGCGCAGAGGTAAACAAAACCTTATTTCCAAGGTCTCCTTTCCTAACGGTGTAGTTCACGAGCATGATCAGGTAATCCCAGCTTTGTACGATGCATACCAGAACCTATATTCCCCCGCTCCAACCCAATCTTCTGACCCTTGCTTCGAGCGTCCGGCTGGTACTTTCACCCCGGAGGCTCGTAACATATTCAATGCCCCCTTTACAGAAAGAGAAGTCAAGCAAGCTATTTTTGCGGGAAGTTAAATAAATCTCCGGGACCCGATGGTCTTACACTAGAATTTTACCGCCAATTTCACAGCATTCTTACGCCTTTTCTCACAGAAGTGTATAACGAACTCCGACTCACGCCCACGTGCATCTCTTCCTTTACCGCTGGCATAATGGTACTTGTACCTAAACATGCAGATGCGCATGACTTTGATAATTTTAGACCGATTACCCTCCTTAATGTTGACCAGAAAATTTTATCTCGTTGCCTTGCCTCTCGTTTAGAACCGTTTCTGAATCAAGTCTTACACAATGATCAGTATGGTTTAAAACATACAAAACCTATGTTTTTAGCACTAAGTAATATACGAGAAGGTATTCATTAGTGTCAGAAAACAAGTTCTCCGCAGGTCGCTTTATTGGCGCTTGATTTTCATAAGGCATTTGACAGATTGTACTGACATGACATGACATTGACATGACATTTTAAGGTACTTGAAAACTATGGTTTCGGAGACAGTTTTCTTAATTTGATTAAATTTCTTTATACTCAACGATATGTAAGATTAAAGGTTTTTGGTGCACTTACATATCCTATCAATGTACGTCGAGGTATTGCACAAGGTTGCCCCTTGTCTTCCATTCTATATAGCTTGGTTCTTGTTCCCTTTCTTTTAACACTGGAACAACACATTCAAGGTATACAGATTGGTGCAACATCCTTAAAATTACAAGCATTTATAGACGATATACATTGTTTCATTACCAGTCCACAGGAACTGTCACGTGTTGAACTTCTCATTCTCAATAAACAAAAGTCACGCCTGATGTGTATAAATCCGGCTGACCAACACGTGTATTTGTCTACGTTCCCCTTTACTGATCGCATCAAAATCTTAGGCGTAACTTGGCAACGTCGCATAGCAGATGCTATAGACTACAATTTTCATACCACAACCTGTACTTTGGTTGCACTCATACACCAAAGTAAAGTCCGGCAGGTCAGTCTTGCAGGCAGAGTATACCTTTTAAATGTTTTTATTTTTAGTCGTCTTTGGTTTCTGACTCAATTTTTTTCCTTGCCGAAGAAATACCTAAGTATCATACGAAAACACACAGGGCAACTGCTGTGGCATAATCACTGCCTAAGGGTAAGTCACGAGACTGCGTGTTCATCATAACGTGATGGTGGCCTTGGCCTTAAAGACGTTAAATTTCAGAGCTACTCGCTGCTGATGCATCGCGTCTGCCAAACATTATACTCCTACTCCGAATCCTTTTCCAACAAGGCGTTATGTGTACCACTACGTCATATTGAGTTACAAGCTCCCCTGCATATACAACCTTGGATTTCCCTTGTGCCATACCTCAAGGACGTATTTCTTGATATTAGTTACTCGCTTATCGCACGGAGTCACCTTGAAGATCTTTCTGTTAGACAATTATATAATCATTATCATGGCACCACAACTTCGGTTCCCCGTATTGTAGAACATTACCCAATGACACACTGGAAGAAAATCTGGGAAAACATTCATACTCCGGTATTGTCTCCTGCCATGCAATCTCTTTGGTACAGTGTTGTTCACAATATATATCCTACTAACGGGAGACTTTATTAATTGGGTATCTGTAATATTTCTTTCTGCGGTACTTGTTGTGTTCTCGATACTATCCAACACCGGCTCGAAAGCTGCTCACGAAACACAGCTATATGGTTTCATTATCAAAAATTCATTGCCCGTATCTGCAGAACAACTCCTTCTAATATTCACTGTACGTCATTCATGCTGCTTCCGGATTTTCAATTTTATCCCAGCACTAAACATAACGCAATTTTATGGATCACGTCCCAAACTATCGATATTCTTTTATGTAATGATTTTAATAATAATGTGACTTTGTATGTCAATCAATTATTGTTCCGTATGCAAACTCTAGCACTTTCAATTCGTAAACAAAAGTTTGCTAATTTTCTAGCAGCAATTTATTGATGTGTCTATTGTACTTTTTTTGTTGGTATAATTGGATGCTCACAGTACAATTTTCTTTCTTAATCCTTTCTGATGTAATTGGCTAAATAAGAGTACAATAAAGTATTTAAAAAAATGGTAGAGCATTCACCTCTGGTGCATGGGGTCCCGGGTTCAAGCCCTGCTCCCGCCAAGTGAACTTTGTGGTAGACAAACACCGTGGGTTTCCTCGGTGTTCTCCCGTTTCCTCCGACTTTCTTCATTCCACATTTCATTCATTTCTCCTCATCACCGTATCCTTTAGCCTAACCGGCATAATCGTGGGACGTAAAACACAAAGATTTCATTTTTTGTTTTTAAATATATTATTGTAAAGGAAATAAAAGAAACAAGTTCAATTTTAAAGTGCGTAATATAAGAACGTTTGTGAGTGATCTGAAATTTCACACTATTAACGATGCTCCATGACGTCATATGTTCAGCACATATTAATATAAACACAAGTAAGAAGTGATGAGGACAGCGTTTGGATTGTTCGGTGTGGTACGGTTTTGGAAGGAAGTTTTAGAGTTATTTTGACAAAGACATATAAATATGATCGACTTAACAATGTAGTCTATAGTCAGCTTCACCCACAATTTATACCATTGAAATGTTAGGATTATTGAAACACTTCCACCGGTTCGAAACTAATTTTGATGCGTGTAAGTCAATAACTGTGTAAAAATAGGTCTAACATATTTTAAAAATTGTATTAAATTGAATGCTAGTAGTATATAATTTTTCGTCATAGATCATACCGTAAATAAGACTTGTATCTCCGTGAAGCAAGCAATACGATATTACTAAGGATATCTAGTATGGCAAGTTACTACTACTAACCCACACAACGCCTTACCTGAAATATGTTAGGAGATTTTTCATCCTCCAGAGAAAGTGAGACAAAATCAATATACCACAGATCCTAATTAACATGAACATACGAAATAAATACATAAAAAAACATTCTACTGTGCATTGCAGTTTGGCATAGAAATATATTTGTATTGTCGGCACCAAAAATCTCTGCATAATTATTATTGATGTTATATTTTTTTAAATATTTTATACAAAAAAAATATTTTTTACAGAAACTCCGAGATAATATATTAGGGTCTTTAACTTTCCGAAATTTCCTTTTACCCAACGATTGCAAAGCGTCAGTATGTCCCTATATACAAATAATACTAGGTAAATGAAGAAACTAGGAAATATTTCATTTATATGGTTAAGCACTGCTAATAGTATTTCTAAAATAGACTGTTTGTTTATGCAATAGGTTTGCGGCACGCTGACAATTTGTACGTGTAGCTACCATCTCGTAGAAAGAGAGAAAAAACACTCCCTGTGTAGCATCAACAATCCAATGAGAAGAGGGTTGTAACAATACTTATAAGGACTATCAAGAGAGTATTTGATAAGTGCATTCAAAATGTGTAACCAAGGCAATTCAAATGACTCTTAGCCATGGCCGTAAGTTGTTTGGGGGGACAACTGCCCCTCCAGCGAAGTTCTCCGCCGTACTAGGTGACCCATTTGAGGACAAAATTTTTGTACTCCATATACGATACGAACATGATATTATAAATGAAGCATCAAATAGGTTCATTACATTGCATAAACAAAACAGCATACATAAGGTAAATAAAACAAAAATGAGTCGTGGGCCCATTTCAGTAAAAAGTGTCTACTAACATTATAAGGATCCTAGAAATAAGATTTATTCATATGGCTTTGACATTTGTCAACATTGTCTCTTCAATTAATCTGTTATGTATGGAACGGGCTCAGAGGCGTAATTAATGACCCCACAGACCTTGCCGTTGGTGGAGGGCTCACACGCTCCGAGGGCCCATAAAAAGTAAGAGAAATATAGAAAGACATGGAACAAGAATAAGAAAAACAACTTTTTCTAGAGTGTCAAAAAAGCGTATTAATGCTTGCCCCCCAGAAAGAATCTAAGTTACGGCCCTACTCTTAACAACAAAAAGAGCAATGCCATAGTTAACCAGCTTTTGAATTTTCAAGGCCTAGTATGAAATTTATTTCTGAATGTACGAATTAAAAAGCAAAAGCACAAACTCTTAGCTTTACTAATATATTAGTGGATACATGTATTTAAGACGTACAAAAAGAAATTAGTGAGAATTGCTCCCAATCATCATTGCCTGTGATCACACTGCTAGGAGTACACATAGGAAATTGCCTGCAGTATTTAATTTGGAACAATACCGTTTGTTTTATTATACAACAGAAGTTTAACTATTTAAGTAAAACGAAATAGGTGTCTCTCATAAGAGCAAGTACTTCTTGTACAGCGGTGGACACTTCTAAATGGTACACCTTAGCCGTAAATCTCCATATGGCTGTACCATTTAGAAGTGTCGCCCGCTGTACACATATTCTGCCATGTTGTTTAGAACAACGCAATTTCAAGAAAGGGAAAACTTATTTTTATATATCTATGGTTATCTTTATAAAGAAAATATGAATAAACAGAAAATTATGTTGATTTAATTTCCCGCAAAGCGTTAGTTAAAGGATTACTTTTATCAAAGGTTTTCAAAAAGATTGAAGTTTAAAGTATTTGCGCGATTCTCTTTTATTTTATTTGCGTAATTATGTATTACAATTTTTAAAAGAGGCACAATATAGCGAAGTATGCTAGTGCCTTAAATAAAGCAGACAAATGTATGACTTCTTTGGACTCGCGTAAATGGCTGGAAATTTGTAGACAGAACTTTAGTAATGCTAATATAACTTCGATTCATTTTCAATATATGGCTGAAAAAATATATATTTTGTTCAGTTGTGAATTGTGTAATTATAAATAACTCTGCAATGGATTGGCGGGTAAATGTCATTTCTGGTATTGTTATAGTTTAAAGTGTGATTTTCTGTTATAATATTCTGTTATATCAGCATTGTTCCATCATCTTTTTTTGTGTAGGCGACGTGAATGAAGCAATATGGCTACAAGATTGATATTAGAAGAAAATGCTATTTTGAAATTAAATCTTTGAGTTTTACGTCCTACGATTATGCCTGCTAGGCTAAAGGAGACGGTGATGATGAGAAATGAATAAAGTGGGAGGAAACGGGAGAACCGCGAGGAAACCCATGCACACGGTGTTTGTCAACCACAAAGTTAACTTAGCGGGAGCAGGGTTTGAACCCGAAACTCCATGCACCAGAGGTGCACGCTCTACCGCCACTATCTTTATTTCCTCCTGGAATTGGATTTTTTTTAGAGAAAAAAGAATTAAAATTGAAGTATATTAATAATATTCATCCTTATGGATAATAACTAACTAATTCTATGGCTATGGAACCCGGAGGTCCCATGCTGCGTTCGCAAAAGCTCTCCACCTATTTTTATCCGTAGCCACCTATGGATCCACTTTCTTTCTACTTTGTATTCCTATTTCTGAGAGATCCATCTTAATATTATTCTCCCATCTGAGTCTACATCTTTGCAATGGTTGTTTTTCGATTGGTCTTCCGGTTAAGACTGGAACGGAACGGAACAATAAGCTTCCGTGGTAAAGGTTTCGTTGTAAATAGTATACTTGAAGAAGGGTAGCTGGTGTGGAAATTTAAACAAAACCAGATGGCTTGCATGCAAAAAAAATGGGATTTGTAGTAATGCGCCATACTATGGAGCACAAAGAGCACAAGTTAATGGTGCATGCAAAATAGAATGTGAGCAGAGCGCATGCGATGTGACCAGTGTTAGTAGCTGGGATAGCTGAAGCGAATATGAGCGAATACTGGAATTTCTGATTAAGCATTCGGTCATGAAGATTATATAGTGTCAATGGAAGCAGAGTTTGGTGGTATTTTCGAGCTGATAGGTAGATTTGCATCATATGTGTACAAAATGCGATAAGTTCCATTTCTGAAGTTATTAGTTGATCTGTTCAGTTTCTCACGCTAAATCCCAACGCTGGTGGAGGAATGTCTCGCTGTAAAAATGATGAAAACGCAGCTGTGTGAGGAAGAAGTTGTTGTGGATGAGTTCAACACATTAATAATAGACGAGGACGGCACAGCTAATGAGGGAACCGAAAATGATTTTGGCGATGATCCGGTTTTCTCGGAAGAATGATATTGTGCCATGGAAGTTCACCAGTCGCTGAACACCACGGAAACATTAGTTCTTCATATGCTTCATCGCCATCAAAGAAAATGTATAGAAAACTTCCTGATGATTACTTGGCTGATGCATACAAGATATGGACCAAGTAGCCCGAGAACATGGAACTTCTCCAGCTGTATTCTCCTGGATTAGCGATTCATATCCCTATGTCTTTGGGTCTGAAACTCACTGGTGTTAAAGCACAAATACGCAAACGAAAGAATTACAAAATTACGAAACAATTACAATTAGTTTTAAAAATTTTGAAACAAAAAACACTCACAGCATCATACAGACACCAGCATGCTGTGCGTGAGCATTTCAACACAAAGAAATAATGGCGCAGACTTTGGTAATGAAATCAAGTATTTCAATACAGAACATGAGTACTCCATTCAGAAAGACACAAGTTCCGTCCATCAGGGGCGTCATTGAGGGAGGACAGGAGACAATTACATCCTCCATGGATTTGAGAAAGACATCTTCTTCTTGTTCACCTCAACCATATGTTGGTGGGCAACTTGGAAATTTTAAAACTTTTCTCTCGCTTGGGAGAGCTGTTTTATACTTTGATAAGGCTTCTTCTTCGTAACTACATGTAGATATTCTATCCTTAGTCTTCTTCTCTTTGGTTTCCCTTCTGCCTTTCCCTCTATCAGCACTGTGATCCAATCGGAGTGCCGAATAAGATGGTCTAGCATGTTGTTTGTTCTTTTTCCTATTATGTTCATGATCTGCCGTCCTTCATTAGCTTCCTTTCGTACGTCTTCATTCCTTTTCCTTTCGGTGCATGATATGTGCAGCATTCTGCTCCAACACCACATTTCAAATGCTTCCAGCTTGGATATTTCAGCTTTTCTCAATGTTCACTTTTCTGAAAAAGATATAAATTTTAATAAATTGCATACTAATATAGTAACAAGAAGACGTGAAAGTTTTATGCCGGTGCATAGTCTTATCCTGCACCCTGAAAAGGTTCCACTAACTTTCACCCTCCAAACAGCGCTGTTGCCATGAAGAATGGACCAATAAGTCTAGAGGTCATAAATGGTATTCAGTTGAATATTAAAGCATTTGAAGTGCTGTACAACACTAAGTTCCGCAAGAGAGTCTCGAGACGGAAGTTTGAATGGGACAGAACTAGTGTCATGACTAATATTTGTTACATTATAAACATAAGACTAAGCAAGACAATGTTACTGGAACGAGGTCTTCCGAACAAATATGTCATTGAACCACTGAGCCAACGCTAAATTATAAAACATATTTTGTGGGTATACACAATATACGCCCCATTACATCCCAGGGAAACAACGATGTTCTAGAGGTGGAACTGGTAACACCAAAATACAAAATTAGAAGCACCCGCTCATAATCCTTAAAGCACATTAAAGATAATTGTATTTTAAATCTTGAAATATAGTTGAACCTGGCAAAAATACAGATCTACTGGTAAAATACTTGCCAGTTATCATTCTTATATAGAAGGAACCTGGCACCCAGTAATGCTAATTTATAACGGAAAATAAATTTAAGAATTAATACCTGATTAGAAATAGTATTTTCAATTAAACGTTTTTCTATCTCTGTTTATTTTCTTTTGTTTTATTTTAAAGTAATTTTTGAAACCACGAGTGGGTAAATGCAAACTATATGACATAGTTTCGAAAAGTTTCAATCATGAGAAGTATAGCTCTTGCTCCAATTCTTACAACGAACCAGAAAAAGAAAATGCAACTGAGAGATCGGTTCCAATCTCCTTTCTGTTCCAATATTTTCACCTCTTATCTCGGCTAGAGGGCGTAACCCTTGCAAGGAGCTAGTCTTCTGCTAGCAGAAAAATGAAGTATTTCGAGATATCACCAAGTCCATGTGGAATAATGGAAATTTTATTTCTTTTCCTAATATACATGTGCATAAATCATCATACTGTGATTGACTTTTAAACTGTACTGAAATATATATATATATATATATATATATATATATATATATATATATATATATATATATATTTCTATGTTATTATTCACAAGTGACGGTAGAACGAATCAGGTCGCAAAAATATACAAAACTAAGAAAACATTCACACATATGCACTCACTATTTTATGTTCTGCTAAAGGCTTGCACGAGGCTCGTAATATCTTATTTGAAATTAATAGATTTGATATTGTCAGTTAAAAATTATAGTAACATTTTCACTCAAGTAGACGGAAAGGATGCCGAATATACTAGGAATGTACTATGAACCCGTTGAGAAATGTATTATTTTTTACCTTTATGTCACTTCGTTAGTGTATCTAACATAAGTAGAAATGTTTATCAACAAGATCATTGTGGTTTGGAATTATATTGTATAACAAGATACGGTTTGTAGTTTATATGAGTGCATATTGTGCGGTATGGTGGAATGTATGAATTTTGCAAAAATTATTAAGGAAAAATATGTATATAACTGCAAGTCCATTTATATATAAAAATATGTATAAGTCTATAACTTAATGAACTTTGGTAGAGACAGTAAAGGAATAAAATTAAATGAAATATCTTTAAGTTTTACGTGTAACGGTTATGACGACTACACTAAAGGAGACGGCGATGATCAGAAATGAAAGAAATGGTGGAATGAAAAAAGTTGGAGGAAACGGGAGAACCCCGAGAAAACCCACGCACACGGTGTTTATCCACCATAAAGTTCACTTGGCGCAAGCAAGATAGTAAAGACTATCACGCTAAACTAACATTTATGGACGAATCTGTGCTGGTAGTTGAAACAGTCAGTACGCAGAATAATTTTGCGTTGTGAAAAATTCAATGAATGTTTTAATATTTATCAGAAGCATCCTAATACTAAACAACATCAATTCTCTACGCTTTATATATACCTTCTCATAACTCAAATATCTGAGGTTTTAACCTTATTGGTATTGATGAGTAACCAAATAACCTTTTAAGCACATTAGTTTTGGTATCAGTTTAAACAGCAATACTCAAGGCTGCAAGTACATGTGAGGTTTTAACCTCACCAATGTTTTCTTTGAGATTTAGGCAAAAGAAAAGAAACTTTTGACCCCAGGAAAATACTTAATTTTAACAAGGTTTTATCTTAAACCTTTAAAAATGTTTTATCTTTTAACCTAAAGAAGATTCTAACTTCTCACATATGACCACGTATGGGATATCGATAACTAATGTTAAAGTCTCCGTTACTCATGAAAATGTTAGCGGATTGATTCCCTTAACGAACTCTCTGAGATAATCTCATAGCTGTCTATTGCAAGAAGCTGAGATGAAATACACGCTTTCGTTCAAGTGTTATTGTGTAGAATAACGGACTGACTTACTAATATTACAATATTATAAATACACATCAGTGTGATCCTAATCAGATAGATATGGCAAAATTAAAGATTAATAGAGTATTTGTTTAGATAGTCACTTTATATTGCCCGTATATAAGTAGAGATAATAATTATCCATAAAAGTTTGGATAATTATATTTCTACTATTCTGCTATTCCACACCGAAACACACTTTTTAAAAGAAATTTAAAACCTTCTGTTGGTGTTCTATTTCATTTCTCTTAATTATATCAGTAATGATAATAGAGAAAATAATCAAGGATAGTAAATTTATGTATGAACTTAATACCGTAACGTGACGAATTCTGCCAATATTCAAGCGTACGATAAATAAACCTTGCAGATGTGACTTAATGTTATAGCAGGCAATATTAAAAATAGTACTTCAAAATGTGACAATGAAGGTAGGGCACACAAATACAAAGAAAACATATCAGAGATTGTGACGGTTGAAATCTTGGAGAAGGTCTAAACCGGTAGGACGCTGGAAAAACCTTCAAACGTAAGGTAATTGTACCACTCAAAATGTAACATAAGTTAACACTAAAGCATCCACTTCCAGTTACTTGTAATCTAAAGATGATATGGAATGATTAATTACTCAAAATCATAAAACTGTCTTTTCTATTATGACAATATAGACATCTTCCCACCTCTTTTGAAGTTCGCTAAGTTAGTCTCAAGCTAGTTACCGATCTTAAGCACAGAAGATCTAGGTCCGATTTCTGGCAATAGCTCATGTGTTTCGGTTTGAATGTTAATTTGCTTTCTGACGTCGCATACAGATTCGGTAGTAGAGGGGGCGCTAAACTCGAATCTAATTTCAAATAATTTCAACCAACTCCAAAAAATTTCTTATTTTGTTTATTTCACGAAAGAAGAAAAAGTCCATTAATATTTCTTAGGACTAAGTTTCAAACTGATGGAAGATAGTATATCTATAACATCTTTACATAATCAAGAATTTGGAGGGCAAACATTTTAAAAGATAAAAGAATGATTCGGGGACTCATCTCCAGCGACTAGTATTGCTCGCAAAACAGAATTTTCATGAGAGACAAAACAACACAGAGCTTTAAAACACAAACGCAGTTATGTCATCCCAAACAAGCCAGCAATTCCATGATTACTTTTAAAGGTTACAGAGCCCTAAATGTTTTAACCTACTAAACTGGTACGACTTAGAAACATGAAAATACCCATATTTGCTTTTTCAACTGTGACGATTTGAAAGTAGAATAGTTTAAATACATGCTTTTTATTTAGAATAAGTTAAATAGATGTCGCTCAGAAAAATTGTTCTTTTATGATCACTTCTTTGTAATTGTCCTTTAGAATTTTAACCTCCACACAAAGAAATACTTACAAATGTTTATAAAGCCAAGATTTAAAAAAAATTGAAACCTACGAAACTTGTATTACCCTTAAAATCTTAGCCTATTAGCTAACGTTAATAATGTTTTAAATTTGTTGTATAAATAAAAGTCTCAGTACCTGGAAATTCGTATACATTGTTTTCTAATTTCGATTCGATATATAATTTTTGAAAAGGTACAAATCAGTGAAATATACTGGTACCTTGAATACTATGAGAAATAAAATAAAATAAGTATTGGTTTTACTACTGATGTAAATATTTACACTAATAGGATTAAGTGTAACATAGTATAGTCTTCAATAACAGTCATTTCAATCCATATTAGATTTACTGCACCTTTATTGTCTATCCTTACGAACCATACTATTCATGTAACCGTATTTAAGATCGCAAAATATGTGACGGCTAATATTATAACACAGCGAATTCTATATTATATAATTAATTGTATTGCATTTGGTGCAAATAATTATTTTTACCCCTGTTAGGAGTTAATTTCGTTTAAAGATTAGTCTGCAAATTCTGACAGAGTTATGTTGATAATATAATCTCTCCTAAACCCACAACTAGATACTTTTAACTTTATGTGAACAATATCTCCCAAGTAGTAATATGTATTCCTATAATACGTATTCGCTTACTTTATCTTTTCTGTCTTGGTTGCCCTCCCCTCCAATAAAAAACTACAAATTTCCTTATACTAAGAAAGATTATATTTTACTTCACAAAACTGTGTAAGTATACTTTAAAGAACAGTTTTCTTTAAGTGTGATTGCACTTATCCTAAATAGATGCATTTATGTTGCACCTAAAGAATACAAATATATAACTAAAGTACTCGACATTTATAACATCATTGCTAAAAAAAAATATTTTAAGCTCAAACCACTCAAGCAAACAAGATAATAGTCTTAGAAAACTTTTTTCTTTTCACTTATTAATAGATTAGAAAGTACTAAATATCCTACGCAACTATCGCATAGCTAACATACTCATACGTATTATTTGTATTTTCAAGTACTATTAATTACAATGACAATAATATTAACGAAACAAATTTAAAGTCAATAAATGAAAAAAATATATCATAGCTGCTAGCTGCTTTATGATCAATGTCTTTAATTTTCATCGTATCTTCAAAACAGGTATCTAATCTTCACTAGTACTTCCGTAGCATTTAGACTGAATAACCAACAAATGGCTTGAAGAATGCATGTCGCTTGGGAAATGTTTAGTTTTCCTGATCTACAGATTAGTTCCTTCATATTTCGACAAGAGTGACCTGTCTTTCTTTTGTGAACCTCAACATTTTATTTAACGTTGATTAGATTCAACCGATTATTGAAAAAGATCAACCATAACAACCACAAAATAACTAAGTTTATAGACGAAAAGTGTGATTTTAAAGCATATCATTTTGCCTCCGTTCATTTTATGATAGACGTATTGTTGCTTATATTCTTATGTTCACAATATTTTCTTTTTTTTTTATTATTCTTTGAAGAAAACGTAAGTGTTGTTGTATCTAATATTTGAATGAAAGCAGTGTGCTGAAGCAAGCAACATAATCTATTTTAAGATATATTAAGATAAAATATAACCTTAAAATTCCCCAAATTTGATAAGAGTTAAACAGAGTCCTAGAACCGTACAATTGATAGTACAAATTATTCATTTTGGAGTATGGCATTCCATATTCTAATTCTGTTCGGGTGGACAAAGTCATCAACCTGTTCACATTCACCACCCTTCGCACTTTGCCTGGAAAATAGGCTGTATAATAAATATATAAAAATATAAGTATGTAAGTTCCTTTCCTAATATTTCTAACGACTAAGCCACTATTTGTAAATATAGGAAAATTATATTATTCACTTCTGAAAATTTAAAAGGATTCTTTGGAGGGGGGAGGGGAAGTATATCATACTAGTGATGGGCAGTGGGAATATTCCCGGTGGGAAGGAATTTAAAAATGGGAATATTCCCGGGTTTTTTTCCCTGGCCTATAAATTCCCGCGAAGGAATTTATTTCCATTTCTTTACTTTATCTTTCAAATTATAAGAACTATATGACTAATTACTTTATTTTAATATATTATGATTTATTTCTAGGTTTTAAAGAATTTGGAGGTTAAAAAATTTAAAATTATTTGACAGTAATTTATATAGATAATATGATTTTTTTAAAGTTCCATTCCCATTTGCACTAAAAAGTAAGGTAATTGTTTAGTATTTGAGGGCCAAAACTAGCAAAAAGTAGGATAATTTACGGAAGAAATGAGTTGATAGTGATGTTCAAGTAATCAAGAAAGTATCGAATACATTTTGTTAGAGCAGTAGAGGATTTGTACAAAACGGAAAGGTAATTGGAAGTGATTTATGTGAGAAAAGAAAGTGAATTGTTGGTAACGAATATAGAAAACAACATGCCATGTGGGGCTCTAATCCGCCTTCTTTCGCTAACGCTCGCTCTGCAATACTGGATGAATTTAATGTTGGTAACGTAATTTAACGTGTGAAACCATAAAACAACCGCATCGAAAAAAAAAGTAGGTGCAAAAGCTGGCCCCCAATGCTAAAGACCAGCCAAAATTAGCAAAGTAGGCCCTAATAATTTACAAATGACGAAAAGGAACCATTTTGTAAGGTAATTTAGAATTATGTAGAAATAGAGATCAAGTACTATTAATAAACCCTGAATTACCATTAAAATAGACGTCGGTCTGTCTCGCTGACTCGAATTTCTGAAGAGGTACTCGGACTTCTTTTACATGTGAATAAACGTATAGAATTTCGAGAAATAGGTAGAATGAAAGGTGGTGTATGGCAATGTTACGTGATAAAACATAAAGATAAGTAAGTATCTTGCAAATTTTGTGAATATAAATATGTATGCGCAAATGGTGATAAGTTGGTGAGACATGTATCTTCTAACATTTACCCAATCTAATTGGTTTATAACATTTATAAATTTAATGTGTTCATAATATCAGTAATAGAGTCAATTTGAGCAAATCCACTTACATATAAATTTAAACTTTTACTATATAATTTTTCCACACATATTTAATTATTAGAACACATTATAAATAAATATACATTTATGCGTACTCTCTAAATATAATAAGGTGTTAACAAAGTAACATAGTAACGTTGATAATATACATTTTATAGAATCCTCTGTGGACAACAGTAATAATATGCTGTGATATAAAAATTAATTCAACTTTGAAATCATAATATAGCAATAGAAGGTAATTTCCTTTCTAATTGAACATAAATTCCCGGATAAATTCCCAATTTGGGAATCTTCTAGGGAATCTTCCCAGGGAATATTCCCGAAAAATATCTTCCCGGGAATTTACCCATCACTATATCATACACGATGAACGTAGGAAGGTCCACATATGGAACAGAACCTTTATATCACAATACAAGAAATCGAACATTTAATATTTAACTAATGTATAGGGTTTAACAAATTATACGCTCTTGTAACTTGTGAATTAATAGATAAAAAAACTCTGAAATTTTGCAGCTTTCAGAAGTCACCAGGGGAATATTGTTTACATATCTTGCAACACTACCAGAATAGTAGTGTTGCCAGCTCAAATTTTATTTCATCTGGCACAAAGTTACATCTCAAAAAGCGCAAAGTTTTATTTCATCTAACAGGACTGCGTCGAGTTTTTATACTTGAAATCTACAAATTAATGGAAATCTTTCAATATCGCATTTATTTTTCTGTTTCAAATTAAGGCGCTACAGGAATACAAATGATTTTTCACTATGTTTCTAAGCATCGTCAGGAATAATAACGTTCTAAGAACGAGATAATGCACATAGAGAATACTTTAATGTCAAATGATATGATCATCATATGACATATTTGTAAAACATAAGAAAAATTTACAAAGGATTGGAAATTTGACTTTTTTCCAATAGGTTTTCTTTCGAAAAGGTTCTTAAATAATATCGTATCCAATTACGTATACAGTTTACAATATACCTGAAGGCTGTAATTCTATTTTTGGCAATTTGATATCTAGAAACCGTTCCTGAGATTTGATATAAAAGAGGATACAATTTTTAACACTCCTTAAAATTATGTTATTATGTTATAATTATAACTATCAAGATAAGTATTACAATTGATTTCAAAGAAGCAAAGGAAAGCTTCTGTCGTTTCAAACAATTCTCACAAATACATCATTATAAGAATTGCAGTATTCTATAGACAATGTCTTTGGTACCAGTAATGTCTTTGGTATCTTCGGAAAGGTTCGAGATATCCAATTGCTCTTAACGGGGCATGGTCCTAGGATTTTTGAAAACCATTTCTGCGATTATGTGTTATAATTAAGTATGCAGTATTTTTAATTAAATGATTTTTTAAAGAACTTAAATTTTCAATTGTACCGTGTCCTGCGAAAACGAACTAAGCGCCACTTTCATACTTTTAAGAAAATTACGTATAAAGTTGATGTCCAGCATTAATGTAGCCGTAATCAAAAGTAAAATTATGTTTCTTTTTTGGGAAAGGTGTTGGTTTTCCCCTCTTTTTGATTGTGCAAAACGTTCTAACGCTTATCAGGAACCAATCGTCGCATTTACATGGATTTTCAAAATTTGGCGCTTAGTTCATTTTTGCATAACACGGTACAATTCATTTAGGTAAGTCCATATTCATTCAAACTATGCCATATCACGATCGTTTGAAGTAGTAAGGAACTAAGATACTTTGAATATGTATAGCACCGTCCGTCTTACTAGTGTTACTAATTTTCTAGAGCTCTCCAAAATTGTTGTGTTTGTAATATTATAGCTTCCTTTGTTTGTAACTGTGGACAATAATCGCGGTATTGTAAGATTTCATTCAATACGGAGGCTTAAAATTTCTGGCGATGATCTGACATGAAGCATTTTAAAAAACGAAGTTTTGATTGTGCTGGCAAAGCTGTTATGTTGTAATGCAACAGACACTGTCGTTAATTGCATAGTAAAGTTTCAGCCCTTGTATTAATCTGATTATTGTATCTCTGGTAATCAGTTACAAGGAACTTCAAGATAAATAGTCTATCATGACCTGTTGTAAGTTTCTTGATATATTTACATAGGATGTGCTATAATAAATAATATTGTAATGTAGTTTCGAAGTAGGCAGGATATGTAAGAAAATGGCTCTCACTCTTTCTACCGCATTAAACGATATCTTAAGTGTTTCTTTTAAAACCATATTATAATTAAAAGTATGCACATACTAATAACAAATGGTTTACGTTATTCGGTTAATAATAGAGCTCCTCCGTGGCTAAGCGGTTAGCGTACGCGCCTTTGGCGTGGGAGACCCGGGTTCGATTCCCGGCAGGAGCTCATGTGGTTCGGATTCCACGTTAATCAGTAGGTCCACGTCTCATATAGCCTCGCTGCTGAACGGGACGTTAAACTCAAAATCAACTCAACTCAACTCGGTTAATAATAATAATAGGTTGTGCTTATATGTATGTATCAGGACATCATACACTGAGTGACTTTACAAAAATATTCCTAAAAGTGACGTAGTATACGGACTCCACCCGCGTTTCGTCACTCACCCCGAAAAACACAGCTCTCCTCGCTATTGAAGACGATACCGTTAATCATTACAATGCAGGAAATCTTAGATTTGATTCCCGATGGGAGAGAATTGTAACAACCACAATCGTTCAGATCCAAGCTTAAACTGCGTACCTTATGTCATGCATCTCGTCCTTAAATCCATTTACGTAACAGAAGGATAATCTTTATAATTGAAAGAGATTGATCCTTTCTTCACACTTCTTCGTCTCTCTTCGACTCTCTTCGTCAAAAGGATGGATCCTACTTTCTCTCCTTTTGCCCTTATCCTGATTTATCCAAAGAATTAGTAACAGAATAATCCATACTTTAATTTATGTGTCTGCATTAAGTACTAGACATTTTGATTATTCTCTGCCGGATTTGTGTCAAATAGACTGGATTGTATGGAGAACGACTGCATTTTTGGCACTTAAAGAATTAATTATTTAAATAAAAAATATAGTATCCTCATCATCATTTCCATTCGTATCTGGATCTACTATTGTTTCCTTTCTAACATCATGTTTGCACTATAGGACTTAAAGTATTGAAGATAAATGCAACAGATATCTCCGAATAAAATTTGTTTTTCATGAGAAGTTTTGTTTCAAAGCTTTTAATATCAGTATTTCGAAAAGGAAAAATTTCTAAATATACATTGCTTTCTATGAAAGCCAACATTTGTATAAATTGAAGCACATACAGATAGAATTAGTCCATAATTCTTGACTCCATTTATCATTCGTAGCAAACATTTATTTAAAATATCGTTTGTATGTCTATCAGATAAGCATATTACTTAGTAACAAACTATATTGATAAATTTTTTACAGAGGCACAAGTCAGCGAAATATGCTGATGCATTAAATAAAGTTATTACTGAGAAACTCTGAACTGTATATTTCGTAACAGGTGTCCCATAACGATACTGTTCATTCGTTATTGTTGTTGATTTAGTTATAGTATCTGTTTCTACACAGGGACTATAATCGACTTTAACCTACAGGTTGAAATGGAATTCGAAAAACACATGATCTCCCAGAAAGAATCGAACATGTATCTTCCGCGCCAAAGAGGTTTACTCTAACCAAACGGCAACTAGTGAGGGTGCTGGGATTCACATTAACAATAATCGCAACATGCTTTCATAAATTTTTCTGTGGTTTCGTGTCAGAGGTTGCCCTAAAACTATCATCAACAGCCTGGGGGTGATTTTTCCGTTTTCCTGTTGCCTAGCAGTCCATTTGATGTTTTTCCCATTCTACACGTTTCTATTAAATTCATAAGGATACGTAGTAACAAGTAAAATGCAGTTAGCAACTATAAGGTATTGGCAACATTACCTTACCCACACTGCTTCAAAATGTTAATCAACGTTAGGCAGATTACTAATTAATTATGTAAATATATTTAATATTACAAAAATAATTAGGTAGTTCGGATTATAACTTCCTCATACAAATAGTATTTTGTATATAGAATTTTACTTATATAGTAGAAAGTTAGGTCACAGGCCAACCGTTATCTACAACTACAAAAACTACTACAGAGATATACAAAAATATCTAAGTTAACATTTTTACTTTCTTACAGTATGATGTAAATATTAGAATAATTTAACTGTTTGAAAAATAATAGAATAGATGTCTCTCACTGGAACCTGTACTTTAGGTCCATTCTTACGGTATCACTGCTCAGGATATTTCCATTTCAATAAAGAAAAGCTTATATTTATTCATGCTTACCTCCACAAGGCAAGATTGTAAAAGCACAGAAAACCACACACGTTATATTACATATAAAAAATTGCGTTTCAGTTACCATTGATAAACAGATTTTCTTAAAAGTAGAGCGAGTTGTATGTTTACCGACTTTCCGTTGACAATTCTTAATCGTTATCTACGTATTCACAGAATTTTTAAAAAGGCACAACTCAGCGAAGTATGCTGGTGCCTTAAAAATTGTTGTAACACAAAATGTACCCTTGTAAACTATTTATAAGTAGATAGTTAGATTATTTGCAAAAATATCTTTGGTTATATTTCTATCAGTAAACGCAGTCTTTGATAGTTTGTCATGGATTTTCTTAAAATCTTCTAGAACCCAAATTATCGCATAAACTCTTCTCCAAAATATTACTGGGCGCCTAAATTTCTCTACGTTCTTTAAAATTGTGTGTTATTCAACAACGCACTCGAAGTAATACGAGGAGAACTTACAAGGAGAGAAGAGTAGTGAAGGATTCCCAACACACTTTGTTGTTTGCTGTTTTAAATATCAATTTCCTATTCCATTATTTAAGGTAATATAAATTTCAGATCAAAACAGTACTTGGTCAAATAAGAGAAAACTTTGTTTAATTAGACGGAACACACTATTTTAACCAAAAGAAATCGTAAAGGAAAGGAGTATTTTAATGGGTCTTCTCCCTATCAACATTACTGAGAGGTCGCTTCGCAGTTTGTTCAAGCAAATTTTTCGTTTGTGAACGACAGAAAGTATGAGATATTGGTGTATCTAATTTAGGCACCTGCTCTCCCACCAACTCTGACTAAAGCAAAAATGGTTTCTATAAGTATTGCTAGATGCAAGGTAGACTTGAAATTAGTATGCTACAAACATTCAATTTCTTACCTAACCTTCAGAAGGAAAGTCAATTAAACAACGAGTTCATCTTTTATATTAAACGATGTATTCAAAGATAAACAAAATTTCATAAATGACTAGTCGAAAATTATTTCCCTTCGGTGGGGAGAGACCTTAGCTTATGTGTGAATTTGTGATACAACACTCATTTCTAAATAACCTAGGGACACGCTTTTACGCTTGGTATAGTGACTGAAACAAACAGAGCAAAGAATTAGAAGGAAAGAGGTAGGTTGATGCATTAAAGAAGTGTTGCCAGTTTTCGAATAGTAAAGGATCATCTACTAGTGTATTTGCAAAACCACTGAATATACCATCAACGTTTCAGTTCGCTTATCACTACTGCCTTTACCAACATCCCATGATTTTCGTATGCTCCTTTCAGTACTAGTAGTCTACCAACACAGGGTGCAATTGCAAAACTCTCAAATGAAAAAAATCATTGTATCTCAAATTTTCACAGGGTTTCTACTTTTACTCTAACTAACTAACTCTATGGCCTACGGAACCTGGACTTTCAATGCCGCGTTCACGAAAGCTTTCCACTGACTTCAATCCTTAGCTAATTGCATCCAGTTTCTACTTTGTATTCCTATCTCTGGAGGATCCATCTTAATATTGTCCTCCCATCTGCGCCTAGGTCTTCCTAATGTTCTTTTTCCAATGGATCTTCCAGTCAAGACTTTGAAAGCGTTTCTACTTTCTTCCATTCTAGCTACATGACCCGCCCACCTAAGCCTCCTAGACTTGACGACCCTAACAATGTTGGGTAAACCGTATACATTATATATTTCTCTTTATGCAGTTTCCGCCATTCCCAATTTTTGTTCCTCTTGGATTCGAATATTCATCTCAGGATCTTGTTCTCAAATACTTTCAGTCAGGGCCGGCCTTAAGCCGATTGGACCGATTGCTCCAATCGGGCCCCGCGCCTAAGGGCCCCGCGCTAGTGCCGTCTATTCTACTGTCCAGTCTAATTTGCTCTACAATGCTGTCTAGTTGAGTTGATTTGATTTTGAGTTTGTCCCTTTCAGCAGCGAGGCTATATGAGACGAAACCTACTGGTAGAAACCGAACCACAGGAACTACCATCGGGAGTCGAACTTGGATCTCCCACGCTAAAGGCGTGTACGTTAACCGCTTAGCCACGGAGGAGCTCACAATGCCGTCTAATCTACTCTTCAGTGTCGTCTATTGTACTGTCCAGTCTAATCTACTCTCTTGTGAAGTTTTAACAGCACATTAGGCAAAAGAGCAAACAAGTGTGTTGCGGTCCCTGTGACTAAATTTTGCTCCTAACATATGTAATAAATACATGCCATTCCATTCTGCTTGCGGGGCCCCCGGCCAAGTGGCTATGATACTGTTAAGCGGCTCTCCTACTCTCGGTTGTCAAGTACACAAAACAACACACTGCAATACAGGTACAGTACATCCATAGACTCTATCAGGGAAGGGTAAACTCCCTAACAAGTAAATGAATAGTTTGTATTAAGTTTCCGGGCAGAAGCAAACATTTTTTGAATTTAATGCTGCAATAGTTTCATTATTTTTATTTTTTTATGTTTACAACTTCTTGTAAAAATATATATATATCCTGGGAGTATTCTGCATACCCCCAACACCCATAACACTCCCTCAAACTTACTTACACACACCCTGGGCGTAAAAAAATATTTCTTTGAATTTGTGTAAAAACGTATATCGTAATTGTGAGTGCACACCATCTTTTATTGTGAACACCCCATTAAGTAAATGTTTCTGGCGTTATTGATTATGTCACGTGATACTACCGTGTATACCGAGTTGGTATCAAATATATCAACCTCAGTGCAACTTCTTTGCATATGTTTTCTCTTATTATAGCTATATTAAAAATACAAAACCAGAGGACAAACTTTACTTTCTTCTACGAAAAATCCCGTGGACGCATCTTTTTAATCAAGTCAGGAAAACCGAATGTATTCTAGTGCGTACTGAACAGGTGGCTGTTTCTGAAGATTTGTCTTCTAACTCGAATAATCCAATTGAAAATATGTAATCCATCTTCCATCAGTCCCTTAAGGTTTGTGATCGTCTCATCACCATTTCATTTTGTCTGCAGTCGATAACGATTTCAAGTTGATTATACCTTTCATAAGTAACTAGGCCTACCTACGATGTTCTCACTAGCGTACATTAGGTTATCCTTACTTGCAATTTTTTAAAAAAAGATACAGTTGCTAAGAAATCTTTGAACCAACGAATTTATATCAATGTGCATTTCATTACGGCTCACAAATATAAACTTATGGAAACATAGACTTCACTATTGTATTTCTCGTAAAATTCTAGCTCAATTTGATATATTATATGACCCCTTTCCTATTTAAAAAAGTCGAGCGAGATAGTCGACTTCAAGATGGTGGCAATGATATTTTAAAATTCGTTCACTGTCTACATTTCCATTTGAGTTATTTCTCTGAAAAAATTAACTGCTGTATATATAAGAAAAAGATATGTTGCGCTCTCCTTGCTAATCTAGTTGGTGTATATACATACCTTGGTGCAAGTTAGTTGTAAACCTTGTTCTCCGCAGAATATTCCTAATCGGGCCCCGCACCACCTAAGGCCGGCACTGCTTTCAGTCTATGTTCTTCCCTCAGAGTAAGCGAGCATGTTTCGCAACCATACAGAGCAACAGACATGATTATCGTTTTATATATTTTAAGCTTCAAATTCCTCGACAGATTTCGCGACGACAGGAGATTTTGAACCGAATAGTTACATGAATTCCCTGCTTTTAGTCGACAAATAATTTCTTCATGAATATGATTTTCGTCTGTTAATATTGATTCTAATTATTTGAAAGTATCCACTTTATCAAAAGTATTATTTAATATTTTAACGCATCCATAACTTGCCGTATTACGATCCCGACGCAACTCCATGTGTTTAGTTTTCCCTGCATTTACTTCTAAACCCATGTCCATGCAAGCGTTTAATAGTATACCATTTCTTTCTGTTGTTCTCCTATCATCCCCTATTAAATTTACATCATCCGCATATGACATAGTCTGATAAATACCGTTCAACTCTAGGCCCTAGTTGCTATCTTTGATTTTTCTTATAGCGTATTCCAGCACAAAGTTAAATAATAATGTCGACAATGCATCTCCTTGTTTCAGGCCATTATCGACGTGAAACCTAGTGGCCAAAAATTTTCCTACCCGGACTTTACTTTGTTATTCATTTAAACATGTCTTAATTAATCTAATTAGCTTCCTCGGTATTCCAAGTACTCGAAGAACATTGTATAATGTTTCTCTCCTAACCGAATCGTTCACCTTTCTAAAACTAATAAATAGTTGATATACCGGGGTATTGTATTCCCACTTTTTTCGAATATTTAGCGAATGGTAAATATTTGGTCGATAGTTGATCGATTTCGTCTAAATCCACACTGATAATTTCCAATAATTTCATCTGCGTATGTGGTCAATCTTGCCAATAGAATATTTGAAAGGATTTTATAGGATGTTGACAGAAGAGAAATGTTTTGATAATTATTACAGTCAGTTTTGTCGCCTTTCTTGTGAATTGGAACAATGGTTGATTCTTTCCACTGTTTTGGCAATTCTTCCTTGTTCCATATAAGGAGGATGAGTTTGTGTATCTTGTTCGACAATTTTTCGCCTCCAGCTAAAATCAACTCAGCCGAAACTTCATCTACACAAGAGATTTGTGTTACTTCTATTTCTTTATAGCGGTTTCTACTTCTATTCGGTTGGTTTCTGGAATATACTGTTCTGTGGTGTGCATATCCTTTCCTCCACGCACATTAGTTTTTGTTGCGTGTTCAGCAAATCTTCAAAGAAATCTTTCCATCTATTTAAGATATCCCTGTCAGTGAGAACTGTTCCGTTAGCTTTCTTTAATATATAAGCACAAGATTGATACACTTTTTAAAATTCGCTGATTCTCTTATACATGTCCGGAATATTTTTATTTTTACTATTATCTTCAAGTTCCCTAATTTTTGCTTTCAAAAAATACGTTTCTTTGTTCTAAAAGTTTTGGAAGTTTTCCGCCTGGTATCTGCGAAATTTTGTGTAGTTATTTCATTCGGATTTTGTAGCCCGCGTTATTTTGCCTGTTTTCTCTTCTCTACTAGTTTAAAGCATTCCTGGTCGAACCATGGTTTGTTCGTACGTATTCCCGCGTCTCCCAATTTTTCTTTTGCTGAACTTTTTAATGCCAGCTCTAATTTCAATCCAAGTATCATTAACACTAGTGCACTCCGAATCTTCTAAAGCCGAGAATCTATTCGAAACTTTAATCTGGTATTCCTCTCTTACCTGGCTCTCTTCTAATTTCTTTAAATTAAATTAATTCTTCTAATTTCTCTCCGTTTTTGGACGTTGAATATTACCTTTATTCAACTATAATCTCTCTCGTATTATCGCTGCTACCAGGTAGTGATCAGTGTCACAATCAGCCCCTCTAAACGACCGGACATGAATTATGCTACGTTGCTTTCTTCTATCTACTAAAACGTGATCAATTTGATTGTGTTTTTCCGTCTGGTGATATCTAAGTGTATTTTCTACCTTTTCTACCTTTATATTTCTTCCTTTTCTCTCTTATAAAAGGGGATTTCTATAAAATATTACACTTTCTAAGTGAGTTTTGTGGTGGACAAACACCATGTGTGTGTAGATTTACTTGGGTTCTCCCGTTTGTTCTACGTTCGTCGATCTAGAATTTTATTTATTATCATCTGTTTAGACTTAGAGCCTAGTAAAGGACATTAAAGTCAAATAAAGCACATTCTAATAAATGGCGAATATTTATGATCCATTAGTACAAAACTTTACTTCAAACCAAATGAAATCTTCCAGTTTAATGTCCCAAAATTATGCCCTTTAGGCCAAGGAAGGCAAAGGATCAAGGCAATTAATGCTGATGGAAAAATTGCTGGAATGATATTGTGCAAGGAAACGGGAGCGATCCGTAAAACGATCTAAAAAAACCTTATTTAAATTACTAACACAGATTAAGTAGAGGATGTAAAATTCATAATTGATATTTACACCGTATGTTAAAACGAGTATATCTTTAAAACACAAGGAGTTTTGTTCTTCATATTAGCTCTCGTCCAACAATCCCGAATTCCCCTTCCCAAAGTAAAACTGCCTCGATTTAATGCTGAGTAGTCTGTCTACATGTTAAACTTTAATAGCTAGTATAGAGTAGCACATGATCAAATTGCTCACTCTTCTAGCTGTTCATGCCAAATTGGAATCTTCTTCGATACTTGAGCTACCCGCCTTTGGCACAGAACACCTGTGTTCGATTTCCTGAAGCAAGCTCAGTTTATATTTTAGTCTGTTGGTTCACGTCACGTATAGACTTGCCACCAAGAGCAACGCTAAACTCTAATACAATGATGTAAATCATTTTACATTACATTACATTTCACAAAATAAGAAAAAAATATTAATATTTCTTAGGCGTAAGTTTCAAACTGATATCAGATAAGTACCAAATCTTTACGTAATCAAGAATGTGGAATGCAAGTACCGTATCTTCAAAAGATAAAGGGATGAATCCCTTGTCCCATGGATTTGTGTCGTCAATACCTTCAGTGACTAGTATTGCCCGCAAGACAGAATTTTCATGAGATACAAAACAACACAGAGCCCTTCCAATAGAAACGCAGTTATATTTTTCGAAACAAATCATCGATTTCATGAGAACTTTTAAATATAAGACAGACCGAAATGTTGTATCATGGTCAACACTAACAGCGCCTCAACCGGTACGACTTAGAAACATGAAAATAGGCAAATATTTTTGTTCAACATTGATATAGATTTGAATATACATACGTTTAAGTACATCCTTTGTATTTAGAATAAGTAGGATAGATGTAACTGAGACAAATTGTTCTTTTATGAGCACTTCTTTGGTGTTGGTCTTTAGAATTTTACCCTACTCACAAGGAAATACTTACGAATATTTATAAAGCAAGCATTTTTTAAATACACCATTACGAAACTTGTATTACACGAAAAATGTTATGTTATTTGCTAACGTTAACAATACTAACTTATATGTTGTACAACTAAAAGTCTCAGTGCCTGAAACTTCGACTAGTTGTTTACTAATTTTGACTCAGAATTTACTGAAAAGGTATAAATCAGTGAAATATGCTGGTATCTTGAATAGTATGAGAAGAGAGAAAAAAATAAAATAAGAATAGGGTTTTACTAGTGATATAAATAATTACACAAGTAAACTTATGTGTAAATTAGTATATTCTTTAATAGCAGTCATTTCTATCCGTATTAAATTTACCGCACCTATATAACTGTGCGAACTATACTATTCCTGGAACCATATTTTAATATCGTAAAACATGTAACTGTTAATATTAAAACACAACATTTCCCACACTATATAATTAATTCCATTGCATTTGGAGAAAACAATTGATTTTATCTCTGTTAGAAGTTAATTTTGCTTTAATATTACTCTGCAAATTCTGACAGCGGATACATTGGTAATATAGGATAATGTATCCTAAACCCACAACTGGGCTCTTTTGGAATTTATGTGAAGAATACCTCCAAAGTAGTAATACTTATTCCTTCAAGTTTCGCTTACTTTATATTTCCTGCCTCGGTTCCTCTCCTCCCGCAAGAAACATAATATTTCCTTGTACTAAAAATAGTGATATTTTGGCCATAAAACCATAGACGTACACGTGAAAGAACAGTTTTTAAAAGAGTTATTGGACTTATCTTAAGCAGATGCATTTGTATCGAAACTAAGGTATACAAATAGTATATGCTTAAGAGTAATCGTCATTTATAACTTCGGTGCTGAAAAGAGATTTTAAGCTAAAACTACCCAATGAAACAAGACGAATGTCTTATAGGACCATTTTTTTAAACTTATTTATGGAATACAAAGGGTTAAATATCTTAGAAACCTATTGCATAGGCAATCTACTCATATTACGTATATTTTCAAGTACTATTCATTACAATATCAACAATAACGAAACTCTAATTTGAAGTAAATAAATGAAAACAAAACATACCTGCTTTAGTTCAATGTCTTTAGTGTCATTATTCTATCTTCAAGACAGGTAAGAATAAGAGTAAGAATAAAGTATGTATGGGTGCCCCAACAAGGAGGACCATTCTACACTCATGCGAAGACAGAACTTAAACAATTAAAGGGAATACAGTAAAACTAAAATGCAAAAGAATCAAGTAGATAAAAAGAACGTATTTACCAAAACTAACAGCAGGATGCATATAATAAAATAAATAAAAAGATATTATATAGAAACGATAAAGAAATGCTATAACACAAAAAATCAAATCTGAGACAAAAGCAATAATAAAACTAGTAGTAAATTAATTAAAATAAAAAAGAAAGCATGCGCATACGAGTTTAAATTAAATCGCATGCAAAACTTAAAGTACTCATAAAAACAGCAGCAGTTCCTGGAGAAAGTGAGTGTTGTTACCAAGGAGTGTCTAATCTTCATTATATTTTGTACTACTTACATTAAATTAACAACAAATGGCATGAAGAATACGCACTGCTTGGAAAATATTTTGTTTGCATAATATACAGATTATTTCCTTCAAATTTCGAGAGGAGGACGTCTCGTCTTTTGGACCTAAGTTAGATAAAAATAAACAGTTTGTTTAACTTTAACTTAACAAAGACCAAGACGATAATAGCAATACTTCCGCAAATCAAAACCAACCTGCAAGAGTGTTTTGCACATACTACTGTAATATTTTTCTTGAAGAAATTATTTTTTCTTTAGGAAATATGTGTATGCTTATTGATAGATGTAATTTTCATGTAAAACATGCATAATTCACTCCAGAATGCCGATAATAAATACGAACTTAGGATTTGTGTACGGTATCAACCAAAATTAAATGTAAAGTATACAGATCTCATTGAATTGTACTTACCAGACTTTCACTTGTCTTTGAATTCAACGCCTGAAAATTCATGCAATTCTCTACTGCTACTTTTTGAATACTTACACTAAACTTGAATTAAATTGAAAGTGTCTTTACAGTGAGTAAAATGTAGCAGTTGTATGTATTTACCACAGAAAGGCTTCAAATTCAAAAGGTTTACATTGATACATTCATTCCACAGCAAAGCATTGTCGCACAATCTTGAAAGTAATTTTACTTTCGATCATTTTGTTCTACCTGCACAACTCTCTTGTGACATGGCATGACTAGTCTCATTATAGTTAATTGTAGGTATGAGTCCTCCTTAGTAAAAGCAAGCAACAAGAGTAAGTGTTAGGCAGATAAAATATCCGTGTATCTTTGATCTTCATTTGGCACTTACAAGAGTACAGACAATGGGAATAAATTAGACAGGTGTATAGAAGACGATAAAGAGCAGAATTCTATGAATTGTAATAAGGTAAAAAATTCAGTGTCTGATTTATTTTGCCCATCATTTGATTCATTTATGATACCCTATGATTGGATTCAGTAAAATCTTTCGTAAAATATTGTTGTATAAGACAGAAGGTCAACTGAAAGTAAACTAACAAAGCGTGTTAGTGAAGTTCTAAGAACTAAAGCGACAAGCAGTTAGTACGTTCTTTGGTTGAAATTTACTAGACATACTACAATTGGAGTAAGAATACTAAATCACTCTTCAAGACAGATCGATGTGCCTGACACCTTTGAGCAGAAAACAAATTATAATCATTTTTCTTTATATCAGTTTGACCGTCAAAGAATAGTACTTCAAAATGATTTTGCAATAGATAATAAACGTAGAATATGATATTTGCAACAGTTACTTCTCTCTTTACATACAATTATGTATGCAAAAACCAAGTGTATTCCTCAAACACCGTTAAGTTGTTAAAAGTATTGACAACTGGCATAAACAGAAGCATTTTTATCACAACCAGAACACTTCATGAAAGTACATAACCCATTGATTAAACTACAATCACACTTCACCCAGAATATCTTCAAAAATGTAATTGCCGTGAAAGGTTGTCTTCTCTTCATTGCCAAAATGCCCATGCTTGGCAAGGAAAGAATGGTTTTAAGGAAAATATTTAAAACGCTTTTCCCCTTAAGATACGCATTTCAATGAAACTTCAATGCTAAGTTGATTTCAGTTAATTTAAGTTTAGCGTCCCTTTCAGTGGCGAGACTATATCATAGGCCTACAGTTTAATGTGGGATTCGATCCAGAAGAGCTTTCTTCATTCCACCATTTCTCTCATCTCTCATCATCACCGTCTCCTTTAGCCTAACCGGCATAACCGTGGGACGTAAAACTTAAAGATTTCATTTCATTTTTTCGATCCAGAAGAGCTGAAGCCAGGAATCGAACCCGAATCTCCAATGCCAAGGCAGGTACGACAGCCGCTTTGCCACTACGAAGCTCAAAGTCCAATGATAAAAATCCATAAGATACTCTACTTTTGCCATAAATTTGAAACACAGTATCCTATCTAAAACACGTACTTTAATCAAATTGATAATTTAAAAAACAACGCCCTTCAGGTGGGTACAAACTATTTTTCAAAGTCACTTTAAACGAGTCATTCATTTGCCGAACTCCGAAAACTGTGGGTTGAGTTGAGTTGATTTTGTGTTTAACGTCCACTCAGCAGCGAGGCTATATGCTGATTAGACGGGACCTACTGATTAGCGTGGAACTCGAACCACATAAGCGTCCGCCGGGAACTATGGATTCTGTACTAATTTTAGTCGATTTGGAGATTAAATCTTTCATCCTGTACGTTGATGGGACTGAACTTGGACTGAAATAGCATCGACAATGACACTGTTTATTTCGCTGCCTCTGAAAATATGGATTCCACAATGATAATGTTTCTTCTTCGAGTAGTTTCACATGTCATCCCTGACCTCGTCACTACAGGGGGCAAATAAATACTGTTTATGTCTATTTTCTCACGATTCTCCCGTTACCTCACTCTTTTTTCATTCCAGTATTTCATTTATCCTCATCACCACCCCTTTTAGCCTATACAAGAGGTTCTCAACCTTTTGTACTTTCGTACCACATATCTCATATAGAGAAAATTACCAGCCCTCAAAGTTATTCTAGAAAATAATGACTTCTTTATTCTAGGAGCAAAACTGAATCTCTATTCAGTGTCATTCACTGTCTTTGTAACTGAGTAACTTCTTTTTAAGAAATCAGACATATGTTAAAATCATCTTCTTAACGGATTGTTTTTAACAATTAATTTCACGTCACATATGTCTGTATGTAGTACTACATGTCATATAAATTTACTGATGGAATCAACAAGGAATGTGAAACAATTACAGAATTCACATTGCTTCATCAATGTGAGAGCTGTGCTTGTAAGTTAATACAACTCCTTAATGCATGATATTAATTGACATAACTTCGCTTTAAACCCTTACGTTCCGGTGGCATCCATGTGGATGTTATAAAATATTCGGTTGCAAAAGTACCAGTGACATCTATCGGTGTGTCATGAAATCATAATCTTTATTAAAGGTATTAATCCTGGAGATGATGAAAGTTTTTAGTAAGTGCAGGGTAATACTTAGTTCTACTACTTCTCCTTAGGTGATAGCACCTTACTGAACGAAAGAAAAAAATGTCCTAGTAAATATAGGACCACTTAACTTAGCAGAAATAAATAGCAAGAAATCAAGACGGAAGGTAAGCAGAAAAGTGATGAGAAAGTACAGGAAGCTATTGGAAAAGGAAGAAGTCGCTGACGCTCTAAGTTTATTGTTTCATAAAGACTTTTTACATTTATGCATCAACTGACGCTTGAGACTACAATCTTATTGAAGAATAATGTCTTGCTGATGGTGACGAGATTCTGCACAATGCCCTATTGGTATGCGATGTCCTCGGTAAGGGTATTAACCGTAAGTACCCCTGGCAGCTGGTCTTGAGATCGAACCTCTCTCTCTGGCAATCACAGGTATCCAATTAACACAGCTTATTTCGATATGCAACAGTAGTTTGAATTCAAAACTCTGACTTTAATGAAATTAACAATTTCAACGCTTTCATTCTAAACTGTCCCCAGAGCTTAGACATATTTCTTGCAGTTAGAGCTTCAAGATGGATATTACAGTGCACACATTTTACTTTCTCAATTAGTGTAAGAAGGGACAATGAAACACCTGGCAAGTAATGTGTAACCTCTTCCCATAGGAAAGTTCCGAGAAGAACGCAATTATGTAGGTATTTTGAAGTTAAATGGAAGATTTTTTCAATTAAGCTAAAATAATACATAAATATAAAGTGCATTTATTAAAACAAAATAATGAATAAATGTCTATAAGAAACGTCTAGCACTTTCGAACTTTCATGGTATCAACTTGATACTATCAAGATTATTTTACTAAAGTAGTTTCGATCATAATAGTAAGAATATAACACATTATAGAAAGGAATTCTATAAACGTTCCCTCTATTCAGTAACACTGTAAGTCCCTCCATAAACTTTAAATATAAAAAAAGCTATGCATACTACACATTATTTTTCTGTCCATAATCATGAGTTATTACCAAAGCTGGATAGTTTTACAATACAAACCAGTATATCCCTGCTTTTCTTTCATAAGAGTAGGTTTTCTTTCTGTCTCACATGAAGTCCACTTTCAGTAGGAAATATGCCCTTCGAAAACCCACTTCTCTTTAGATACTGCTCAGAAGTTTGAACTGTGGCTCACTGGTGGAGCGCTTACCTCTGAAGATGGGGTGCCAGGTTCAATCCCTAGCTTAGTAAGTTAGTAGTGGATAGCATCGTATCCATGTTTTTTTTTCGTTTCCTGCCATTCCCGTTTCCTGCCACATTCTCATTCCATCGATTCTTCCATCATCATTCACTTGCCATAATCATTCGTTCCCTTACTCTAAAGGGGATAATCGTGGGATGTTAAATAATAAGCTGCTATTCTCAATATCACAAATCAATTCACCACAGGCCAATACCACATAACAAGAAATTATTTACTTGAGTGATGATCTGAGGAGATAGCCTGGAGGATTTTTTTCCCAACAGAGTCAGGAAACCCTCCTGAGAGAATATATTCTAGCGTGCTCAATGTTGATTCCCAGTATTTTCGTAATATTGCTCTTCACCTTCACAAGTGTATTAAAATTTTCCCTTCCACTGGAGAAAATCTTCTGAAATCATCATTGAGTTAAATAGTTAACAAAGAGGTCATGAACGCTTTGATAATTCATTGCGTGTAGAATGAGACTACATCAATACAATTTCGAGATTCAAAATTCAAGCTTATCTGTGTGGAAACTTGATCACAGTCGAAAACACGACTCTCTAGTAGTTCACTCTTTCCTGCCATTTCATATTTTCATACTTGCTTCAACTGGCAAAGGACTCATACAAAACATTTAGTAGTATTTGTATACAAATATTGATTTCTATGACAGAAGACAAATATCAATATAGAATGTTAAACCGAATAAATATGCTTATTTTCACATATATAGCTAGAGTCACACTCAAGGAAAAATCTCAGAGTGTGATATTTCTTTTAAATCTTTATGTTTTGAAGACTATTTTTGTCATAAATTCTCAACTACCGGCACCTCTTTCAAATTACGATAAACATTCTGATCAAAGTGACATGATGAAAACGCAGTTCCAATAGGTACTAATATTAATATGGGCCGAAAAAAAATGCAAATATTTCTGAAGTCGTAATACTACAAATTTGGAAACCAAAAAGAAGTAAAAACAGAAATAAAATCGGTTTAACTTCTCCGGCCGTAAATGTACTCTAAAATGTTCCTTAATTTCAAAAACTTTACATTTTTTGATAATTTTTAAAATTTAAAATTAGCCTCTTCCCGATTGTAATAGCCAAAATTCTATGTATTGAAACCACAGAAAAGTATATATATATATATATATATATATATATATATATATATATATATATATATATATATATATATATATATATATGTTTGTGTGTGTGTGAGTGTGTTATTGAAATTCATCATTTTCCAGTCACACATTGCCTTCAAACTTAATGACATTTTAAAACAAAATTTACAAATACCTAGAGAAAGGCATATCATGCTTGAAGGTAAAATAAGAACTAACAACTTATATGTTTTTTCTCTCTTATTTTGTTTTTCTTTATTGAATATAAATTTAAATGTTTGAAACAAATTACTTTCAACCATTAGTCGGTAATATTTATAAACAAATATTTTATTCACAAAACTAAGTGAAGAGCCGTTAGTCCAAGAAACTCATGTTCAGCAATTGAACATCTTGTTTTCACTCATTCTTAGCTGAACTTACTTTGAAATCTGATTTATGGGATAGCGGAGCGTCCTAAACATTGATCCGAGTGAGTTACAATGACAGCCTGAATTTCTTAGATGAAGAGCCGTTGCGCTAGCGGAATTCCTTGACCGATTTGAACAATTATTTTTTACGAAATCATTATCGGTTTAAGTAAGATTCGAGTAAAGTTATAGGATTTAAATATTCACAAGTTAAGTAAGATGAAAAAAAAACATTTATTGTAGAAATATTACTCTTTTTAAATTTCGGCACACTTTAGAACACATGCGCGACCGGAAGATATAAAGCGATTTTATTTCTTTACTTTACTGTCTTTTAATCTCCCCAATTCGCAATTTAGTTGCAGTGTTAAGTCTTCAGAGAAAATTGTACTTTTTATGACCAACCATACTAATTACATTCGAATATGCATTTCAAAATGATTAACCGTTTTCCCATAAATCGATTATAAAATATATATCATATATATTTTTGTTTAGTATAAAGAATATTTTAATTGTAACAATTCTGGCTACACGTCTGAGGTAAATGTTTGCTTCAATGTGATTTAATATGTTAAAAATAGATGTGTATTTCAAGGTTTGTTATTTTGTTATTTTAATTGAGTTTTAATAGTACCAATTGTAAGTAATGAATCACACAGTAACATTTAAATGTTTGACTTCAGTTTGGTCATTCTTTTTGTAGTATCAACGTCGTGCTCGATTTATCCTACTCATGTTCGCGCGACGTTCGCAACTCTCGTAGCAGATATCGTAAAAAATGTTTTAAAAATCGAACATTATAATAGTACATTCTTTCAGTTTTTAACGCCCCTTGAATATGTCATTTAAACTAAGGTAAACAATGATTAAGGCAAATGAATGATGACGAAAGAATTGGCGGAGTACGAAAGTGGGAGGAAATGGGAAAACCCCGAGAAAACCCATGAATACGATGTTGTCCACCACAAACTAACTTGGCCGGGAATCGGCCGAGGGACCCCACACACCAGATGTAAGCGCTCTGCCATTGAGCCACCGTGGGCCCCCAGTAGCACAATCACTTTCAACAATGATAACGGATGTGGTATAACATACAATGTACCTAGCTGCATATTGCGTTATTCCTAACAATATTGTCTCAATATTGGCTCTTTTATGTTCCTCAGGTGAAATAATGCTTTCTTCAATTCCAAACTCCCCTGAGCGATACTCGTCATAATTCGTCCCCTTTCCAGGTTCATAATGATTCTTCGTGCAAAAGCATACAAATGCTGTCCCCAGGCCATGTTGTTATGTTGTTGAGAGTAATAACCTCGCCATGTACCTTAAGGGATCTCTGACTGTCTTAAACTGTCTCATCCATTTCATCTAACTGCTTCGTTTTGGAAGAGCATACACTGTAAGCGCTATGATCACGTTGACGTCATTATCTCCGAGATACGTTATCATGCAACGTCTTCATCTGTGTGTAAAGGCGCCCATGTTGTGGTTTCCAAGGGGGTCCAAGTATAAGCAACGTTTCAAATATAGTTTCAAATTTTGCTGTAACTAATGTAAAAATTCTATTAGGTTTACGATATTCCCAAGAAAAATTTCCTCTTAGAGGGGCCTGCGCCCCACTTTGCACCCCCCCCCCCGTATAGGCGCCCTTGTCTGTGTGTAAATCTGCTAACACCCTGAAGGACTTTAATTTACTTCCATGATTTAGGGATTATTTTATATTACTGTATTTTCCTCATCCTAAAGTTTTGCGCAGCAATGTATTTGATAACTTAGCACACCAGCAACTCCTACTGTACCCAGCAATGTACCCAGCACACCAGCATAAAAGAAAAAGAATTCCCTCAAAAAAATAGACGTCAAGCAATGCCTTGTAAGAATCTTAGAATTTCCGCGAAGATAGTAAAGGTTTCGCGAACATATATTATTAAAGATTGCCTGTAGGTGGTGCAAAGCTGTAGTACACTTTTATTAATAAAATTATTATAGAAAATATTAAACGCAAAAGTAATTGATTCAAAATCAAATTACTATATAAAAATGTATTTTAGAATGTAACGTTATTTTAAACTCTTTATTACTTAAGTATGACTAATGAGTGAGTTGTTTCTTCTCGCACAGATGTAATATTTGAGTAATAAGAAGATTATACTTGAGAAAAAATGTACAACACAAATGGAAGGCAAGGGCCCAAGCCCGGTACTTAAATCAACCACAAAAAAAACCGCCAAGAAATCTCTGCTCTCTGTACATGTAATATTTGAAAATTGATCGTTAATCCGATTAAAGAATAAAGAATGAGCAAAAACATTGTATTTGTAAGTGAAATTTCCCCTTGAGTTTAAACTTTTAGTTCTAGTATATTTTTTTTTATCAAAGGTATTTTCTTATGAAACCGTCGTCCCTAATTCCACCTATTAGCACTTTCCGAATGCAGGGTCATCTTATGTGGAATTCCACCATTATTCACAATTGAGTTAAAACAAGGTTGTACATAGTCACAAATGACTATCTTCGCCGACTACTTAATGCATACCTGCTCTTGTTCATTTTACATAGTGTATCCTTTGTTGGATTACAAACATAACCTTCGGCTTCTGCACAAACTTGCCATTTGACGGAAGCTCGAACCCGCTATGTGAGGAAAAGAAATAACTCAAGTTGTTTGTCCGTGCATAATAATGTCCCTCGTAGCTGGAAAACGCCATCTCACAGTATCAGTCTACCTGAATTTGATATAAGAATAGCTCTCATAGTAATTTAGCTTTTAAATATATCTACAAAGCTCTAACTTGTTCCAGGTTACTTAAGTACTATGTTAACACATCAGTCTTTATTTCCTCTCTCGGGACTGGGTTTATATACTTATTGATACTCGTCAGTCTATGATTTAAAAAAAAATCTTATGGTGCCTAGCAACTGTTGAATGAAGAAACATGAATAATGCCTTCTCGAAATGTACATATTAATTCATATAAAAATTGAAAGGAAGCATGCAAATCATTCAAATCACACTCGTCGGTATGGGTTAAAAGCGTGTTAAGCATCTGAGAGACAAGAGCTTTAATAGTCCGTCAGTTAGACCACCAAAAATGAGAAAATAACATCACAAAGAGGGAGGAGCTGCAACCAGTATAAAATCGTTCAACATAATCCCAGCAGTGAAAAAATGCATGTTGCCCACCCTGAATTGGTAGCTTTCCCAATATGGCGGCCAAAAACAAAATGGTGGTATCAATTCTTAAAATCGTCATAATTCTTTTAAATAACATGCGTTTTAAAAGTTTTGAAGTTCAATTACATGGTTTTCTGGTTTAAGGAATATAAATTTTGATTACAAAATGCATTAACTGGCTTTATTGTATGTAAAGTGCATAAATTTACCAAAACGCAATGGATAAAACAACAAATTGACTCCAAAACTCTACGTTTATTTAATTTTCCTCTATATTGCGGAATTGTGTGTAAATTAGATAACGTTCTTGACGTAGATATAGTCTGAAATCTCTGAATATAGTATTTTACAAATATGTGTATCACATTAGTAGCACCTTTATTTTATCATAATCAGAAATGCAAAATAACATATTAAATGTAGTTTTAACGCGGTAAGCTGTGTCTGGTATAAATGTTTCTTAATCTTCCAATGTAAATCCAAATTTCCAGTTCTACTTGCAAATGTAAGGTTAATAAAATTCTAACTGACCAAAGCAGTATATATATATATATATATTAAGATTATATATATCTATGTTGCAGTATCGACCTCTTTAACATAGATATATACTCTTAAACTATATATACTGCTCTGTCAGTTGGAGTTTTATTAGCGATCTTGAATTTTCCAAAGCAATGAATAATTTATAAGGTTAAATGCCAATTCTACAAGATTGAGGTAACTCATCCAATACTTGGCCTAATCGCCTGTTTCTAAGTTCCTAATGAACTCTAGTAGGGTTTTCATCCAATCTACTCTAATTCAGTTAAGCTGCAGCGATTCATATGTACTCTGGCAGATGTTCATTTGAAATTCTTCAAGAAGTGTCATAAATTGTTCCTGTAATAAGGATTATTGTGAGATGAGTTCTGAGTCCTGGAATTCCTGTATCAGCAAGGAACCTAATGCCTCATAAACTGCTTTAGGCATTCGAATAGCTGGATTGTAGCTTTTCTCTATAAGTGCATTGTCAACTGACCCTTCCACTACAGTTCTTCTGTTGACAATTAGATCTTTTGAACCAGCAGCTCCAAACATACTACCAGTTAAGTCTGACAGCATCATCAGTAGGTGGAATCTTCCCATCATCAGTACTATATTCCTGAACTGGTCCTTGTGCTTCCAGTACACCTCATATATTTTCTATGTTTTTACATAAAATACCTGATCGAAAACACAAATCACAACAGATAACTTCACCTGGTCTTTTATTACACTCCTCTGCACAAAAGATCACAATCTGTTCTTATGTCAGTAGCTGACGAATCAACAGTACCTAGATAACCAATTTTTGTTTATATGGCAAATACAAGATCCCGTAATGTGATGATAAGCCATGTCCAGCCTGGTACCAGGAGACTTGGATTAGTTTTGAGTCAACGGCTGGTAATCCATAACATATACTGTACCCTCTGCAGAGATGAAACTGCTTTGTAGCGGTAAAATTCTCTAAATTTTGAACGTGTGTCAATTCACCAAGTGGAAGCTGCTGTCATTTTCCTCGTCGTCAAATCCTCAGGTAATGATTTTTTTTTTTTTTTGCTATTTTTAAGGCAGTTCTATTGGAGTATTACATAGTTGTGTAGTTAGTTCTGTGGCAGTAGCTGATGGAGTTCCAGGTTCTGAAGACAAGACTATTGTTTTTGCCTTCACAGTGATTCGAGAGTTTGTCGCATAGCGATTATTGAATTTACATGATGTGATGTGCCATCACCTGTTAATGTTGGTTCTAAATTGTCAATGTTATCTTCAGTCAGTAGGGTAACATCTTTCTCTGGATTCATTGACACCAGAAATTTATCAAGAAGTACCACATGTCCTTGTTTTTGTTTAGATATAACAATCACAGATTCTGTTTAATGCATATTCTGTTCTAGTTTTTCAATATCATACCTGATACCACGACCATGACTATTCAGTAGCCGTATAACTGTGTTGTTACACAGAGCTTTTACTACAGATGAGAGTAAAACACTTTTAGGGGTGTTTAATTTCACCTCGAGAAACATTATACACGAGTTCTGGGCCAAAGATTTTTTAAACGCAAAACCCGTGTACTGCATTGTGTGGAATTAGATGTGCTACTGAGTATATATAACAAATGTATCTAATCTTGCTGGTACATACAGGGAAATGCATTCAGGATGCAAATCATCTGATGTTGGTGGCCATGGTAGCTTCTCACTAACATTTGAAATGTCTTTTCTTACAGCTGCAAGATGCACTGTTCTATCTTCTGCTTGCATATTGCGTAAATGCTGCAATTCTGTTGCAGTTTATCATTTTCTATAACTAACTTCTTAATGCTTAACGAAACTGGGCACAGTAATATTCTTCTATGTTCAGTACTGACAAATACCAAGTTCTTGTGTAATTAAATTTGTCTCATAAAATTACTTCTTCTCGAGAAACTTTATTTTCCTCATAATTTTTCTTCTTCTTCCATAACTTTGACGAATTGTTTAAAAAGAATAAGTCGAGGATTCTTGACTGTTTCACATGTACAAAATTTCTGTAACATGTGAAATGATAAGCTTCACTTCTCACTATGACTCTAGTAGCAATACCTAATATTTTCATAATTAATTCTATTTGTTCAATCTTTAACCTCCAATATTCATTTGCTGCTGAGCAAACTGTGTTATTAACTCTCAGCTCACAACTGTCAGAGAATGGTTCGCGTGTTTTGCACATTTAACACACTTCGTTCTCTCACAGAATACACATACTTTTGACAGAATATTTGATGATACATAAATCCTACTTGTCTTGCGACGTGGTCTCACATCATGGGATTGAATATTTTTTCTTGTATTTTCTGAAGCTTTTGTTTATGTGTAAAGTCCTGGTAGAATTTTCGGTGGTATCTAATGTCTGTAATACTGGTACAATCATCACTGAGCTCATTTATTCTATATGATGATTTCCTCGGGTTTTTGCAGCATATTTCAGTCTCTCCCAGGCAGCTTTCACATCCTTTGGTTCAGTGAGGTCAGTAGCAGATGCTAAACAGATAACAAACCTCCATCATGCTTTAATCTTGAATCTGCTGAGAAAAATAGTTAATATCATGGAATTTAATTCCAGTGTGCGAATTGAAAATTTTTCCCAGGGGGGGATGAATTTCACCCATATGCGCACCCAGTCCTCCCCTTACACACACACACACACACACACACACACACATATATATATATATATATATATATATATATATATATATATATATATATATATATATATATATATATATATATATATACGGTGGTGGAATAAAAATACGAAATTTTAATTTCCAATTGGAGTAAAGTTATTTTCAAGTAACACGGGTTCTTTTCCAGTAACTGCAGACTCACTCAAACGTTTGGTGCCCTTTCCACCCCCTTCAAGTTTCCTAGCATACTTCGGACCCACCCCCGCAGTCCTCTTGCGGAGGAAACCATCCCTTTACTTGGGGAAGGAAGTCAATGACCTCGGCTGTATTTCCAATTTGTCATTCAGTTGTTTGTTCTTGGCGAGTGAAGATCGTAGGCTACTTAGAATGGCTAAAGTGCACAGCGAAACCCGCGAAATAGTTCAATGTGGCAACCTGGCTGCATCCAACTATTGAAGGATCTCGGTCACAGCAACTTGTCCCTCCCCCTTTCAAGTGAGATACGGGAAAACACACATCGGCATAACACCAATTGGGACACACTTGAAATATAGTTTTTTTTTTTTTTTTTTTGCTAACAAGTACAAAACATTTGAGATGTGAGATGTTTCATAAATTTTCAGTCAAGCAATATTTAGGTTAGCTACACAAAGTAAGAATTGTTCCCTTTTTCTATCTTCATGTCCATTCAAAAATACTCCAGAGGGGGAAAAAGTTATCCCTGCCAGGGATAATTTTTTTTTCTCCAGAGGGGAAAAGATTTTTGTCAGGGGGGGAAATCCCGGGCATCCCCCCCGCCAATTCGCACCCTGTTTAATTCTCGAAATAAGTAAATATAACACCAATTTTTATTTTCCATTTTCAAATTATTATGTAATGATCATAAAACTTATTTGAACTATGTTTTACAATGCACTAATAGATTCCTCAATCCAAAAAAAAAAAAAAAAAAAACATGGAATAGAAACAAAAAAATAATAAAATGGATGTTAATTGGGAGACTTATGACGGTTTTAAGAATTTAAGCCGCCATTTTGTTTTTGACCGCCATTTTAAGAGCGGGCAACATGCATTTTTCCACTGTTGCACTATACGGAACAATTTAAAGTATGTTGCAGCTACTCCCTTTAAGTGATGTTAAATTTTGCTGAATCTGATAGACTATAACTGTTAGCGGGACTGTTTTTGAAATTAGTGTCATGTTTAGACTGAGATAGAAGATCCAAATACCTTTTAGTATTAAGATGTATACAGTATCTTTGAAATTAAATCGGCCTACACAATAGGCCCGTAGCCAGCCCAAAAATTTAGGGGGGGCGGTAGAAGTTAGGGGGGCCCGACCCAATTATATTATACTTCATCACCATATTAGCCTATAGTTCATTTGCAAGCCTACCGTGTAATTTTATGGGGGCCAGTCAAAGTTCAGGGGACCCGGCCCCCTTGCCCCCCCCCCGTGGATACGGGCCTGCTACACAATCATTTAACTGTTGAGTTTTAAAAATAAACTATTTATATTAATAGGAAACTTTTATTAAGTGCAGATATTTATTTGAACCCTTGAGGTCGTAGCTGATTCAATAAATCGGCATTTCAGCGTAATCAGGTATTTATAAACAATAACAAAATGACAAAAGTTAGAATGAAAATTGTTTTTCTTATAAAAACAATATTTGCAAAACATTTTTCACAAAGTCCTCTAATTCTTATGAAACATTTTACAAAACTTGTTGCTTCCTAAAAATATTATTGTCAGAATTAAATACCCGGTACCGACACCGTGTTCCGATAAAGCTTGACTGTCGGGATTGTAATGAGAGTCACCTAAGAGGTGCGGGATAACAATACCACTTAAGTTTACAATAAAGCAAATGTTAAAATGGGAGGAACTCCACCACCAATCACTGGCGACTAGATCCATGAGCAAATTAAGATAAAGAAAATGAATATGAATTCAGTGTTAAAATACTTTGAAAATAACAAATACATTTTCATTGAGAATTTGTACCAATAGGGCGTTTAGGAATAGATGGTAGAGCGAAGAAATAGCAACTAACTTAGAACAGTCTCACTCTAATTTGAAGTAGTTCCAATCTCTTTCTTCTTACTCATAGGTGGTGTCTAAGCACTGTCTTCGAAGTTCCAGTGACTTGCAGGTCGGGACGTCTTAATGATATTCATGATGAAGACATGTCCGACAAACGACCATGGCATCGAATGCCGGACCAAAGGCAAGGAGACAACGATGTGTCCCGCGTCGTGGTTGAGATCCAAAGACCAAGATTGTACACTCTCAATTGCTTTTGACCTGACTGTCCCTCTGACGTCAGAATGAGGAGATGGTGGTGACACCACAAAATTTACTGAGCCTGGTGGATTACCCAAAAGTGACATTGACAAATCAGTGTTTCCATATGTCGTCGACTCAACACAAAGTTCTGACACTTCCTCTTGAGCTTGATAACGTTGACAGGTAACTTAAATGTACCAAAAGTACTTACTTATATGTCCATTACTTCTTTGTTGTACATCGTGTAGTGGATAAACCTCTGACTATGTAGTAAGTCTGAATATAAGGGGCTAATAAGGTCGAACCAACTGAGAGAAATAATTGATCTAAAAAGCAAACTAAAAGCGTCGCGTGTGAGTGAGACTGTTAAAGGGTGAAGGTTCTCGCTACCACTGTTTATTACAACTTACTTATAAGTACAAAGACTTCCCCAATAACAGCAAAGCAATAGTTAATTTATCTTTCGATGTGACGTCAGCTAGCGACGTAGAACAGAATAGCAGTCAGTGAACTCTTGAAGGCTGTTTGGCTTCCATTGATGGTTAATTGAATTTCCACATGAAATAAACATGTCCTAGCAGGTCCTTACTTCATATTCCGTAACAGTATGAGGAATAAATAAAATATCAAAAGTTGAAAATACGAAAAAGTACGGCATGTTTTCTAAACGATGAACTTTGTATCTATATATCACCTTATATTTATATTACTATTCTCTAACCTTTTGAAATATATCAGGAATAGGTTTTACACCATAACTTCAACAATAAAACCTTTCAATTAACAATTGTAGCGGTACCTCTTGCTGCTGGTTGTACACAGCATCGAGGTAAGCAGGGCCAGAATTAGAGCCCTGAGTTCGCCTGGAATCCTGATTTGGCGTGGACTGTAGTCTTAACATAGACATCGGCAACTTGCAGCTACGTTCTCCACGCGAAACTTGAGTTTACCTTATACTGCTCCGGTGTCATCACATCCGTAAATGGTGTTCATGAGTCCAGATAGACACTTCCATTTCTCTGTCATCATTTTGAGGAACGTACTGGCCTTGATCAAGTTCTCCTTTTTGAACTGTCAAATGGATAACTTGAGAGTATTAAAACACTGCCTCCTATGCCCGGGTCTTCTTCATGGAGTCTGATACAACCATCCATGAACGTATCCCCAAATGAAGCAGGTAAGGAGTCACAGAAAAGGATTCCAGTCTCCTGAATGAGTGAATGGCAAGGATCACTGGACCCAGAAGTGTGTGTGGTATCTCATTACGATGTCTTAGTAAGTAGTGAGACAGGCTGCTAATACCGCTCTATTTGGGGAGAGCGGTAGGCGCCTCCCAAATGAGAATGTCAATCTGTCACTACTACAGTAGCTACATCGCCCATTACTAATGGCAATGTTTGGTATATCTTCATCAAACTGAAGTAGGTAAGGCCTCATGTCCTGTCGCCTCTCTCGGGTAAGATAAGACTGCAAGATAGGCCTACCTCCAAAATGGGCTAATTAGACGTGCACTGCAGTCAGAGACGTAGTTGGTTGGGCGTCTGCTCAGCATTTCTTGGCGCTGGTTAGAAGTAGATAGGCAGGGCTAAGATTTGAGTCCACCTGGATCATCCTGGGTTACCTGGTTTAGGAAGGTCTTTGCCGGCTTGTGGTCACACCGTCGGATTAACGAATTTGGAGATATGTTTTCCAAGGAGAGCGGTAAACTTCCCTTATAACACTGGGACGCTATCACTGCATATAATGGTTCACAACCTCTCTTAAAAAGGACCGATTAGATCGTAAGGGATAGTGCAGTCAAATGACTGGGAAATATGATAGTTCATTGAATTGTTCATGACGTCACATGTAAGCACTCAATGGGTTGACTATATTTATAAAGGTCGTCCACAATTGTGATCAGAACGCTTGCCTGTAGACACCATAGACACCATAGACACTCGCTTTACACTGTCACTATCTCGTGTCCATAGGGGGAACAAGATGCTTGTTCCATGTACTAAATGAGCCACTAACATGTGTCTGGGGGCCCGGGAGTATATGTGGTACTTCAGCAATTAACATTGAAGCTGGCACAGGTCAAAGAAATGTGTTGGCCAATGCTGTTCCTCCCGGGCGAGAAGATCCAAGCCCAATATCCTAAATCTGACTAACATATACCATTGTTTCCCTGAGTGTACGCGGCATCTCAGCACGTAAAATTGTAGTGGATAAGGCTTCCCAGAAATGGGTTGGACAATGCTGATTTGTGGTCAAACTGTGGTCATGAATTTCCTTTAAGAGATACACGTTACACTTCCGGTGTGGTCAAATATCTTTCAGATACACTTTCTGTGTTGAAACTGTACGCATTGTTTAAAGTGTGTAATACTAATGTTACTAACCATTTTCAGCAGATATACTACACAGATAATTTTAGCCTGAGGTTTGGTAAATCCCAGATAGGCAATGTACTTGGTGCTTCTGTGAAGAAAAACATGGTAAAATATACCGTGCCGTGGAATATCAGCGCCCGGGGCGAGAATTACGATGGCGCCCCATGCATTCCTGCTTTTCCTTGATTTTGAGGACATTTTACTACCTTTTTCTTCGTTCCATTACTTTTTACTTATTTTCCACTCCTTTTTTCCTCCAAAATTTTGTTGTTAATTCGGCGCTCGGGGCTCGTCCTCCTCATGGCACGGCACTGGCTGTAGAACATACTTATGATGCTCAAGAGAGGAGGGCTTTGTAAGATTGAACAAGCAGTCGATTAATCTGACAAGTAAACCTTACGTTTGGGTGAATCGAGTTGCTTACTGTGACACATATGAGAAAGTAGTACTAAATGTGGTCACTATTTCAGTGAAGTTGTAGGTGCGAAGCTCCAGGGGTTTAGGAGATACAGCTACCAGAACATCACATGGAAGTATAGAATAGTCTTCATACAGTTGAAGGTAAAAGCTCTGTAAGACCTCTTGTAGCGACGAAAGGTGAATAACAAATATATGGGTACATATTAGGACTAGGGGGAAGTCATATAGTAACGGTATACCTGACGGCGGCCATCTTGAAATCCGCCATTTTGAATTAAGGTTAAGTTTTTAAAATAGGAATAGGGTCATGTGATACATGATTTAAGGCGCAAATTTAATCAGAAGAACAATGGTGACGTTAATTTTTATTTACGCACAATTGGCAGAAAGTTACAGGGAAATTTAATATTGTTGCAGCATATGTATTAGTCCTTTATCCCACCTTGTAAATTTTGTCTTAATGATAATAATTAAATAAAAAGCAGGTGAATAAATATTAGATCTATGGTAAGAGTTGCCTTGATGGCGGCCATGTTCAAATCCGCCATTTTGAATCGGACAAAAGTTTTAAACAAAACGCATAACAGTGACAACTTATTAATAGCAAAATTTTACCATAAATCCAAAGGTATAACCATTTTTTCTTTACCATTAACCAGCATTTGTTACGCCACCGTTGTATTTCTGAATAACTTCTAGCCCAAGTCATCTATTGCATTACTCTATTCCCATTTAATTTTGTGCTGGTTAATGATAAAGCAAAAGTGGTTATACCGTTGTATTTATGGTAAACTTTGCTATTAATAAGTTGTCACTGTCATACGTTTTGTTTAAAACTTTTGTCCGATTCAAAATGGCGGATTTGAACATGGCCGCCATCAAGGCAACTCTTACCATAGATCTAATATTTATTCACCTGCTTTTTGTTTAATTATTATCATTAAGACAAAATTTACAAGGTGGGATAAAGGACTAATACATATGCTGCAACAATATTAAATTTCCCTGTAACTTTCTGCCAATTGTGCGTAAATAAAAATTAACGTCACCATTGTTCTTCTGATTAAATTTGCGCTTAAATCATGTATCACATGACCCTATTCCTATTTTAAAAACTTAACCTTAATTCAAAATGGCGGATTTCAAGATGGCCGCCGTCAGGTATACCGTTACTATATGACTTCCCCCTAGTCCTAATATGTACCCATATATTTGTTATTCACCTTTCGTCGTTACAAGAGGTCTTACAGAGCTTTTACCTTCAACTGTATGAAGACTATTCTATACTTCCATGTGATGTTCTGGTATCTGTATCTCCTAAACCCCTGGAGCTTCGCACCTACAACTTCACTGAAATAGTGACCACATTTAGTACTACTTTCTCGTATGTGTCTCAGTCAGCAACTCGATTCACCCAAACGTAAGGTTTACTTGTGAGAAACGTTCGAAAACATTAATTAGTGCTTCAAGTTTAGTTTTCAAAATCATATAAAATGTTGAACTCCCAAAATTTCATGTATTTTTTTCTGCGGTCTGAGCTAGAGTGCCAGTGAACGAAGAAGTACCACTTCAGCAATGTTATTAACTACAAATTTATTGTACTAGCATCGTCTTACAGTTACATCGTTTAAATTTTGACAAATTGACATTTTATAAGATAATTTTCAACTATTAAGAAAATACACGTTTCACGTCTTGAAGGGGGAGCACTAGCATAGTAAATAAAATGCCTTCCTAGGCTATCAACTTAGGAGCCCGGGTTGGATATCATGTACGGCTTGAAAATTCTGTCAGGCCAGGGAACCGGGTATTTATGATGAAAAAAAATGTTGTTAGGTTATCATTAGTAGTGAAGCCTAGAGCAGTGAATCTAAAAAGCCACGACAATGTTTGTTTGCCAATAAACATTGTTCACTATCAACAATATGTTTCCACTCTTTTGTACGTTTTCTGCCAATATGAAGAGTAAATTGTGAATGTCAGAATATCCCGTTGATAATTAAATGTAGAATGTCCATAAATTCTCTACTCAATTCAACTCGTTGTCATGCATAATTTCGTAGTTTTCTGAAAGGAAAAAATCGACTATATAAGCTGATAGGACTTGGGAATAATCGTTAATAATAACAACAATAAAGTGGTAATTGAACTGTAATAACATTTACCGGTACCTAAACAATAAAATTTGACATGTCTGACTGACAGAGCGGACACAAACCCGAGTCTGGTACTTAATGTTTCGTACGATATCACTGCACAAGACGTCACTCACTGTAAAACCTAATAAATTAAACCACTAGTTACGGAAAACGTATGTTTGCTAAGCATATTTTACTTGAAAACATTTCAAAACCTAATATTTCTTCACGTCTTGATACAGTTTAAGAAATTACAAAATAGTTTCTTCCACCTTTTCTTGCGCCTAGGTTGCAGTAAGGATGTCACAAAGCGTGTGACTTGACAATTTGTTAGCAAACTTCATCGAGAACTAATTTAGAAACGTCACCAAACCGTATGATGTCATTGTTAATTTACAGACGTGCTAAGCAAATATATCAGGATCAGTGGAATTGGACTTAAACGGCATCGAAGGTATCACAATTCATCCCACTGATCCCGAGAACATTATTGGATATTATTATAAATCTTTTTCGATTATTTTTAAAAGTCATCAATTTATCTCCCGAGTGCTTATGGTGACTGAAATTGGACTTAACAGGAGTGCTACAGTAATCTCAGCGACCCCGTAAATTATCAGTTCGACACTAATGTTGGGCGTGTTTAATCACTTTTACATGTTAACCCGTCCTACTTCTCCTTAGGTGTGCCCCCATAGTAATGTTTTCTATACTGTAAGTTATAGAACCTAGGTGCATTAAGTTCAGTTAAAATGGAACATACTTACACACATTATATATATATATATATATATATATATATATATATATATATATATATATATATATATAGAGAGAGAGAGAGAGAGAGAGAGAGAGAGAGAGAGAGAGAGAGAGAGAGAGTCGGATCCAGAATTTTCTCAGGGGGGTGCACCGGTATATTTGAATTGGATTGGAATTTTTTAAATGCCTTTAGGCACCTGTGGTGTAAATGAGGAAATGCCCTGGAAATGCTAAATGTCTGTTCTCGGTCAATCCTTTTAATAAACTTTTAGACAATTGACATATACTATCGATTTTGCAAAACTTCCCTTTGTTTTAAGCCGAAACGGAAACGTGACAGCAGAAATTTTCAGAAAGTATTGCTATTTTCACTGCTAGCTTCTCACTTTAGGTAGTGTATATTTACAACGAAGGGGAGTGCACGTGCACCTTTGCACTCCCCTAAATCCGGACCTGTATATACATAGCCTATATTTGTAAATACAATTTGTTAAATATCCGATTATATATGTTGTTTATTTACTACCAACACCCAATCCAATCTTAATTCTAATTTACAGCCTAACTTGTAGATTTCAGAGCGGGATGTAAATTATAACTTATCGACCATGTATGCCTACTGCCCCCTGCATGAAATATTTAATGCACTATTGATGTGAAATTTCTCTTCTCAGTAGGTGTTTTCTATATAGTACGGTATCTATTGAATAACCTATCTCCCCCATGCCTCCGTTTTACTCATGGAAATTTCATTTCCCCCATATTGAAGTTTTAAAAGCAAATCGACATTCTATTATTCAGGTTCCTTTAGTTACAAATTACAAAGTTTCTCACTGTTTTTAATGTTAATTTTTCCGCCATTTTAACCACCTTTTTTACTTTTAAAATCTAAAACCGACAGGTGGTCCAGTAGATAGGTTTAAAAATATCTCCCTATAACTGCTTTTTTTTTTTTTTTTTTGTAATGAAAAAGTAGCCCTTTTGGTTTTTAAGCGCTCTTAAAGTGTTAAAGAGATAGATAGATAGATGTCATTTATTAATCAAGTTGCAATAGAGTCCGGAAACACTATCGAAAAGCTGGTTCATGTAACGCAGAGTAAGTTCTAATTAATTACATCAACTGTGGCGCTGTCAGCGACATCTGGGGACAGTGGTGGGTGTCAGGTCACAGTCTGCTGTGACAGCAAACATTGTGCTCTTGACAGGCGGCGAGAGTGGACAACCCTGTTTCGCCGCCAGAGTCCAATGGAATCAGAGCCTCGTATAACAGGTAGAAATAGGAAGTGAAACATCCATTTCTCTTTACTATGTGTGGTAGTAGCAGCCTAGCTAGAATGATTCGAACTGTAACACACACACAGTCACACACACATACACTCACAATGCAGAAGTTGTTTTATTTTCCCCCTTCCCTTTCCTCCCTTTCTATGAAGTTTGTTTGAAAGATAGAGGCAGACGGTTGAGGGGGAATGATACAGAGAGAGAGAGAGAGAGAGAGAGAGAAAGAGAAAATGAAAGAGCACGTAGAGAGTTGATTTGTGACACTCGCTTGAAATTTCCGGGAAAACTTTTCAACAAATTCACTTTTGTGATTGTATGTCCTTACAGTTTATTTGCAAGGATAATATAACATTTATATGCGGACCGATCTAATCCGATTCTTTCGACGAATTTTATTCTAAGTTTGATAGTTAAATTGAAATGTTTATAATTTTATATATAACTTATTATTAATATAGGGCAAAAAGTCGTAAAATAAAATATTATTGTCACAATGCTAGTTTTAGTTTCTGAAAACAAAAGTACATGGTTTTCCTACTTTAAAAGGCTATGCTAGGATAGAGGATTTTGAGTTGAGTTGATTTTGAGTTTAGCTTTCCTTTCAGCAGCGAGGCTATATGAGATGCGACCTACTGATTGGCGTGGAATACGAACCACATGAGCTCCCGCGGATAATCGAACCCGGGTCTTCAACGCTAAATGCACATACGCTAACTGCTTAGACACGAAGGAGCTCCCTAGTGGTAGTGTCACTCACTGTTAGGACCATTAGATTTTTCACTACCAATACAATAGGTTTCTAGGACATATTTTGATATATTGTAAAATTTAAATGGTCGAAAATTACTTCACACAACCGAAACCAAAGATTCTGAGGTTCCGAACAGAGTCGAAGCCCAGACGTGCTTCAGAAATTAATCATACTTTTCTCCAACAATATGACTATACAAAATAATATTGGCCCGGTATCAGTTAAAAATAAATTATTCAAAATGATCTAGAATAGTTTCGAATCCATAGTCTTCAAGATCGGAAAATCTTCTAACTCGTTTGAAATAACTTTTAATATGCAGTATCTACGTCACAGTGGGCTTTTATAATGTCGTTTCGATTAAAGTTGGTATTCATTAGGAGTAGGAACCAAAATATATGCTAAAAGTGCTGTATCTTACGAATTATTATCATTATACTTTCATTGAAATATGTATGTCAAGAGGGAAGGGGATTGACATATTTCCCATACACATACTCTCCCCGTGTGAAGAACGAGTATTTCAGGTAGTAGTAAATTAATAAAATAATATGTGTTCCATCAAAATAAACAATATCAATCATTATTGCCAAAAAATATTTTCTCGTGATTTATTCAAATTTTTGTATTTGGTTGATATATGTGTCATATATGTTTTAACATCATATACTTTTAAAAATTAGGTTTATAAGGTAATCATAATGTTGGGATATATCTAGAGATTCAAGAGCTCGATATAAAAACCGGATTTTTTCAGAGTATTTCTCCGTGGCTTTTTCCCTGTTTTTTTTTTACCTTTTTTAAATAGTTGAAGTTTATTGAGTTAAATTGAGTTGATTTTGAGTTTAACGTCGTTTTCCGCACCGAGGCTAAATGAGACAGGACCTACTCATTAACGTGGAATCCTAACCACAGGAGCTTCCGTCGGGAATCGAATCCTGGTTTCCCACGCCAAAGACTCTCCTCTTAGTGATTGAAGTTTAGTGAAGAGATAACAATACATATCACCTTGGGTTTCCCATTATTACACACACAAAAGAGGTTTATTTGCGTGTTTCTGAAGAAAACGTCGTGAACAAACGTTTGAAGATTCAACAAAAATTGGTCATTTGATAGAGCAGAAGAAGTGAAAATTTCTGGACGTATCCTAGTTGTAATGAATTGTCTATAAAGGTATTAGATTAACAATGGAGGAAAAATATGTTATTTAAAATTCATGAATAAAACTAAACATCATTACATCTTTACATATGTTTAAAATGCTATTCACGAATTTCTTACTTAAAAACCTGAACAAGATGTAAACAAGACAAGATTATAAAAACACAGACACACACATACACACAATAAACAAAATTTGTATCTGTTTCTTGGTTTATGATGCCTTTTTCTTGCCTGCTAGATGGCATCTATATAACCAGTAAACTATAGGCATCACTATGTATACCTTTCAGGAAAGTGAAAAGATAAGGTTAGACAACTAAAATGACATCTGAGATATGTTTGTTGCATAACATTCACTTGCTGGAAACAAATGTAATGGAAGTGAATCAAGACATCAAGCTGCGGATTAAAAATAGAATTTATAAGTACGGTACTGAATCTTATAAAAGCACTTTCTTATTTGTAAATCCACTACGGAGAAATGAAAGTGGTACTTGAGCAAGAAAGTCATAAAAAGACAGTAAAACGAGAATGTCCATTTTGCCCCTTAAAAAAGGCTGGGAAAAAATTATTGGGAAAATACTTTCGTCCCAAAAGCGTAAGCTTTTTCGCATCTTTACCTCTATCCCCATCGTTGTTGTTTCTGCGTGCTGTCGTATTTCCTAGTAACAGAGTGGAAAAGGTTATGTGTGTAAACTTCAATATCTATTTTGAACCACGGCGGCTCAGTGGTAGAGTGTTCATTTGTGATGTGTGAGGTCCCTTTTAATTTCCCGCTGGTGCCAATTGGACTTTGTGGTGGACAGACACCATGTTCATGAGTTTTCTGGGGGTTCTCATCTCTTCATTGCCACTTTTCGTGAAATCAGCTAATTATATATATATATATATATATATATATATATATATATATATATATATATATATATATATATATATATATATATATATCTTCGTGAAACGTAGTAAGACTGCATAAGTTTTTTAAATCTCAAATATTGAACTTTAAAAAAATCCCAATATTCACTATGAAAGGGAGGAAGACTATGTAAAAATTAGTTTAGTCGAACCAGTTAGCAGTGATATTTATCTTGATGGTGAAAACAATTTCTAATTAGTAAAATCCAATTGCAAAATCATAAACAAATAGATTCTTCCCCATCCTTTCTATGTTTACGTATAATTATAACTATATATAAAAGTCTGTAAAAAAGAAACACATAAATTGTTTATTTTCCTGCTATTTCAGCGATGAATTTCTATTTTATATACTCGTACACGTACCAAATTTCACAAAATTAAATCCCCACGTTAAGCGGGTTTGCATATCCAGGCTCCTAACTATGAAAACATTTACGCTCAGTCCAACCTCAATCATTTCACGAATTCAACCTGTTTTACGTATGTTATTAGGACATAATATCAATTGTGATTTATTCTAAAAACACTTTTATACATTGCAAGAGCTGTAACGTCCAGATATTTACTGAGAACTCATAGTCGTATCGGAATAAACAAAAGCGAGTATGGAACAGTAAACTGCTTTCACAAAAGGCAAAAGAAGATCTGCAAAAGGCATACAAAACGGTCGAGTGGTTTGGGTCGATACACTATCAATCACATGTTTGTGAGTTCAAACCCTATAGCAAGTTGTTTCTGTTTTAAGTGTCTTCCTATTTTCATCCGGAGGCTGAAAATATTTCTTTGAGTAACTCATTAAAAACTTCTTTTGTTTCAAATTCGATTAGAACGGAACAGTATATGAATTGCGAATCTTAAATCCATAGCTAAAAAAAAATGAAGTATACTCACTACTCTATTATCCTCTGATTTGTAACGAAAAAATATTTATAAACAGTGGTGACTGCAGAAAATTATCATCGGGGGGGATTTCAATATCCGGATGGAGGGCAAACATTGGTAGTCCACATTGAGCACGATCGAATATATGGTCCTGAAGGCGGAAATTTCTTAGCTCGAGAGGGGTCTCAAATTCTCCCTCAGATCACGTCCTGAAAGCATCATTGCTTAAAAGCTTTTCGTAACAAATATAATATTACACTTATTTCTCGTTCTACATTTAGAATTGGCAAAACCATAACTTATAGAGGATTCTAATAAAAGCATAAAAATTACAATACCAATCATGTATAAATTATCCTGTAAGTTACCAACTTTGGGTCAGATTAAAACTCAAATATTTGTTTTCGGATTGCACTTAGAAGTAAGTTCTCTCTATATAATCCTGATTGGAAAGCCATGTTTAACACTAATTAATTAATCAATATTTATACGAATATGTTTTTTATTTTACTATTTTTACTATTCAATATTATATACACTTCATTTCCAAAATCAAAATCTCGAAAATGTATATTGTACGAGTGCAGACTCGCAAATAAATGATTATTTATCATATATATTGGTCTCTATTCGAAATTCTATTTAATCGAATCCGACAGAAACACAGACAGAAATATCGAGAACAGGTGAAAAAAAGAGACAAAAAAACGTTGTACCCGTTGGGGACTCGAAGTAAGTTCGAAGGGTTCTTTTTCAGCCAAACGCCTTAGACCACTCGGCTATGGTAGCAACTAGTGATTGTAGCAAAGGCTGCGAGTAGTAGTTCTTATTACAGAATAACATTTTCTATTGCCTAAAATTTAAACCTAATTTACTTTAATATAATATATCTATTAATTTGTTTCATGAACGTTTTCGTTACTTTGATGAATGATGTATGTTGTTGATATGGATTCTATTACACGTTCTTTCGTAAATATTATAGAAAGTATCAGGGTTATTTATGATCTTTCATGGAAATTGACTGGCGCATGCGCAGTACTCAGACAGTTCAATTGGAAGGCGAGGAATGAAACGCTTACACACTGTTAGAATGTTTCCCTCGCAAGCAGTAGTTCCCAACCGAGGGACGGCGGGAGGCACTTCCTCCTCCTGGGGTGGCGTGAAGGGTTTACGAAGTCTCTTCGTTGTCTTATATTTCATGAATGATTATACACAACATCCAGTCACATCTTCTACACATTTGGAAGTGATAAATCGTAGTATAAATAAACCGTCCACCACACACAGTGATTGTTGCTTTTCCAAGATTATAAACTGAAACACTTTTTATTTCAATAGAATATAAAAGTTTCAATGGGAGGGGTTACAACCCCCTCAACCCCCTTGGTCTTCGATATGTCACCGCCTAAACTGTAACTTTCAAGTTAGAATCGAAAAATGGAGACATGTGACCTACTAAATATATTTTTAGTTCATTATACATTTTCATAAATAAAATATCCACAATTACAATGACAGTAAATGCTAAGTAATTATTGTAAATCTTTGTACTTTCATTTTCCCTCTTTCTTCTCAATTAAGCTTGAAAAATGTAAAAATAGGAGGTTAAGAACTTCAAATATTACCTATATTTTAGCGTATTACGGAATTGTATTTAATAGAATCCAGCAGGATCACAAACAGAAACGTCAAGAAGAGGTAAAACCAAATTGTACTGGGGTGGGATTCGAACTACTCTTGAATGGTGCCTCAGAATCTCTAGCCGAATGCCTTAGTCCACTCGGCTAATGTGACAAGTTGATAGTATAGTAAGCGTGTTTCATGTTCAATCTTTTGTTACAGTATGAAATTTATTTTGTATTCTCTGAAGTTTAAGCCTATTTTGGCCTGATGTAATAGTCTGTTGAAATTGTTTTATGTTTACGATATTCTTTACTTTGACGAATGATGTTGTTAATATAGGTTCTATTACGTATTCGTTCATAAATATTACAGCAATTGTCAGGATTATTTATGATCTTTCATGAAAATTGACTGGTGCTTGCGCAGTAGAAACAGAAAGATGCACTTTACCGAATTTGTCATACACGCCAGAACGCAAATTTCTAACAGGTTCTCAAAATGCCTTGTTCTAAAGATTGTGGAGAATGTCTGTTGCTCTGAGAGGAGAAATCATAGGCTGAGCAAAAATGGGACAAACTGTGCCTCAGATTGCTAGAGATCTGGGATGTGACAAGAAAACGGTCAAGAAATGGGTTCAGCGACATGAAGAAGGTGGTGAATGGTTCAGGTCTCGGTCAAGAAGTGGAAGGCCAAAAGTGACAACTGCAGCTCAAGATCAAGCTTTAGTTACAGAAGTAATCAACAAACCTCTACGCCACACGTCAATCCTCTTGGACAAAGCCAGAGAATATAATTGTTCTCACGAAACAATAATAAGAAGATTATTGGGGGCTGGTCTACACTGTTCAAGACCCACTAGGAAGACTCTCCTGACTGAAACTCACAAGGCCAGACGAATGGAATGGGCACAGAATAACATAACCCAACCTTAGTCATATTGGGACTTAGTCATCTGGACCGACGAGAAGGTTTTCAAGTCTAACCAACAAGGCGGAGTTATATTGTATAGACCGCGCGAAATCCAGGTATGCTGAACAAAATATTATCAGAACTTCTTGTTCAGGACGAATATCAGCACACTTTTGAGGATACATGACGGCTGCTGGTCCTGGAGATTTGGTTGCGGTGCCTGAGAGAATGAACAGCAGTGTTTACATTAATATCCTCGAAAATACGTTGTTACCGTCCTTAGAAAGAAACTTCCCCGAACAGGAAGAATATATATTTATGCATGACAACAGTGCTGTTCACACTTCCCGGCAAACACGAGAGTGGCTAAGTGAACATCCAGAGTTAATTTGTATTGAGTGGCCCCCCCTATCCCCAGATTTGAACACAATTGAACATCTGTTGGCCTACATGGTGCAAGAATGGAAAGAGAGACGTGAAGACAGAGACCAAACGTTTCTTCAAAATAATGTTATGGAACTGTGGCAACATTTTCGTGACACACCGTTGTATTACTCGAGACTTGTATCCAGTATCCAATCCAGACTTCAAGAAGTTATTGACTCTGGAGGTGATTACACGAAGTACTAGTGTATTATTTTTTGTGTAAACATTTATTTAAGTTTCATTTATTTATTAGATTTTTTCAAGAGCAATACTTTCGTTCTTCATTCTTTTCCTTTGCTTGTTTACTTATTAGTTCGTTAAAACGTTAATCAAGAGTAGTATATCTTCAAAAAGTATTTGTGAGTTTACTTTGAACGTTTCTAATAATACATTTACTTTTTTTTTCTTACTCTATATCATGCCCAATATTACTTTCATTTCACATCTCGGATAAAAGTATTACTCTCTTTTTAACGATGTTTTTCCTTTTGATTGTGTAATTTCTATTTTTATTGAATTATCTCAATTCAAATGAATAAATCACGTTTTGTTTATTGTCCCTTCCTTAGCTAAGTTCGAATTCGAGAACAATGTGGTGTAATATACGTTCTTTATTCTTCATATTGTACAGTAATGACAATATTAATTATTTTTCATGAGTCCTGTTGATTAGTGAGAACATGGACAAACATTAAACCTGGTGATTCTTTACGTAATGACAAGCGTAAAATACATTTTAGCTGTTCTTTATACTTCACAGCGATGAAACATTCTAGCAGTGTGTTAGCATTTCCTTCCTCGCCTTCCAATTGACCTGTCTGTGTACTGCGCATGCGCCAGTCAATTTCCATGAAAGATCATAAATAACCCTGATACTTTCTATAATATTTACGAAAGAACGTGTAATAGAATCCATATCAACAACATACATCATTCATCAAAGTAACGAAAACGTTCATGAAACAAATTAATAGATATATTATATTAAAGTAAATTAGGTTTAAATTTTAGGCAATAGAAAATGTTATTCTGTAATAAGAATACTACTCGAAGCCTTTGCTACAATCACTAGTTGTTACCATAGCCGAGTGGTCTAAGGCGTTTGGCTTGTAAAGTACCATTCGAACTTACTTCGAGTCCCCGCCGGGTACAACGCTTTTTTGTCTCTTTTTTTCACCTGTTCTGGATATTTCTGTCTGTGTTCTTATCGGATTCGATTAAATAGAATTTCGAATAGAGACCAATATATATGATAAATAATCATTTATTTGCGAGTCTGCACTCGTGCAATATACATTTTCGAGATTTTGATTTTGGAAATGAAGTGTATATAATATTGAATAGTAAAAATAGTAAAATAAAAAAAATATTCGTATAAATATTGATTAATTAATTAGTGTTAAACATGGCTTTCCAATCAGGATTATATAGAGAGGACTTACTTCTAAGTGCAATCCGAAAACAAATATTTGAGTTTTAATCTGACCCAAAGTTGGTAACTTACAGGATAATTTATACATGATTGGTATTGTAATTTTTATGTTTTTATTATAATCCTCTATAAGTTATGATTTTACCAATTCTAAATGTAGAACGAGAAACAAGTGTAATATTATATTTGTGACGAAAAGCTTTTAAGCAATGATGCTTTCAGGACGTGATCTGAGGGAGAATTTGAGACCCCTCTCGAGCTAAGAAATTTCCGCCTTCAGGACCATATATTCGATCGTGCTCAATGTGGACTACCAATGTTTGCCCTCCATCCGGATATTGAAATTTCCCCCGAGGATAATTTTCTGCAGTCACCACTGTTTATAAATAGTGTTTCGTTACAAATCAGAGGATAATAGAGTAGTGAGTATACTTCATTTTTTTAGCTATGGATTTAAGATTCGCAATTCATATAATGTTCCGTTCTAATCGAATTTGAAACAAAAGAAGTTTTTAATGAGTTACTCAAAGAAATATTTTCAGCCTCCGGATGAAAATAGGAGACACTTAAAAAAGAAACAACTTGCTACCGGGTTTGAACTTACAAACATGTGATTAATAATGCATCGACTCAAACCACTCGACCATTTTGTATGCCTTTGCACTTCTTCTTTTGCCTTTTGTTTACTGTTCCATACTCGCTTTTGTTTATTCCGATACGACTATGAGTTCTCAGTAAATATTTGGACGTTACAGCTCTTGCAATGTATAAAAGTGTTTTTAGAATAAATCACAATCGATATTATGTCCTAATAACATATGTAAAAGAGGTTGAATTCGTGAAATGATTGAGGTTGGACTGAGCGTAAATGTTTTCATAGTTAGGAGCCTGGATATGCAAACCCGCTTAACGTGGGGATTTAATTTTGTGAAATTTGGTACCTAATTCTCGAGTTGCCTCCTAACAAATCAAATTCTCATCTCAATGGAGTGTGTACCCTACGTTGGGAATTCCTATGTTACAACAAGAAGACGGAAAATCGAAATGTAGTCTGTGGTTAAGGAGGAAGCGTCCTCCCTATATAATTCATCATAAGACAAGTACTGCAAAATATGCACATTCTACGATCCACAGTTATATTGATTAATACTGTCAGCAAGTATCAATGTAATACACAATATATAAAAGTTAACAACGATTACACACCGTCTCCAGCGTCGGCTTCCTTAATTCTGAGGTGCCGTCCTACCTCTCCTTGCTAATGATTATTTCGTCTTTTTTTTTTTTTTTTTTTTTTTTTTTTTTTTTTGATGGACCACAGAAAGAATCCTATGTTAAACAGCTTACCTCTAGATGTCGCCATGCCCCTTAAGTGTTCCTTGGTTTACACTTTCAGTTGACATGGCAGTACTTAATTGAATTCAAAAGATTAAAAGAGTGGTTGCATGTTAAACAGTGGACCCATATTAATATGAGTATATTGTGATGCTATTGTAGTTAGAGCTCCTTCGTGCCTAACCGCTTACGTACACGCCTTTGGCGTGGGAGACCCGGGTTCGATTCCCGGCGGGAGCTCATGTGGTTCGGATTCCACGTTAACCAGTAAGTCCAATTCTCATATAGCCTCGCTGCTGAACGGGGCGTTAAAATCAACTCAAGCTATTGTATTTGTAGATGAACATAATTAAGGTTTATCAGTGGCGGAAATTACATCTTTATACTTGATGGAAATGTTAGGCTTAAGATATTCCATATAAAATTTCATACATATTAGATAATCATATATTGCCGAATCTGCAACTGAATTTGAATGGTACGACGGATAAATCAGTCATTGGTTGAGCACACCGCAATACTTATAGTACCTATGCATAAATAATTTCTAACGAATACTTTTCTCATTGGTGTCAACAATTTACACGTATTATATAAAACACATCAAGATGGCTGATGCTTACATGTCATCCAGAGTCACTTTTTCGCGCATGAAATGAACTTTCTACAAAGTATGTTTGTCAATACGAATAGTAAAAATATTTTATTTATATGTGTTGCAATAATTCTCATAAGTATGAGTACGAGGTGGGTTTGAAAAGTCATCCTTAGGATAAGGCACATTATCTCTGTATTTTCATACCGGTATAGCCTATAGATTTACCTACAGTGTTTATTATTATTATTATTATTGGTTACTTTTGCGAGAGAATCATTACACTTCTGCTCCTTCGAAGTCACTTGATGGAACAATAGGTGCTCGTTAGAGACGTCCTGGCACTGCAGCAAGAAACCTGTGATGTATTACACTCAAGATAGGATTATTAATTTTATTATTATATTTGGTTTGGGTTTATCATCTCTTTCAACAGTCAGGCTATGCCAACCGTAGACCTACAGCCTAACGCGGAATCCGTGCAACATATCTCGCACCGGGACTCTTGCGCCAAAGACTCAGTGCGAGATACCCATAGCCACGCGGAAGCTCTACACACAAGATACATTGCTTTACTTAGTATTTATTAACAACGTTCTAGTGACAGTCGAAGCCATTTAAAGAAACTGAAAATTTTAATTAATGAGAGTTTATCAATATTAAGAATCAGAGGTTGCCAACTTAAGCACCACGTAATTATGTGATTTCTTGGTTTGTCTTTGGCTTTATTGTATTTAGGCCTTTTGTCACCAGTGACGTTGTATAGGACAAAATCTACAGTTTAGAATGTGATCTGAACCACTGTTGAGCGTTCGATGTGTCTTACGTTGAGAATCAAACCCTGGGCTTTCTGCACCGAAAGCAAGCAAACTAGTCACTATATCATGGGGAATGGTCCATCCTATTGTATTTTATACTTATACTGACTAAGACTACAGTATATGAGTATTACATGAATTGCTCCTAAATATTTTATTTTATATTTCATGAAATCCCAAATGCGATGTTAGAAAGCACGATGGCTCAGTAGGGAAGCACTCACCACTGGTGCAACGGCTCCCTAGTTCGATTCCAGACGTGTATATGGTAAACGATATCGTGTTCTTGGATTTTCTAAAAATTCTTCTGTTTTCTTCTCATATTCTTTTTCCGTCAATTCCTTTATCAATATTCAATTCTAATATCCATCTTCTTTAGTCTGCAAGGTATAATTGTAAAATTACAAACTACAAATTTCACTTAATTTCATTTTCAATCTACTATTTAACCCTTCCTCTATTCTCGTACGTTTCTCGGAACTAAGATTAATATTAATGTATTATGTCTTAGGAAATGTAGTACTGTATATGTCTCAATTTCCAGTGGTTTTCTTGATGGACAAGTACTAACAGCATTAACAAACAGAAAATTGAGAATGATTTATATTCAAATATGAATTATTAGAATTGGTAGTTCCTCGAACAGAGTAGTAGCTACTCTCCTATGACAGATTAGATGGGTAAGATAAACTAATTGTGCGGTACGTTCTATTCTTTTATTATTCAAAAAAGCATTTTTTATACGTCGGTACCTCTGAAAAATGGACGTATCGTAATCTGATAGACTCCGGAACAAAAATGCTGCACAGCTGGACATTGTTTTCTACTTGCATTCAAGTGACTCATTCGTTCATTTTCAGTTGTCAACTAATTTCAACTAGTTACGGAAGCTTTTTTTAAAAAAAATGTCCCAGTGGAATTTTATCGGAGAATTTGACCATCTGCCGTTTCTTCACAAATGATTTTCCCTTTCGATGTTTCCCTTCCGCGCAGCACGTGATCTCTTTTGCTCCTATTGTTATGTACAAATTACTTACATGACTTTATTCGCCAGTAAAAAGAAAAGCTATCAAATTCTCAGCCCATTGTTCAGTGCTATTCGAATAGTGACTCCATGCTATTTAAGAATAAGGCGATATACCCCTAAAATAAGGGTTAGATACATGGTTCTTTTCGTAGCCACGTCAAAAAAAAAAAAAAAAAATGTAATCATTATTGACTTCCTATCTCATTTGCTTCGAGATTGATCATTTGCGTAAGAAATGACTAATGAATTCTATTTTCTACATTGCGCTCAAGCTTACTACGTATCATTATGCACAAATTAGTATTATTACGCAGTTAGAAATAGCTCTGCAGTAACTGCATATTGGATTTTAAAATTGGCACTTCCGCTGATAGATGTTAGAACGTGACACATACCATGCTCGTTTAGAAAATGATAGGTGAGAAGTACAGACATCACAAAAATAGACTATATTTGATAATTATTAATTTGTTTCCTTGGCGACTAAAAATTTATTACACCATTTGTTATCCGGGTTTGGACAGGTGATGAAATTACATGGATATATTTCCACAGCTCTACTAAATTTTATCTAGTACTAAACAAAGATGTCCATATAATGGTTATTTATCAACAACTTTGAAGAAGTGACTCATCTGTTTCGTTGATATCAGAAATTGTAAGTTATTTATATGAGAGAGAGAATTCAGTACGGGTAAAGAATAAAATGTGTAATAAATTTAAGAAGTTTTAGGGAACGTCGTACATCTGATATTGTCCTGGAATATAGTGTGTTTTGGTTTCACAGTATCTGCAAAAATATGCCTGCAGTAAGCTCAGTGCAAGAACACAGACGAATTTGGAATAAATTCAGCTGTTGCTTGATATCCATTTAGGATGTGAAGGGCACATACGAGATAGAGCTCCCAGAATTTCAAACTACAAAACCGTGACATTTTGTGGCAATTGACCTGAAAACCGGGTTATTCAACAAAAAGTGCGTCCAAAGACAACCTTAATCCTATTGAACGAGTATCAATATTCAATGAATATTAAAATGAAAGTGACAATATTAACGCTTGAACCACGAAACCGATCTTGATCAAATTTTCAAGATAGATGAGGTTCCGGTCTGGAATGTTATTTTTTTTTTATCGTTTCACTTTGATGATGCAACTTAGGGAAGGGGAGGGGAAGGGGAAGATATATAATAATGATCGAAAATGACCTATATTAGTGTCGAATCCACTGCTGTCGGTATAGCTGAGATAAACACTTACGATGTAGTGACAGTTATGATGCCATTTAAACTCAAATTCAGCCCACAACAATAATATTTACTCTTCATTTATATAAAGTAGTTATTATTTTCTGAGTTTGCATTATATTTTCTTTATTTCTATCGATTTGGGGGCGCTTCAGTAATAGTAAAATGTGACTGACTGATGAAACTTATTACTAGTTTTTCTTATCTTAACCCACTAAAGGGAGTGATTGACATTATTGACTGCTAAAAGCGGTTTTTAATATATTGTATATACAATATATCCATGATCAAGTGTTGTATCCATGGTATTTTGGACAAACACCAGAACGTGTCAAGTTTTTAACTTTTCGGAAGGGGAGGGAAAGAGAGATAACTAAGATATTGTGCCAACCTGAACCGGGACGTCAGGCAGATCTATACAAAGAGTATTTTTCTAAATATGAACAGTGAAACTTGAGCATTTATTTAACAGTTTTTTTAAAAAATTTAGAAACATTTTCAATGTTGATTATATAATCATCTCTCGATCTTACGGACATTCGTTTAACGGATTTTGGCAGCAAACGGACATATTCGGAGCAGCCGTTTCAATTTGAAAGTCTGCCTCCTTAGAAGTGGAGTTGTAGCAGCACTGGACATGATAAACTGTTTCAAGAACTGATACAAATGACATTTGAATTTACTATATTATAATGTATAGCTACAGTATAAAGTTATTTTATAGTGTCAGATCGGATAGTTTGCTGAATTGAAAGTATTGTAAGTATATTACTATATTATTATTCATATTTCGTAATGCAATTGTCGATAGCTATTTAAAACTTAATGCTGGAACTTACGGATAATCGTTAACATCGGACCGATGGCCCCTCTTTTCATCCTCCAAACCCATAGATGAGTATAGTTACTTAAAATTGGGTTATTCTCTTTCGAAACATAGTATATCACCCCTAAACACATAGGGGTATCCTTTTCTTTACACACTTCAGGTATTTTCAGATGTTTTCATCGACCGATTCGGTGATAACGCAATATAAAAATTCAGGAGATAAAGCCGTAAAACCCGAATTTATTAGTGTATATCTTTGATACTGTAAAGCGTATTTCTATAATTGAAAGTTCTATTGCTAATCAGGTTAAGTGGAAATTGACAAAGTCGTTCATTATACAAATACAAGACGTTATCTGTCCTCCAGGATGACAAATCTTTCAACAGTTCACTTTCTCCCTGTTGGACTACTATAATCAAATTTTTCTCTAGTAACTTCCAACTTTCATTGAGTTTTCAACCCCAAAAAATATTTTTTTGGGCGTAAGGGCTCTCTCTTTTTTCTGTCTGTTCCTCTTCACTACTTCCTCTTTCTCATTTTTCTTAATTCTTTGTTTATGCTTCTTTTTTTAGTTATCTTTTTGTCTTCATTCTCTTTTTGGCTTCAGTAATCCCAAATTGTCAAGGTCCGTTGAACTGGAGTCAACAGAGATTTTTTTTTTTTTTTTTTGTTTTCAGATAAAACAGAACGAAAGAAGAAAAGAAACGTCTCTCTTCAAACCAAAGAAGAAGAAGAAGAAGAGATGAAGAGGACAGGAAATCAGTTGGCGTGTAAAAACCAATCGTACCCGAGGGATTTTGTCAGCTCTACAAGAGTTGAAAAGAAACAGAAAGAAAGAAAAAATTGGCGGAAGTAAGAATAAAAGCGAAAAATGAAAGAAAAGTAGATGGGAGGAGAAGAGAAAAAAGACAAACGTAGAAAAAGTTTTTTGTGGAATGTTGAAAGCAAATAGTTGTACTGCTTGCAGAGAAATTCTCTGGAGAACCTGTCCAAAGTGATCAATCAGTTACTTTCCTACTTTCACTTTTTTTTTTTTTTTTTTTTTTTGCCTTTCTCTCCAGAGTGCATTGAGAGATTCAAGTTACTTTATACTAGAATAACACTGCGGAAATCAAGCAAGGTGTGGAAGTTCCAAAAGATAATTTGATTTCAGATAATTTCCGTTAGTTTAGTAGTGGAGTCATCATCATCATCATCAGATTTTTGCCATCACTGTCAATCCTATCGAGGAATTTGGAGCTTAGAATATATAATAATGTCTGTTGTTCTGTATGGTTGCGAAACATGCTCGCTTACTCTGACGGAAGAACGTAAACTGAAAGTATTTGAGAATAAGATCCTGAGACGAATATTCGGACCCAAGAGAAACGGGAATGGAGGAATGGTGGAAACTTCATAACGACGAACTACATACCGAACATTGTTAGGTCAGCAAATCTAGGAGGCTCAGGTGGGCAGGCCATTTAGCCAGAATGGAAGAAAATAGGAGCGTTTTCAAAGTTTTAACTGGAATTCCAATCAGAAAACGAGCATTGAAACAGATGGGAGGATAATATTAAGATGAATCTCGCAGAAATAGGAATACAAAGTAGAAACTGGGTGAAGCATCAATAGTAGTTTCTTTTACCTTTCGTTTCTTCCTTTCGCAACATACTTTCCATCCTTCGTCCTTCAGAATATAGTATTCTAACAAGTTTATTTTGTCTTTCCAATATAACAAGGTTGATCTCTTCTCTCCCTACTATTCATAACACTTCCACGTCGATTTTTCTTTCTCCATTCTCTACTATAACCACATTTCTAATGATTCTACTCGCTTCTCCTTCGCGTTTTCCTAACACATCTAATAAAATAAGTAAAAATATAAAGATAAAAATAAAAGATATACTGACGGATACAGAGCTGAAAGTTGGATGATTTTCTTTCTTATCTTTCTTTCTTCTTCTTATCTTTTATTTTATTTATTTTTTACTAGTATTCAGTACATGATGTAAGTAGTTCTTCCAGTTACTTTACTACATTCTCGAACCAAAACATTATCTTCCTGCACCTGAAACTCAACACGAAACTCCACATGTTTGCTAACAAATTATAAAATTAACGTTTCAAACATTTTCTCACGTTGAACCAATCTAACGTCTCAGATGGCTATGCCAGCCGACATTCATTTTCATGGGATCACATTTTTGCCCCCTTGTATATACATACAATTAATAATTATTCGGTTTTTTGTACCCCAAGACAAATGTATATTTCAACTTGAAGGTAATTCTTGGCCTCATTTACTGATGCCTGTTACCGTTTTAAATATGGGTGTTTCTCCCGTAGTATGATCGACACGACCATTCGAGAACGTTGAATTCCAATCTTGGTATGGTATTTTCCATCAGAGAGAACAATATCCGAGAATTCATAGTAATTACGGTGCATCTTGACGTAGATCTGGAATTATTTTTCTCAATGTAGAACTTGGGAGTCATGATATTTGAGTAGCTAATTCTTTGTATGAGTTTCTGCTTGTAATTCTCCACAAACTATATTTGACAAGAAGCGTGGCACGTTTACGTCACACGAAGGAGTTTGATTTTTGTTACATATTTTCTTACTTAATATTGAGACTGGAAGTCGCAGTGGATTTCTACCACTTCCGGTTTGCACAAAGTCGTTTTTTCGTTATATATTATGATTTTCACTCTATGGCTTTCAACTTGAATCCAGAAGTAATTGATATCTTCCATTTATGGATGGAATAGAAGATTAACAGAGACGATAGTGCACATTTTTAGAATGCCAAATTGAGTACAAGAAACATATTTGTTGTTTTGTTATTTTTGACCAACGTGGGCTGATCAACAAAGATTAAGACGGATTATTGTACCGCAGTTTCTTTTGTTGCCGAATGCCGGCACGTTTGATAGTTGCAAGAGTTGTGTTTCATGTATACTCTGACTAGGTGGCAGCATTGTCGTATCGGTAGGTTGGGGGTAATCCGTTGTGTTTTAGACACTGCTTCTAATTCGCCTCACAACGTGCTGTGTATATACATACGATGGAGGTTACACGTGGAGAACAGTATGAAGCAGGAAAGTTTTGTTTTCTCTTGAACCATACAGCTTCTGAAACATATGAAAACATCAAGTAAGCTTGTTCCGGACTCAACAGTCGTAGTAACCAAACACGGGTAATATGCGTGCATTATGAAAAAAACTTCCATACGGAATTCCAACATTTCACTTAATATAAATAATGTTATCCTTCGATTCTTACTGACAATCACGGAAGCTGTTGGGCTCAAACGTAAACAAAACTTCATTGCTCTATAGGCCTACTGTTCTCATGTAGCCTTCATTGTATGCATATACACAGCACGCTGTGAGGCGAAATGGAAGCAGTGTCTAAAACACAGCGGATTACTCCCAACCTATCGATACGATAATGCTGCCACCTAGTGAAAATATACATGAAACACAACTCTTTCAACCAATTATGGTATAAAATAGAGGATTTCCCCATACAACAAAATCGTGAAGACATATCACAGTTTCATCACACCTACTCTGCTCACTCCGCGCCACTAAGATCGCTTAGCCAATCAGACGTGTAGGCTCAGACGATGCTCGGTTGGTTTTCTGCTTCATTGGGTTCATATGATGAAGATACGTATGGGCAGATCCTCTATTTTATATGTAACATACTTGCTTTCAACTATCAAATGTGCGGGCATTCCGTAACGAAGGGAACTGCGGTTCACTTAATCAGTTTCAGTCTTTGTGGATCAGCCCTCGTACATAGATCAGTATTGAAGCCGGAGCGTTTCTATTCTATAATTCTCAGAGTTAACACTGGGAACGTGTTTATTTCTACCACTTGCAGTTTGAACATCACCTCCAACAAAAAATTCAATTCTTAACTTTTCACCCTCTACATTCTGGCAAATATGTAATTAACTAACCAGAATAATTGAAGTTAGTTATAATATGAACTTCAAAAGTATAAAGATTTGAGCTCACTGTCCATAATTAGTGATGAGCAAATACAAGACCAAGACCAAGACCTGGGTGGTCTTGGTCTTGGTCTTGGTCTTGCACATCCAGTCTTGGTCTTGGTCTTGCACATCCAGTCTTGGTCTTGGTCTTGCACATCTAGTCTTGGTCTTGGTCTTGCACATCTAGTCTTTGTCTTGGTCTTGCACATCCAGTCTTGGTCTTGGTCTTGCACATCCAGTCTTGGTCTTGGTCTTGCACTGGAACACTTGGTCTTGGTCTTGGTCTTGGTCTTGCATGCAAGAGTCTTGCAAGTCTTGCATTAAGAAATCTCAAGCTTTCCACAAGTAAATTTTACTATGAATATAAGGGATAATAAACTCTACAATGCACCAGTAGTAACGGAAACACAATGTATGTTTAGTGTACAACACAGCTGATGACCTTTATTTTCTTAATGGGTGCCCACGCTTCACTAATTGTAAGATATGCCTAAATCAAACGTTTCGTAATCTGTTTATACTTTTTAACAGATCCAACACTCCACTGGTTCCCAAACTGGTGAGGCTACCCCTGAAGCGCATGAAAGAAAATCAGATAGCACAGATTATTGAAATACCATGAATTGCAAATTAATTTTTACACTCTAAATGCGTCAGATTTTTCTTTTCAACCACGATTAGCTAATCCTTGTATTAAACACACTTCCAATTAAAAATTGAAACTTTGTTTTACTGATTCCAATATGTACTCTATGGGGCAGAAACATTGACATTACGCAAAAGCGATGAAAAAATATCAGACTTTCGAAACATGGGCATGGAGAAAAAAGGAGAGAATTAGCTGTGTTGAACGAAAACGAATGAGGTGTTAGAAATTTTAGAGTAGAGCTAAAAAGAAGAATTTTAGATATTGTTAAGAATAGGAAGAGGACCTGGTTAGGATATTGGCTTAGGAGGAACTGTATTATGAGGAACGTGCTAGAGAGTATTGTGGAAGGAAAGAGAGGGAGGGAGAGAAGCAGACTAGTTGATGGAAGGTATTAAAACAGAAAATTGCTACGTCAAGATGAAGAGACTAGATGAGGACAACCGAACGTCAAACCTTGTCTCTTGAAGCAAATAACCTGCCAATAATGGCAGAATAGCTTTTATGATGATGATGATATGCTTATTGACCAAAAAAAGTGGGACAGAAAATTAAAATAATAATTATTATAATCAAACCTCTTAATATTTTAGAATAATTTGAGTGAAAACTGAAAACGACTCAACTGTCTATGTCTTTTGTGTAAAATCAGTTTATATAAATATTGTTGACCTGTATTAGAAATACAAAATAACGACATCAAGTTATTTGAAGTTATTTGAAGTCTCGCTTGTGAATACGGATTACTAGCATTAAGGTTAAGCGGATTACTAGCATTAACTCACTTCGTTGGGTTAAACTAAAATAATTAATAATAATAATAATAATAATAATAATAATAATAATAATAATAATAATAATAATAATAATAATAACAATAATAATAATAATAATATATTTCGTTAGTCAATCACTTTTTTACTATTAGTAAAGCGCTCTCTAATATCAGTCATTTTCGATTATTTTTGTTTGCCTCTTCTCCTCCTCCCCAAGTTGCAGGGCTGAATTTGGATTTAAACGGCATCATAAGTGTCACTGTTCGTGTCAGAAACCCCGAAAACTATGGATTCGGCACTAATATTTGGTCACTTTTGATCACTGTTATGTATCTCCCTCTCTCCCAAGTTACTAGGCTGAATTTGGTCGTAAACGGTATAGGAAGTCTCAGTATTGAACTCAGCGACCTCGAAAACTATGAATTCGACAGTAATATTCGTCATTTTCGATCATTTTTATATATATGTCCCCTCCCCTACAACAAGCTACGGGGCTGAATTTTGATTTAAAAAGCATCGGAAGTGTCACTGTTTATCTCAGCGACCCCCAAAACTATGGATTCCATTTTACTATCGGTCATTTTCGATCATTTTTAAATATCTTTCCCCTCCCCCTTCCTTCACGTCAAAGTGATATGACAGAAATCATCTCAGGTCCGATCCTTATATATGTTTAAAATGAGATCGAGTTCGGTCGGGTGGTTCAAGAGTTATTAAGTTATATATATATATCCTTCCCCTCCTCCTCCCCTAGGTTCTACCATCAGAATGAAACAAACTCTAAAAAACTTTCCACGAAAGAACCTCACACATGTTAAAAATTTGATCGAGATTGGTGGTTTGGTTTAAGTTATTAAGTTTTATTTATTATTTTATAATTCCCCTTTCTCCCATCCCCTAAGTTTTACCGTCTAAGTGAAATGATGAAAACACTCCCAGGCCCAAACTGCATCTATGTTGAAAATTTGATCGACATCGATAGGGTGGTTCAAGAGATTAGGAGTCACAAAAATAGTCATTTTCAATTTTATAATATAGATTTATTGTTGTACGTATAATGTTATATCGTTCAATCTTCGATGTGTCGTATACCTAAGGAGGCTAAAAGTTATATTGATAAAAAATTATTCAACGTATAAGCATCCACCCATAAAATCAAACTTACGGTCACATGTAAAGAGTTTTTGTCAATGTCATGAAAATGTCATTTCGAAATTAATTTTCTGAGCACACATTAAAAAATTCCAACGGATGCTTGAATCTCGGAGCCAAGGCCATACCCATGTAGTCGACACCTATGGTGTACGGTATTACCAATGTTTAATACTACATTTCTCTTTAGTTTTGGAAGAAAAACAGCACTAATATGTTTCGAAAAGAAACAAAATATCTAGTTTAACGTCCCACGCATATGCATCGAGGCTAAGGGAGACGGTAATGATGAGAAATGAATGAAATGGTGGAATGAAGAAAGTAGGAGGAGATATCAAAACCCCGAGAAAACCCACGCACACGGTGTTTGGCCACCCAAAAAGTTCCCATGGCGCAAGCTAGAATCCAACCAGGGACCGCATAACCACACGTGACTGCTCTACCACCGAGCCGGTACTTGCGCAAGAGTCTTGGTCTTGGTCTTGGTCTTGCAGGTATGGTCTTGGTCTTGCACCCCTTGGTCTTGGTCTTGGTCTTGCATCGGGATTCCTGGTCTTGGTCTTGCATGCAAGACTCTTGCAAAAACTGCAAGACCAAGACTCTTGCGCTCATCACTATCCATAATTCTTTCTTTTCTCATATAAAATATCTAGTTCTATAACGTTCTGCTGAGAATACAATAGGTCATATTAATTAACAATTACTTATCATCATTTGGGTTCCAAAGTAACAACGTTTCAAATCTACATAGACTTAGGCTCTTGTAGTATTCGACCCCCATCCCTAAAAATTTGGATCCTTCCCAATAACAATTTCTGCGTGGGAACCTGTCGTAACTAATTATATTTTCGGAGGAAGGAGGAGAGGTAATACACATAGAGTGAGACAAACTGTGTTTTCGTATGTAAACAGGGGCTGCAGTGGCTCAGTGGAAGAGAGCTCATCTCTGGTGCTTGTGGTCTCGGGTTCGATCCCAGCCCCCGCCAAGTGAACCTTGTGTGTGTGGTGCGGTCTCTTCCGAGTTCTCCCGTTTTCACTCCCACTTTCTTCATTCCATTATTTTATTCGTTACTCATCATCACCGTCTCCTTTAGCCTAACCGGCATAACTGTGGGGCGTAAAACTCAAACATTTTATTTCATATGTAAACTGTAGCACGTAAATTTATTAGTAAAATTAGCGGCGGTAAAAGCACTTACAATATAATTAAGTTCTTCATTAACAATCTCGACCATCATATAGTTTGGCGATTTTAAAAGAATAAAAGGCAAAACGTGTTCAATGAGCGCCTTACTTACTTTACACTGATTTTCTTATACCTCGTTGATCTACGATAGGCCTATAGTCGAGACCAACTGGGCCAGATATTTACCTACCGCTGGCAGTATAAATTTTCATGTATATATGCATAAAAAGTTTGTAAGATTATAAAAATAACCCTATGTAAAAAGTGTTAAAGTAGTTTTTAATGTCTATGACTTTGTTACAATAATATTGTACAAGTCTAAAAGAGATGAGCCGGAGAACAATACCGAAATTAACACTAAGAAAATACAGAAAAGTATGTATTCAATGTTGGCATATATATTAAATTGTAGGAGTGTTCAAAGTACCAATTAAGGAAAGGGAAAAAAGAAGGGTAAAAATGAATCAAAATGAATTTATTTATCACGTTAGTGAAATTGAAAATATATTGCTTCGCCTTCAAACATAAATAATTATTGTTTTACTTCATCAATGCTAAAAATTCATAGCCTAAATATCATTCTGCAAAACTTGGACAGTTCTCTGATGGCATTCTTCCAGAGTACTTCCCCAAATAAGTACATCGTCCAGATAACAAATTACTCCAAACAAATCTCTTGTTACTGTATCCATGAATTGTTGAAATATTTGAGCTGAGCAATTAAGGCCGAAAGGTAATCGATGTTGCAAATATAAACCCCAAGGAGTATTTACCACTAAGTATTTTTGAGAATTTTCCTGCACTTCTAGTTGTAAGTAGGCTTGTTTTAGATCTAATAACACAAAATAATTGGCTGAAGTTAGCTTATTGAGTACATCTTGTATTTTAGGTAAAGGATAACTTACTTTTTCAGTAACTAAATTAAGGGTTCTTTTGAAGTCTAAACACAATCTTAGAGTACCATTTTTCTTTTTGACTATTACCATAGGTGTAGCCTAATCTGCTTCTGTAATTTTATTTAAAACTCCTGCCTTACATAATTTATCCAATTCGTCTTTTACTTGGCTTTGTAATGCATACGGTATATCGTACGCTTTTCTAAATATAGGCGTAGCACCTTGTTTAACAGGAATATTTACTTTAAAATTCTTAATTGGTACATCAATACATCCTTTGAAAACCTCTTCAAATTGCTTCAATAAGTGCTCTTTCAATACATTTACAGATGGACTATTTTCTCCCTCAATCTTTCTTAGATCATCTGTAATACCAAACATATTTATCAATTGACTCCTCCACTGTGGTTCTAATTCATCTAACCAACTTCTGCCTAAGATCGGATGGAATGGATCTTGTTTTACTATCATTAAGGACAAAGAATCCTTGTAGTTCTTGTGTTCTACAGTAACCTTACATTTTCCCACGGTGTTAATAGGTGATCCGTCTGCATTATTCAAACGACCTTGAAAAGTTTCGATCCAAGTGTCTTTTAACAAAGGTGATTTATAACCTATAGCAGAAACAGCTGCTCCTGTATCAAGTAAAAACTTGATCATTTGTCCATTACATTTCAAATAAACATAAATAGGATCTCTGAACATGGCTCTGCTAGCATTTACTACAAATCCTACCGACTGCGCCAATATTGTTTTACTTCATCAATGCTAAAAATTCATAGCCTAAATATCATTTAAAAGCAACGTTTCAATTTCTACTATATATTTAGCAATTAATCAATATTCCAGGTTACGTCTTTAACATAAATCTCATTCCATGATCCTCTTACGTATCATAAATCATAATTCAAAAAAAAACTACTAAAGAGTCAAGCTTTCTTCTTTTTATCTATCAATGGCATGTGCATTAATTTAAAACAGATTCTGTCCCGATTCTGACCCTAACAATAATAATGATAAATATGTGTTTTTTTTAAATAGTACCTTAATTCCGATATAAGGAAAATTTCCATATTCATTAAGAATGTAAGGCCACTTTGTGATATTCCTCCATGCAGATTTTCTTGGTTTAAAAATGCATATGCCTATAAGAAATCCCTGGAGTGCTACTTCCCTACCGCATTTGAATTATGGCATGTCGATATGCCATATAAATAATTATACAAAGTGTTTCAAAACAACACGGACAACGTTTTGGAAGTAATTCAGGACACCAAGATAAGGCAAAAAGTATAAACCAATCTGGGTGCAGAAATCTGTCGTTTCGAAATTGTAGACTGCTGAAAACATGAAGAAAATGAACTTTAAAGGTCCATAGTTCCAGTACTATGGGATCTACCGGAGTTCGCAGAAGATTTCATTTACTAACTAGTATGTGAGCTACCAAAAAATACATGTTTCATAATCCTGCAGTACTCACGCAACAATTTTTATAGAGGGACTTTGGCTACGGGTATATAATCTGAAGTACTAACCAATTATCTCTATAAAAATTGTTGCGGAAGTACCGCAGGGTTCTGAAACATGATTTAGATAAGGCACATACTAGTTCCTAAGTGAAGTTTTGATTCGGTTAGTATAGGTCCTATAGCATTTGAGCTATAGACCTTTCAATTTAAATTTTTCATGTATTCGGCAGCCTATAACTCCGAAATGACGGATTTCTGAGCCCACGTTGGTCTATACTATTTTTTTTATCTTAGTGTCAGGAATCAATTCCCAAACGTTGTCGGTGTTGTTTTGAAACACCCTCTATATCCGAAAAGTGCGCTTGAACCTACACTATTGTGATATGACTAATGGTGGCTGAATGACGTGAGTCCACGTAATAGTAGTTGGACTTCCATAGTGCTGATGGTTCAGCTCATAATTGGTGAACGGTAAGGTGATTTAGGGTCTATATGTCAAACTAAGATAAAAAGAAACTTGGACTCGTACAATGCACGTCGTTACTGGTTAAATAAAATAATCTACAATATCTCGTATGTTCACACACCAAACAATAAAATGAAATCTTTCAGTTTAACGTTCCATGAGTATGCCTTATTTACACAAAAGGGGTACTCCTTTCGTTAAATAGCGGGCAAAACATATTTTCATTCTTTTGAAGTTAGATAAAAAAGACGTGTTGTAAGCACGTTTAAAACTGAAATAGATTAACCTCCAGAGATGTCACTCAAAATAAAAATAAGTATTTTTCCTTCCAATTTTTCTCCATAAACATTATGCCTAAGCATGAATGCAAACTCATATGAACCGAAAAACTATGTTGACAACTAAAGTTTCTTCCTTCAGTTTCTGAGTAAGTTACTGAGATAAATTTACACAACTTTGACATTATTACAGGTAAAATTATAGCTCATTCTTATAATACAAATTTATTCTGCCGTAAAGCATAATAATAAAAATTTTTTTGACTATCGGTTACAACTATTTCCCTATAATCAATCTTGTACCCATAATTGTAAATTACATACGATTTATAATTTATTCCTTTTCTTAAATGTAGGATTATTTATCTATTTATTTATTTATTTATTTGTAATCTTCTAGGCTGTATAGCAAGTGAGCCAACTGTTGAGAATGAAATCCGAACCACCTAAATAAATCTAAAGTTTATTTTCCATATCTAGAAGCTTTGCTTTGTATATACTTAAACACAAAGAAACTATTTGCTGAGCCAAACAATATATTCACGTAAAAAAAAAAAAAAAAACTACATATAATCCGCATCTCAGGAGGTTGCAAGTCTACGGAATTCGGTCTTCGCGACCCTTCCACCTGAGTTTCTCCACCCACTTCCGGCTGTGAAGATGATTTTTCAGGGTGGCCAGTCTTATATGTACGAACACGCGACTAACTCTATTTCTTGAAATGGAAGGGTCTTGGAGAAAACGAAGCAAAGGATGTAGTGTTAGTTGTGTGTGCATTGTCCACTCTCAACATGGCACTTGACACAATCTTTTTCACATTTATCACACTGGTTCACATTTGTGAAAAATACTCTCATTTCACGATAATTTAGAACTTGTTTTAAGTCCTCCCAGTGAACTCTTTAAGTGTGTATCCATTTGTGCTTGAAGATAAAGGATTGTCTTGTCACTTATTGACAATTCATCCATAAAAAACTATCCTATAATATAGAAAAACTAAGAATACTAACTGCAACTTTATGTTGGATATCAAATGCCCAAACTCTTCCTGTTTTCCTTTTTCATATCAGACAAATACTGACCCGGCACTTAGAAAAGCTTGAGCCACTTTCTTCCTCAGTTTATGTCATAAAATGTAAGCAGGTATTTGAACTTGAGATAAAAGTATACGTGCAAGATGCCAACAAAGGAAAGAATGTGAATCTAGTGTAGTGGCATTTTGATGTTGTCCAACAATTGCAAGCTTTCTCACCTTTCTACATATGAACTTATACATAAGAATATTAATTAATAATAATGTCCTCAGCTAAATCTATTATCCATAAAAGCATTATGACGGAATTGAAATAGATAAATGCAAAACATTTTCTAAGACAACCCCCCTCCCCCATAAAAAAGTATGTCTTGATCCCGGTCGTGTGGTAAGAAAGTTCTTTAGAGAACTCTTTTTATTGCACTTATTAGACATAGCTGTCCGTCAGATCGTTGCACGGGTTTTGCTCTATCTTAAGTTCCTCTTAGTTAATTTATTCTTATACAAGGGGGTCTAGGGGGGCCAGATCCCTAAAATGTTCACGGTAGGTTTGCAAATGAACTATAATACGTAGATGAACTATAATATGGTTGGATCGGGCCTCCCTAATTTCTACCGCTCCCGCCCCCCACATTTTTGGTCTGGCTACCGGTCTGGCATTTCCCTTTAGTTATGATTTAGTCTAGAGTTGAAGAACTCTTTGGTTTATGTGAGCCGCAAACTGGAACAACATAACCTAAAAAGATAAACTCGAAAAAGTTTTCTAATTACTTTTCGTTAATCATCAACAAAGCACCACTCCATAATCGAAAAAGTAGTGTATATTATATTTAAGATAAAGAGGCATATATTTAAGATATGATGGCTGAAATTAAAGAAAGAATATTTTTATTGCTGCGGGTGGGGTGGTTATAACGTATGTAATTGCTTGGATTATATTCCATTCTTAATCCTTCTTTGTTCATCCTTTAAAACGTGAGCATTTTAAAAAAGTACTCTTAATTTGTCATTTATTTCCTATATCCGAATGGTAGTAAATATATAGTTTGTACGTTAAAGGGCATATATTTAGAGCAGGGTTTCCCAACGTTTTTCAACTTGCGGCACACTACAGGTGTTACTTGGATTCTTGCGGCACACTTATAGATATTATTATTTATAAATATAAAACATAGTGGTATTTTTTCTGTGATTATTGATCTCCTTCTTACAGAGAAGAAAGCTCTATCACTGGGTTTTTCCCGTGGTAAATCATTATGCTTATTTTTCATTCTAACTTAAAAATAGAAAACAGCAAAGAAATATTGGACTAAGGTTTTTAAAAATACGCTTTCTTTTTAAAAACTGTGTCTAACCTTTTAATAAGAAAGAAGATCACTAAGTAACGAACGAACAAACAAGTCTCTTTTACTTTTAAAACACTAATGTAGGTAATTTGTCGAAAGGATTGAACGATATTTTAAATTTTCAAGTTGGGAAATAGTATGCAACAATAAAGAAGCGATAATAGTCATAACAATGATAACAAATACCTTTTTCAACATTAGAAATGTACAGAACAGTAACCCAGTATGCAACTTAAAATTGTAGATTAAAAGTAGATGTTCATAGTAATGTGAAATACAAATAATTTTTCCCTACGTTTTGCAATTTGATTGCTATAAAATTAATAATTTTGTTTCGATTCCTCGCGGCACGCCAGTGGCCCATTCACGACACACCAGTGTACCGCGGCACAGCGGTTGGGAAACGCTGATTTAGAGTATAAACAGAAGTATCTTTTGATTGTTACCTTTCTGTTTCTGCTCGAGTTTTTTATTTTCTGTTTTTCATTAATCTTTCAGAATGCCTCATTCCGTTTATTACTAAATTCTACTGCTTATTTGTATGCATAATAAGTATTTCTATTAATATGTATATAATTTTAATCAGTCTGAAATTTGTTCAGATTCCGAGTCAAATCTGATCAGTTGCCCCTAAATTTGCCCTTAATAGCCAAGCATAACTGCAACTGAAATTAATAATTTTGGGTCAAATAGCTCACGTTCACGACCCGCTCGGGAGAGTAATACTCCCGGAAGTACGTTTTTTCGCGCGCTACTCTAGCCAGCTGTTTTACGCGCTATCCTAGTCAGTTGTTTTAAGTTGGTCACAAAATCTATATCATTTATAATACAAGGCGAACAAAACAAGCCTTATATCATGGAGTACAAGGGCAACAAAACGAGCCCTGCGGGGCTTCAAACCCGTTCCTACTACTACTACTACTTATCTGCACAAAAGTAAGCAAATCACATTTTTGAGTATTATTTTCGTATTATTTTAATTTAAAAAGTGTTATAAAAATGGGTTAAAAAAACCTCGGGCCGGGTTTGAACTCACGCCGAAAGAGACTTTCGTAACTAGCATATAGCGCTAACCCACTCAGCCACGAGGGCCGATAACAATAAGCGTCTGAATTCTGCTATTTAAATGCAACGTGGCAAGACATAGATAACGCCAACCAATCAGAACTGTGCTTTTCGTTCCTACTTCCGAGAGCATTACTCTCCTGAGCTAGTCCTTCACGTTCGTAAGTTGTTGGATAGTTCTTTCATAACCGTAATTACAAGTATCTCGATCCGATGCTAAAAAAGAAAGGAGGTTATATTTTGAGTAACCATTGACAATTAGTTATTGAAATTTTGTTAACAAAATTAAACTATTTAAAAAAGTTTGGAAAAACTTCCTCTAAAAACTGTAGGCAGCTGTTAGACGATACGATAAAGATTTGTTGACAATTTCCTGTTTTGACCAATCAAATGCAAACATTTGCATTCATATTTCAACCCTTTCAGTTTTGTGTAAATTATCCCGATATTTGCATTTCCATCATTAATGTTCTTAATTGCTATTTTTATAAAAAGGCCTTGTGTCCATCTTAAACATAAATTAAACATAACTTTCTTACAATTTTATTATAAATTAACGAGAAATGTAACAGTTTCGGAAGTATATCACTTCCTTCTTCAGACTACTATTTCAACTGAAATAATAGATAACATAACATAATATAGTAGATAATATAACATAACATGTATGATATCTGTTAAGAGTTTAAAATTGTCACAACAATGGGCATATATTTTGAATTTTAATTAAAAAGATGATTCTTGATTGGTAGAGATAACAAATTATGTTATGTTATCTATTATTTCAGTTGAAATAGTAGTCTGAAGAAGGAAGTGATATACTTCCGAAACTGTTACATTTCTCGTTAATTTATAATAAAGAATACAGACAGCCTTGTAAGAAAGTTATGTTTAATTTATGTTCTTAATTGCTGTAAGAAAATTTTGGGAATTATAAAAATAACAGTTAATTCCTTTAGGTAATAAGCCATGATGATATTCTTCTTCAAGAAAAAAACTACGAAACGGGTAATCACCACGAAGGACAGTAATCACAGATCCTGTCAAATTTTTAAGTTTAAAACTACTTTAAACCAAAATAATAATAATAATAATAATAATAATAATAATGATAATAATAATAATAATAATAATAATAATAATAATAATAATAATAATAATAATAATAATAATAATAATAATAATAATAATAGTTGTTTGAGTCGATAATGAATGATAGCTGCAAGAAGTACCAAATTTCACAAAATTAAATCCCCACGTTAAGCGGGTTTGCATATCCAGGCTCCTAACTATGAAAACATTTACGCTCAGTCCAACCTCAATCATTTCACGAATTCAACCTGTTTTACGTATGTTATTAGGACATAATATCAATTGTGATTTATTCTAAAAACACTTTTATACATTGCAAGAGCTGTAACGTCCAGATATTTACTGAGAACTCATAGTCGTATCGGAATAAACAAAAGCGAGTATGGAACAGTAAACTGCTTTCACAAAAGGCAAAAGAAGATCTGCAAAAGGCATACAAAACGGTCGAGTGGTTTGGGTCGATACACTATCAATCACATGTTTGTGAGTTCAAACCCTATAGCAAGTTGTTTCTGTTTTAAGTGTCTTCCTATTTTCATCCGGAGGCTGAAAATATTTCTTTGAGTAACTCATTAAAAACTTCTTTTGTTTCAAATTCGATTAGAACGGAACAGTATATGAATTGCGAATCTTAAATCCATAGCTAAAAAAAAATGAAGTATACTCACTACTCTATTATCCTCTGATTTGTAACGAAAAAATATTTATAAACAGTGGTGACTGCAGAAAATTATCATCGGGGGGGATTTCAATATCCGGATGGAGGGCAAACATTGGTAGTCCACATTGAGCACGATCGAATATATGGTCCTGAAGGCGGAAATTTCTTAGCTCGAGAGGGGTCTCAAATTCTCCCTCAGATCACGTCCTGAAAGCATCATTGCTTAAAAGCTTTTCGTAACAAATATAATATTACACTTATTTCTCGTTCTACATTTAGAATTGGCAAAACCATAACTTATAGAGGATTCTAATAAAAGCATAAAAATTACAATACCAATCATGTATAAATTATCCTGTAAGTTACCAACTTTGGGTCAGATTAAAACTCAAATATTTGTTTTCGGATTGCACTTAGAAGTAAGTTCTCTCTATATAATCCTGATTGGAAAGCCATGTTTAACACTAATTAATTAATCAATATTTATACGAATATGTTTTTTTATTTTACTATTTTTACTATTCAATATTATATACACTTCATTTCCAAAATCAAAATCTCGAAAATGTATATTGTACGAGTGCAGACTCGCAAATAAATGATTATTTATCATATATATTGGTCTCTATTCGAAATTCTATTTAATCGAATCCGACAGAAACACAGACAGAAATATCGAGAACAGGTGAAAAAAAGAGACAAAAAAACGTTGTACCCGTTGGGGACTCGAAGTAAGTTCGAAGGGTTCTTTTTCAGCCAAACGCCTTAGACCACTCGGCTATGGTAGCAACTAGTGATTGTAGCAAAGGCTGCGAGTAGTAGTTCTTATTACAGAATAACATTTTCTATTGCCTAAAATTTAAACCTAATTTACTTTAATATAATATATCTATTAATTTGTTTCATGAACGTTTTCGTTACTTTGATGAATGATGTATGTTGTTGATATGGATTCTATTACACGTTCTTTCGTAAATATTATAGAAAGTATCAGGGTTATTTATGATCTTTCATGGAAATTGACTGGCGCATGCGCAGTACTCAGACAGTTCAATTGGAAGGCGAGGAATGAAACGCTTACACACTGTTAGAATGTTTCCCTCGCAAGCAGTAGTTCCCAACCGAGGGACGGCGGGAGGCACTTCCTCCTCCTGGGGTGGCGTGAAGGGTTTACGAAGTCTCTTCGTTGTCTTATATTTCATGAATGATTATACACAACATCCAGTCACATCTTCTACACATTTGGAAGTGATAAATCGTAGTATAAATAAACCGTCCACCACACACAGTGATTGTTGCTTTTCCAAGATTATAAACTGAAACACTTTTTATTTCAATAGAATATAAAAGTTTCAATGGGAGGGGTTACAACCCCCTCAACCCCCTTGGTCTTCGATATGTCACCGCCTAAACTGTAACTTTCAAGTTAGAATCGAAAAATGGAGACATGTGACCTACTAAATATATTTTTAGTTCATTATACATTTTCATAAATAAAATATCCACAATTACAATGACAGTAAATGCTAAGTAATTATTGTAAATCTTTGTACTTTCATTTTCCCTCTTTCTTCTCAATTAAGCTTGAAAAATGTAAAAATAGGAGGTTAAGAACTTCAAATATTACCTATATTTTAGCGTATTACGGAATTGTATTTAATAGAATCCAGCAGGATCACAAACAGAAACGTCAAGAAGAGGTAAAACCAAATTGTACTGGGGTGGGATTCGAACTACTCTTGAATGGTGCCTCAGAATCTCTAGCCGAATGCCTTAGTCCACTCGGCTAATGTGACAAGTTGATAGTATAGTAAGCGTGTTTCATGTTCAATCTTTTGTTACAGTATGAAATTTATTTTGTATTCTCTGAAGTTTAAGCCTATTTTGGCCTGATGTAATAGTCTGTTGAAATTGTTTTATGTTTACGATATTCTTTACTTTGACGAATGATGTTGTTAATATAGGTTCTATTACGTATTCGTTCATAAATATTACAGCAATTGTCAGGATTATTTATGATCTTTCATGAAAATTGACTGGTGCTTGCGCAGTAGAAACAGAAAGATGCACTTTACCGAATTTGTCATACACGCCAGAACGCAAATTTCTAACAGGTTCTCAAAATGCCTTGTTCTAAAGATTGTGGAGAATGTCTGTTGCTCTGAGAGGAGAAATCATAGGCTGAGCAAAAATGGGACAAACTGTGCCTCAGATTGCTAGAGATCTGGGATGTGACAAGAAAACGGTCAAGAAATGGGTTCAGCGACATGAAGAAGGTGGTGAATGGTTCAGGTCTCGGTCAAGAAGTGGAAGGCCAAAAGTGACAACTGCAGCTCAAGATCAAGCTTTAGTTACAGAAGTAATCAACAAACCTCTACGCCACACGTCAATCCTCTTGGACAAAGCCAGAGAATATAATTGTTCTCACGAAACAATAATAAGAAGATTATTGGGGGCTGGTCTACACTGTTCAAGACCCACTAGGAAGACTCTCCTGACTGAAACTCACAAGGCCAGACGAATGGAATGGGCACAGAATAACATAACCCAACCTTAGTCATATTGGGACTTAGTCATCTGGACCGACGAGAAGGTTTTCAAGTCTAACCAACAAGGCGGAGTTATATTGTATAGACCGCGCGAAATCCAGGTATGCTGAACAAAATATTATCAGAACTTCTTGTTCAGGACGAATATCAGCACACTTTTGAGGATACATGACGGCTGCTGGTCCTGGAGATTTGGTTGCGGTGCCTGAGAGAATGAACAGCAGTGTTTACATTAATATCCTCGAAAATACGTTGTTACCGTCCTTAGAAAGAAACTTCCCCGAACAGGAAGAATATATATTTATGCATGACAACAGTGCTGTTCACACTTCCCGGCAAACACGAGAGTGGCTAAGTGAACATCCAGAGTTAATTTGTATTGAGTGGCCCCCCCTATCCCCAGATTTGAACACAATTGAACATCTGTTGGCCTACATGGTGCAAGAATGGAAAGAGAGACGTGAAGACAGAGACCAAACGTTTCTTCAAAATAATGTTATGGAACTGTGGCAACATTTTCGTGACACACCGTTGTATTACTCGAGACTTGTATCCAGTATCCAATCCAGACTTCAAGAAGTTATTGACTCTGGAGGTGATTACACGAAGTACTAGTGTATTATTTTTTGTGTAAACATTTATTTAAGTTTCATTTATTTATTAGATTTTTTCAAGAGCAATACTTTCGTTCTTCATTCTTTTCCTTTGCTTGTTTACTTATTAGTTCGTTAAAACGTTAATCAAGAGTAGTATATCTTCAAAAAGTATTTGTGAGTTTACTTTGAACGTTTCTAATAATACATTTACTTTTTTTTTCTTACTCTATATCATGCCCAATATTACTTTCATTTCACATCTCGGATAAAAGTATTACTCTCTTTTTAACGATGTTTTTCCTTTTGATTGTGTAATTTCTATTTTTATTGAATTATCTCAATTCAAATGAATAAATCACGTTTTGTTTATTGTCCCTTCCTTAGCTAAGTTCGAATTCGAGAACAATGTGGTGTAATATACGTTCTTTATTCTTCATATTGTACAGTAATGACAATATTAATTATTTTTCATGAGTCCTGTTGATTAGTGAGAACATGGACAAACATTAAACCTGGTGATTCTTTACGTAATGACAAGCGTAAAATACATTTTAGCTGTTCTTTATACTTCACAGCGATGAAACATTCTAGCAGTGTGTTAGCATTTCCTTCCTCGCCTTCCAATTGACCTGTCTGTGTACTGCGCATGCGCCAGTCAATTTCCATGAAAGATCATAAATAACCCTGATACTTTCTATAATATTTACGAAAGAACGTGTAATAGAATCCATATCAACAACATACATCATTCATCAAAGTAACGAAAACGTTCATGAAACAAATTAATAGATATATTATATTAAAGTAAATTAGGTTTAAATTTTAGGCAATAGAAAATGTTATTCTGTAATAAGAATACTACTCGAAGCCTTTGCTACAATCACTAGTTGTTACCATAGCCGAGTGGTCTAAGGCGTTTGGCTTGTAAAGTACCATTCGAACTTACTTCGAGTCCCCGCCGGGTACAACGCTTTTTTGTCTCTTTTTTTCACCTGTTCTGGATATTTCTGTCTGTGTTCTTATCGGATTCGATTAAATAGAATTTCGAATAGAGACCAATATATATGATAAATAATCATTTATTTGCGAGTCTGCACTCGTGCAATATACATTTTCGAGATTTTGATTTTGGAAATGAAGTGTATATAATATTGAATAGTAAAAATAGTAAAATAAAAAAAATATTCGTATAAATATTGATTAATTAATTAGTGTTAAACATGGCTTTCCAATCAGGATTATATAGAGAGGACTTACTTCTAAGTGCAATCCGAAAACAAATATTTGAGTTTTAATCTGACCCAAAGTTGGTAACTTACAGGATAATTTATACATGATTGGTATTGTAATTTTTATGTTTTTATTATAATCCTCTATAAGTTATGATTTTACCAATTCTAAATGTAGAACGAGAAACAAGTGTAATATTATATTTGTGACGAAAAGCTTTTAAGCAATGATGCTTTCAGGACGTGATCTGAGGGAGAATTTGAGACCCCTCTCGAGCTAAGAAATTTCCGCCTTCAGGACCATATATTCGATCGTGCTCAATGTGGACTACCAATGTTTGCCCTCCATCCGGATATTGAAATTTCCCCCGAGGATAATTTTCTGCAGTCACCACTGTTTATAAATAGTGTTTCGTTACAAATCAGAGGATAATAGAGTAGTGAGTATACTTCATTTTTTTAGCTATGGATTTAAGATTCGCAATTCATATAATGTTCCGTTCTAATCGAATTTGAAACAAAAGAAGTTTTTAATGAGTTACTCAAAGAAATATTTTCAGCCTCCGGATGAAAATAGGAGACACTTAAAAAAGAAACAACTTGCTACCGGGTTTGAACTTACAAACATGTGATTAATAATGCATCGACTCAAACCACTCGACCATTTTGTATGCCTTTGCACTTCTTCTTTTGCCTTTTGTTTACTGTTCCATACTCGCTTTTGTTTATTCCGATACGACTATGAGTTCTCAGTAAATATTTGGACGTTACAGCTCTTGCAATGTATAAAAGTGTTTTTAGAATAAATCACAATCGATATTATGTCCTAATAACATATGTAAAAGAGGTTGAATTCGTGAAATGATTGAGGTTGGACTGAGCGTAAATGTTTTCATAGTTAGGAGCCTGGATATGCAAACCCGCTTAACGTGGGGATTTAATTTTGTGAAATTTGGTACAAATTCAATGGTGATGAGAGGTAAATTGATTTATAATTTTATTTTCTGGCTATGGAAGTATCGAGACTGAAAAATGTGTCAAACAATTTGTATTTTTTTTTTCAAGCAATCTCTCCAGATTTTCCCTGTAGTCTAGTAAATTAAACTATAGCAAAATGAGTAACATATTTACTCTCAAATACAATATATTCATTGATAAGTTTTTCAAACGCATTTTTTTCGTCCTTCATTTTAAAGACTAAGACGGAATTTTGCTGCTCTTTAACTGCTGGCTAGCCATGTGTCAGGTATCACTGAAGCTTGATTTATAGCATCTCCTCCCTCCAAATGATTAGAAGGGAGCATTTCTTTGGGTTTCACACAAATATGGCATTCACCATATACTTGGCAACGCTGAAAAAAAACTTTGCCTTTGGAAAGTAATAAACTATCGTAGAAGTTTTCAGAGGGCAACAACTACATCCTCCTGTTCCCCGCTTCCTCCCCCGAGCTTGTATTCTTCTCTGAAGGGGACATTACGTGTTACATCTTCATCAACTAACACTTTGGCTTCATCAGACACTATGAGATACAGTAGAAATATACAGTCTTATATACAAACAAGAGCTGAGACATCTTGCTCCTGATTGGCTCCTGCTACAGCCAATCTCCTTCAAGTATTCTCCTTTCTATATTCCTATACCGAGGCTTTCAACAGCATACTGACTCGAACGTTTGCACGTCTCATGCGTATTAACCGTAGCAAGCTTATCGTCCACACGCTTACTTATTTATTAGCACACAGAGTATAATTAGTTGTTGGAGATTAGCTTACGGATGGGCTAATTGTTAATCTATATTTCCCAGTTTTGTAATTATCGTTATTTGACTTGGACTATTGGCTTCGCCGGCCTTTCTTAAGGCCAGACATAGACTGACTATATCTGATAGGTTCGGCTCTTATTAGGGCCAGAGCTACATTAATTTCCTCCCTGCCCGACTGTTCTGACGAGTGACACACCGGCCGGAGTGGTTAAGATCATACGTTTCCCTGGCCCTCTAGAGCTCCCGAGCTTAGAGTAGGGACTTTAGATTGTACAGGCTTTACTGACAGCCGGGGAAAAGTTGACCTTAATCAATCCCAACCGGACTGTTCAACTAGGATCCAATATCTCATTTACATATACACATTTCATACGATACCACACAGCGACCTTGATACCTTGCGGTGTTAACCGAAGGTTTGCTATTACTCTAACACTTACGGTACTCAACCACACATCTCATCTCCGGCCCTTTTTAGTCCCAGTGTACTATATATTCATCTTTGGCCCTTTTTAGTCCCAGCGTCCTACACATTCATTTTTCGGCCCTTTTTAGTCCCAGTGTCCTACACCATCATCTTCGGCAATTTTTAGTCCCAATGTCCTATATCCATCTAGTACGAACCATGGTGAAACAGACGAGGAGTGTGAAGATCAAACCTCAACTGAATCAACCGACTTCCCGAAGCGTAAAGAAGAAGGAGCTGTCGCCATCACAGAAATTATCGCAAGAAGACACCTTCCATGTCACTGTGACTAGAGCAGAAGTCAATGCACCACTTCCTGCACAGACATCGGTACAAGAAACAATACAGCTACCCATATGACTATGACTGGCAAGATAACTCCACCACGTCGTTTATTGGCTGAAGAAGATAAAATAAAGGAATGTCCAGGACTCCAGTCGCCTAATGCTAATGTACACCTTGTCTCAAAAAGGTTGAGCGCATTCTTTATTGGTGTTTTGAGGCAAAAATTTTCTAAGTCCAGCTTCGGGTATCTTCGGGAAAAAGTAAGCCAGGTTCGAACCTCCAAGCCAGCCTTTGCAATCGGGAAAAAGTTTGCAGATGTGTTTTTCTTCTTTTAAATATAATAAGACTTATTACCAAGTGTTTAAAAAAGCAACATTGATTGAAATACTTAATGATACAATATTTCGAAACCTTTTATTAATATGAGCACATGCTTGTTTGTCATTTAGCTTTCTATACGTAATGGAACATTTAAATACGTTAAAGAATCTTTCCATATGTAAAAGAATGCTCAAAGTTAAGAAATAGAACATAATTATCGCCTGAGTACTAAAATAAAAGTCAAAGTAGAACAGAAACAGCGTTTGTAATGGATATGAATGTCATAATTATCTTGAGATCCGTTATACATCGCTAGAAGCTTAGTTCTAGAAGTCCTTGTGTTAGCTCATTGGTAAGCTGTCGGATTTCAAATCATAAGGTTGTGAGTTCGAATCCCATCTGGGTCAATACTTTTTTTAAAATTATATTTTCCGCAATGCATGAAAAATTATATAAAATAATTACATTAAAATACATAAGTTGTTTATATATAACATAATAATTGCAGAACATAGTAATTATTATGTTTAAAATATAACATCTGAGATAATTTTCACAGTAGGTCGGTATTATATATGAGGATGTAAATACAAGTTAAGGAACTCGTTCAATAGCAATAAATAAATCATGTAGTGTATTTATTTGCAGCTATTTGTCATATAGAGAGTAATTCTCAACATTCATAATATAGAATGTCATTTATGTTCTTGAAAAGTTATTCGATGCATAAACAGAGGGTATAAACAGAGAATCCAAAGTCGGAACGCTCGCAAAAAAATTCATGAACCCCAAAGGTCACGTGAGCAGACTGGAATTGTCCTTATGAAGCATGCCACAGCAGAAAGTCTTTACATAGATTTTCAATTCAATTCCTGATATATGCTTTTGCAATGTAGAAGTGGTGATGCCTTGAGTCGCCCTCTCTCGCTCGCTCACTCTCTCTTTATTTATACAGAATATAAAAGTGGATTTATGTGTGTGTTTCAACATAATTCTGATATATCTAGAGCAATTTTAACTATATTTCTTACAGTCTGGAAAAAGAGTACTGTCGGGATACATATCAAAAATGCTAGAAACGGGTCGATATTATTATTGAATCCATAGTTTCGTGGTCGCTTAGGTGAATAGCTCTACTTTCAATTCAAGTCCAATTAAGCTCCCATTAGCACCCAGGGTGGTTACGTAGCGACATAAAGATATCGAAATCAACCGATATTAGAATCGAATCATAAGTTTTCAGCGCCGCTAACAGTGCAGCCTTTCCCATTAGTCCACATTAGTCCCATTGCCAAGAGGGCAACATATTTGCAGAGTGCAAATTTTAAAACTTCAATAATATTTTAATTTTTTCCGTATGAAAAAGTTAAAAATCATGAGCAAATATACTATTTCACGAACAATCCTCTTTTACTATTCTAATATGTTTAATAATAGCGTAAGAAATGTAATAGTAATTCAGAACATGTTTCACAGTTGTTATTTTTTCTTACATAGTTGTAGCTGTAGCATGTAGTGAGTGGAATTTAACTGTAATAAATTCACTAATTAATCATATTCGAATTAAGTTTTATTTTTAAGTTCGGAATGAAGGGGCGGAGAAATATGGAGTTATTGGGGGCACCGAGCTTTTCTACATTTTACTTTCAAGATCTCCATTTTTCTTTTGTCATTTGTTCCTAATAAAAAAAGTTCAGTCACTTTTGGATTGTCATAGGATAGTAGGAGTTGGATTTTGGGATGCAGCCTGTGAGATTCTAGAGGAGCTAACTGCTTGAAAAAATATTTTTGAATCATCTGTAACATATGAAATAAGGATATGTATCATAAAAAATTGGAAGTAACTATGTCTGCGTAATCATCACGGTCAAATTGCAAAGTCAAATGAATTGACGTTTGGTATATAATCAGGCTCCAATCCCAACTGGGAAGTTATCATACGCGTGTCACTTTCATTATAATACATATCCTTAGGGGGAGTAGAAGTCCGAATTTTTGCGAAAAATTTAGTATCTCACAAGCCGTTCAACTGAGAGCTGAAATTCAGCATATAACTCTTTATTAAAAATAAAGAGAATATGCCCTGGCATTTTTTAAAATTGTCTTTTATGAGCGGGGGGACGGGGGTGCATTTTCTATATATTGGAAATTGGTAGTGGGTTGATTTGTAAAAATAATCGAAAACGATTGATATTAGTTGAGAAAAAAATTGAGTAATGCAAACTAAAGTTCTTTTTGAAATTTATACCCACTGCTTTCTATTTATAATTGCTGAAGCTGGTGTTTAATATATGGAGCGTTCCGAGCATAAGGCAATCAAGCCATAAAGTTAGAGAAAAATGGCCATAAAATTTGTATTCTAAACTTAATTACATGGGCATTTCCAATTAGTACGGCATGCTTAATTATATAGAAAATTAGTTTCTCTCTCTCTCTCTCTTTTTTTTTTTTTTTTTTTTAACGTTGGTCTACTTTTCCTTGATTCGAAACTTTTAAATTTCACCCTATTTTCTACTGAAATGTGTCTGTAAGGCAACAAAGAAATAATTACATATGATAAATTTAAATTCATTTTAATTCGGAAGATGAGAAACACTTTGCCATTATATATCGTAAAGGTCAGACCCACCAGTATTGTAACAAAGAGGTGCTTGAGCCAATGACGGTAGAAATTCAAACTCCGATAAGTGTTAATTTCACAGTCTTGTTTTATTACAAGTGTAATCTCTTTAGTCAATGGAGAGGAGGACGTGGGTCAGCGATCAGAGTTGATGTCGATGGGTTTTGGTGGGTCGGAGTTGGTCGCAATGGTTCAGAGTGGTTCATAGTTGGTGGTGGGTCAGAGTGGATCACGATGGTTGATGGGTCAGAGTGGGCCAATGGGTCATTTGGGTGGTGGGTCATAGTGGGTCATGGTGGGTCGTGGATCAAATTTTCATTGACCCACACCATCTCTGGTTAAAATTGTACTAAAGATAAGAGGCACCGAAGATGCATGTCGGCTATTATGCTCAAATTTTGCGCATGGATAGTACTCCACCAGAAAGCAATAAATCTGAAATGGTTCACGGTATGACCTCCTAGAACTCGAGATGTAGGGGTTTGTCTGATTGGCTAAATTAAGACGTCAATGATTTATCCTTCAACAAGCAAGCTTTTTATGATCGTTTCCGTGGGGAACTCAGAAGAACACGTGCCTAGTAATCGTAATATTGATAGTTCGCGTCCACCCCGGGGTATTTGTTTAGTGTTTTTTTGACTCATCTAAATATAAACAAATCACAGATATAGGCAATTTAACATATTTTGGGAGAGTAATTTTGTGGTTCGTTGGCGTTTCATCGCGTCTCTGCCAATGGTAGTAAAGTTTTCAAAATGGAACTGGTGCCACAGCTGATCGTCACTGCGGGGCCACCAATTTCTGGCGAGAGGTTAATAGTTGACCATCTGTAGTCCACCGACGCTTACAGCTTAGGGTAATGAACGATGTCCTTGCCTTGTAGACTTCATGACTACCGACGTCGGCAGTCAACTAGCTTTTAGTATTCCTTTACTAACCATCTATCGTTCATGTTTGTACACGGTGTTGTAATAATAATAATAATAATAATAATAATAATAATAATAATAATAATTATTATTATTATTATTATTATTATTATTATTATTATTTGTAGTAACAGTAGTATAATTGATGATAGAATAATTATTGTCTATGTATTGTCTAGGTAGGACTACACACAGGATTTGGCTTGTTTTGGTTCGACTTGACTGTAATCCGAGTCGAGTTGGAAGATATTTTTCGCGCCGAGTCCAAGAGTAGACCTCAAAAATGTCTGTTTCGAGTCGAGTCGAGTTTCAAAGAAAAGTCGTTCGTGCCCATCCCTACTAATGAGAGCTTAATCGGAGTTAAGCGAAATTGAGAGTCTCACTATTTATCTAAGCGACCTCGAAAACTATGAATCTAATATCGATCATTTTCTAGCAATCTTTTATATGTATCCCCCTCCCATTCACCATAGCTAACCCGACAGCACTCTTTTTGAAACTATAAGAAATGTGGTTAAAATTACTCTAGGCCAGTGGTTCTCAATCTAATTCCTATCACGATCCCCTTTTATCACACGCTCTTGCCAGCGACCCTTTTATAATTTGTTTTATAATAAGCTTTTGTGGGATTTTCAACATACCTATTTCTATAATAGTAGAATCCTTTTTTTTTGTTTGTTTGTTTGTTTATAGTGAACAGTGCCATGGAAAATCATTGCCCGGGGCGAGAGTATAGTACGATGTCACCGTATATATGAGTGACGTCGACAGACTAGCTACGAAGCGCCACCATGGTTGGCACGAAGCTCAATAACATTTTCAAAATAAACCCTACCTTTCCTTAATTTTGAGCACATTTTATTACGTTTTATCTTCTATTTTACACATGTGCACATGCACTTTCCTAACTTGAGTAACACACTTCCTCCGAAATGTGTGGCCCCTCTTTTCGGCGCCCGGCACTGACAGTGGATACAGTAACTGTAATATCTATATTCCCAACGACGAAGGTGCTGGTTCAAGATGGATGTTAAACTCCTTCATTGAAGAGGCCATTAACGTATCCGATCTAAGCCCACAACTTCTTGACCAAATAATATAATGATCATGCGACAAGTCTTTGCAACTGGTTTTCTGTAACGAAGACTTGGACAAGTTCTGCCTGATGAGGAGAGAAGAATATCCTGGTCTGGTGATTGCTGCTTTAAAAGTAATAATTCCATTTGCTATATCGTACTTGTGCGAAAGTGTTTTTTTTTTTATGGTAAACATTAAAACAAAGATAAGAAATCGTTTATCAGTTGAAAACGGCTTGATAATATTCGTCATGAAGATTGAACCGGGCATTGCTGCACTAGTGAAATTACACCATGCTTAGGTATCTCATTAGGTTTTAATTTTAATTGTATTTCAATGTGCAGGTTTTGTTTCATGTGTATTTTTCTAGTATTTCTATATACAGTTCTCATTAGTTTTATATCATACCTCTTTGATTTAAATTCATTTTTAAACAACTTTACTAACTAACTATCTCTATGGCCTATGGAACCCGAAGGTTCAATGCCGCGTTCACAAAAGCTCTACACTGACTTCTATCCTTAGCCAATTGGATCCAGTTTCTACTTTGTATTCTTATCTCAGCGAGATCCATCTTAATATTGTCCTCCCATCTGCCCCTAGGTCTTCCTAATGGTCGTTTTCCGTTTGGTCTTCCAGTCAAGACTTTCAAAGCGTTTCTACTTTCTTCCATTCTAGCTACCTGACCTGCCCACCTAAGCCTCCTAGACTTGACGACCCTAACAATGTTGGGTAACCGTATAAATTATGTAGTTCCTCGTTATGAAGTTTCCGCCATTCCCCATTCCCGTTCCTCTTGGGTCCGAATATTCGTCTAAGGATCTTGTTCTCAAATATTTTATACTTTCAGTCTATGTTCTTCCCTCAGAGTAGGCGACCATGTTTCACAACCATACAGAACAACAGGCATGATTATCGTTTTGTATATTTTAAGCTTCAAATTTCTCGACAAAATTCGCGATGACAAGAGACTTTGAACCGAATAGTAACACGAATTCTACACCCTTTGAAAATGTTCAGTAGACTTATTTTTTTATTGTTCTTTACAGTGTGTATAAAAAATAAAAGTATGCCTATCAGAACAAAATTAAAAATAATATTTAAAAATAATTTCTGGTATTAGATTCTAACTATATTTATCTCTTCCGCCTATCTTCGCGATCCCCTAGGGGCCGCGACTCCCAGGTTGAGAAACCCTGCTCTAGGCATACATGAGTTATGATGGAACATACATACATACACTTTTATATATATAAATGCAGATAAGAGAGACTTGAGAGAAAGCGATTAAGGAATTACCGCTCTCAATCTCTTCCCTTTACTTTTGCGATTCGTGAATTTCTTACGTGACAGTTTGGGGCTAGCTAGTTTTTTGTCTTGAACCACGATCCGATTTTCGATATGCTCTACCTAAATGCTGTAATGCGAATATTGAGAAGTTATCTGCGATGAAAGTAGCTGCAAATAAATATATTACATAACTTATTTATTGCTATTACACGATTTTTTAAATTTGTATTCAATATTCACACATAACACACCGACGTTCTGTGAATACCTCAGATGTTATATTTTAAAGATAAGAATTACTTATGTCGTGAAATGATATGAATATATATATTCAACTCATATATACAACTGATGATATGAAAATATATATACAACTGATGAATTGTAATGTAACTATTTTACATAATTTTCATGCATTGAGGAAAGTAGAATATCATAAAGGAATCTCACCTGAACGGGTATCGAACTCACGATTTAACGCTCGGTGGTGTACCACTGAGCTAACATGACCGCTTTTCGGAAGCTGCTTCTGAAATATAACTGAGCTCATACGTAAATGCTCTTTTCCGTATGAAAATCACAATGACGAAATTAGAGTGTGAATACATAGTTTCGAAATATTGTTTCATTAAGTATTTCAATCAATGTTACTTTTTTCTACACTTAATACCATTTCAACATGTCTTATTATATTTAACAGAAGGAAAAACATATCTGTACATCTTTTCCCGATTACTAAGGTTGGCTTTGGAGGTTCGAACCAGCAGCTTTAGTTTACTGTTTTCCGAAGACACCCGATGTTGGACTTCGAAAGTGTTCGTCTCAAAACAGCTATAATCATATCGCTCAATCTGTTTGGTATATGGTATATGTTTTTATACGTGTAAAGTCAGTATAACAATTCATTCTTTAAACAGCTTTTCGCATGTATTAATATTCCTTTATAAAAACTGTTTTTATTATTATTATTACGGCGCACCATTTTCAGATTTCTTTCGCGAGTCGTTGACCAAGTCGTTCGCCACCAGCGTTGCCAGACTCACAGCTCGGAATTATTCCAAAACCTGATCGAACTTATGCTAGATTCGGTCAAATTATGCTAGATCCTCATAATTACTAATTCAGGAGTTAAAAAAAAAACAAAGTTGAGGTACGATAACGTAACTTAAAATATACAGAGAGCAAGAATGCATGGATAGAACTCAATACTTCACGCACCAAAATTTTAACTCAACTAAATTACTGCAGTCGTTGCCAAACTCAATGGCGTATATATCGTATAAATGAATGCAAAGTTTTTGTTTACATATTTTGAAAGAAAATTACTTCGCAGCATAAGCGGAGTTGGGAATCGTCTGCTGGGGGAGGGGCAGATTTTTGGTCGGTCTCGGAGCTGTCATTTCAGGAATAAATATGATCATGAAGTCAGAAGTAAAGATGGTTAAGTTGTCAAAAAGTTGGGGGGAGAATGGCCCCCATAGCTCCGCCCATGCCTCGGAGTTAAAGGATTAGAAAATCCTGGGTGGAGCCGCAAAAAAAAAAAAAAGCCCAAAGCCGTTCCGAACATACTTAGGAAAATAAGACTGCCTGTATGGTTTACCGAGTGTATGAATCAATGGAAGAGAATACATTTATGCCGTTCTTTTTCTTCCCACGACCAACTTCTCCAGGTTTTACGGCTTTTTGATAACTTGCTGAAATTATGCTAGATTTGGGCAGGATGCTAAAAGCAAGATGCTAGGTGCTAGAGACATGCAAATTATGCTAGATCTAGCATCATTATGCTAGATCTGGCAACGCTGTTCCCCACAATAGGCGTGTCGTGCAAGTAACCAATCACACGTCAGGTACTAGCTTTTACCTATTGCTTTCTTCTCACAGCTCAGAACATTGGTAACTATGGATAGACGTACAGCAGTAATTACTTTATGGGAGTTGGAAGGTTATTCTGCAACTGCAGCTAGCAGGCGAGTAGGTGTCCCGGCCTCTACAGGAAGGCAATGGATTCGGAAATATGGTGCTACAGGTCAGACTGGTAATTTACGATCTCTTGGTCCTCCGCATGTGTCAACCGAAGCCCAAGATGCGAGATTAGTAAACGAAGCCCGGTTAGACCCACTAAGGACGTCTAGACAGATAAGGGAAGCTTCTCTCTTTCCTGGTAGTAGGCATACAGCTCTACGAAGGCTTCGTCAACCTGGGTTACGTGGCCGTGTTGCTGCCGTGAAGGAAAAACTCTCAGACGACCACAAAATTTACCGTCTCGCGTTTGCACAGGCGAATGTGGGTCTCAATTGGGAAAACGTAGTTTTCTCAGATGAATCCATATTCACAACATCAAAGGAGGGACGCCGTTTTGTGTATCGTCCGAGAGGCACCCGATATGACCATGGATATGTGGCTGCTTGCAATCGCAGTGGCCATGTATCTATTTTATGTTGGGGTTGGATTTCCAGTCGCGAAGCAGGACAGCTTCATAGAATTGCAGGACATCTGGACAATGCTCAGTACTTAGACATTATCAGTAATATCATGGTGCCATCTGTTTCAGCCTGATGGTGTAATTCAGTTCCAGCAATACCAGTCGCCAATACATAATTCCCGTGTGGTTCAGGAATGGTTCGCAGGGCACCCTGAGATTGATTTAATCGACTGGCCGCCTCGTGGAGCAGACCTCAATCTCATGGAAAATATGTGAGCAGAAGTGAAGCGTACTCTAAGGGAAAGTTGGCCTGAGGCAGATCCACCAAGAACTCAGGATGACCTGTGGCATCTTGTTTCCGAAGCATGGCTGGAGGTAGGGGAAGAAGATAGATTTGTCACCCATGTAATAGATTCCATGCCCAGAAGAATGGAGCGTGTAATAAATTCAGAAGGGTCTTGGACACAATATTAATGACTCCGCCTTAACTCCCGAAAACAGCCCTTTTCAGGGCTACCTAAACGCTTCTGAAAATATTTCTAGAAGTAAACCACTCCTTGTATCCGATTTCTGTGCAATCCTACTAACAAAAGAATGATAATTAGCTGTAGGCTTTGAACTCAAGACCTCTTCAGTGGCAAGTCCGTACTCTACCAGTGAGCTAACATGAACACGCAAACCTAACCTGAAGAAACACGACTTTCAATTTCTGGTATTCCATGACAATGATGCTCATATACTTTGCAAATGTTGTATTCAACTTGGGATATTCTGCAACACACACACACACATAAACAAAGCGAAAGAAAGAGAGAGAGAGAGAGAGAGAGAGAGAGAGAGAGAGAGAGAGATGAATACACAAAAGCATATTCAACGTATTCGAATGAGACTCTAAGTAACGACATTCCGTTCTAAAGAGAATTTGTGTTTCTTCCCGTGACGTTAAGGGGATCGGGAAAAGCTATGTGTCTTGAAGCAGGATACGACTTTGGATACTCTGTTTATACACTTTCTATATCCGTAGGAATATACTGTATTTCACGAATATAAATAACATACTGTAATGAGAATATTGAGAAGTTAAATCTGTATGACAAATAGCTGCAAATAAATACACTACATAACTTATTTATTGCTATTAAACGATTTTCCTAACTTGTATTTAACATTCTCATATATAATAACGACCTACTGTGAAAATTATCTCAGATGTTATATTTTAAACATAATAATTACTATGTTCTGCAATTATTATGTTATATATAAACAACTTATGTATTTTAATGTAATTATTTTATATAATTTTTCATGCATTGCGGAAAATATAATTTTAAAAAATGTATTGACCCAGATAGGATTCGAACTCACAACCTTATGATTTGAAATCCGACAGCTTACCAATGAGCTAACACAATGACTCCCAGAACTAAGCTTCTAGCGATGTATAACGGATCTCAAGATAATTATGACATTCATATCCATTACAAACGCTGTTTCTGTTCTACTTTGACTTTTATTTTAGTACTCAGGCGATAATTATGTTCTATTTCTTAACTTTGAGCATTCTTTTACATATGGAAAGATTCTTTAACGTATTTAAATGTTCCATTACGTATAGAGAGATAAATGACAAACAAGCATGTGCAAGGTTTCGAAATATTGTATCATTAAGTATTTCAATCAATGTTGCTTTTTTAAACACTTGATAACAAGTCTTATTATATTTAAAAGAAGAAAAACACATCTGCAAACTTTTTCCCGATTGCAAAGGCTGGCTTGGAGGTTCGAACCTGGCTTACTTTTTCCCGAAGATACCCGAAGCTGGACTTAGAAAATTTTTGCCTCAAAACACCAATAAAGAATGCGCTCAACCTTTTTGAGACAAGGTGTACCTAATGACCAATTAACTGCACCATCGCCTGAGAATACTTAGTGATTGTTCACCAAGTTTTTCATCTTCAATAGTAGTAATCGATCAACTCCTAGAGGTGTCCCTGATCATCCATCACCAGAAAAGATCTCTCCTGAATCTCATAAGTCTAACGATTCCGACTTCATCATTGATGCTCACCAAGGAGACTTTGGACAACGATTCACACTACCTGAGGATACGAATCTTACTCCATCCCTTTCATCTAAGAACCAAACTGCAACAGCTGATCATTCTGGTATTCGTCATACCACTCATGGGGTCACACATCCATCTACTCTGAGATTATCTCCAATTGAGCAGCATCCAGAATCGAGCAGAACACCACCACTAGATTTGAGTCAAACTAATGCCAGACAACAACTCTTAATTGAAGATAATTTTCCTTTTCTAGAATCCACTATTCAGACTATCAGAAATCGTGCCTCTAGTGATTCTCCGTTTCTTGCATAAATTCAAACTTCCAGATTTTGGACCAAACGCACGATGGGTAACTAATGACGAACAAACCTTCTCACCAACAAAACCAATGAACTCAAGACGGAAAGTTTTCATCTGTGTCATTAAGGGTATCCCGCTAACAACCATGATGGTATTGATGATATTAAACAAGACCTAATAGAAAAGAAAATCTCATTTACCAACATTATTCGGATCAATAATCAAAATGGACCACTTCCTTTGATTAGATTATTTTCATCAGATCCAGACCCAATTAACCACCTTATTACTAATGGCATTACAATCGGATTGCAGCAATTTAAAGTGGAACCATCTAAGAGTCGAGGAAGACCTACTCCATGCAACAGATGTTTTCAATATGGGCACTTCACACCTCTATTTGCTACAAATGGGCAACGTCCATGAAAGCTAAAGCTGTCAAAAATCTGCCAATCCCAATTACTGTTTGACATGTCATACAATGGGTCATCGGACAGGGGCCAGTCAATGCCCAAAACGTCCTAACAAATTAACTCAAGCGTCACCAGATATCACACGTATTTTTCGACGGACAGAACCTACAACCAATGCTACAAGAAATCTACATTTAGAAGACATCGCACCTCCAAAGCAGCCTTCCACCACAAATGCGTGTCACAACCAACTACACCAAGAAGAACATTAAGATGATAATTACAGCCATTCTAAATATAATCACACAGCTCATAAGTACTGTCATGACATCATAGATCAGAAAATTCAAGAGCTCAAAAATAACATGATCAAATGCATGACATCCATCATCACCATTATCTCCGACGCACAAACTTTGCAATTTGATGTAATTCAGGGGCCCATAAAACAAGCTACAGAAACATTTTTCAACGAGCGCATCAATGCCTTAATATCAATTGACGGAGACCTACATATAGGACAAGAAAAATACATGAGATACATCAAGAGAAATCACCTTAAAGAACACATCGCCCAATCTTATACTGCTTCATAATGGCCCAATCGCAGAAGAAGACATTTGCAATAAATTCACCAACTTGAAACTTCTTTTCATTAATATTCAAGGTATACGTAGGAAAACAACGGAACTATCCATCTATGTTGTAAAACACAAAATTGACGTCATTGTTATTAATGAAACCAAATTAAACAACTTTAATGTTCTTCAAATTCCACAATACAGGACTGTTCAACACGATCGAAAACCGCCATCTGGAGGTACTGCTATTCTAATAAGGAAAGAACTCTCTTTTTCCATTTACAACATAACTAAAGGGCTACAAGATGACAAAACCACTCCATTGGCTATCACTCTCCATCTCCATATTCCAATTATGTTGCTCGCCCTTTATAATCAACCTAATGAAGACTTATCACAAAGTTTACCTTTATTAACTCACTTCTCAAGATTCCAATACTCAGTTATCCTAGCCGATTTAAACGCTCAACATCAACTACTTGGAGACCCAATTACAAATAGAAATGGGAAAATTCTACTAACTTATCTTACTAATAGTTCACTCTTCCTCGCAAAACAGGATAAACCGACAAGACGAGCACAAACAGCCACTGAACATGATACAAACCCTGTCAAAATTCTAATTACAAATAAGCTACTTTAAATTATACAAGAATCTCACACAAACTATGACCTTCCCTCAGATCCCGGAGCAATAGAAATTCCATTTATCACTACTCCATTATCATCTCAAAACAATATTACTTTTAAGGACTATCAGAAAGCTAACTGGGAAGGATAGAAGGAAGATATAAATCGATTAATATCAGAGATTGAAATTCAGGACAATGATCATTCTATTTCGCAATCTTATGATCGAATTACTCATATAATAAAAGACGCACTCAACAAATACGTTCCCACAAGAACTATCAACATATTAGAGAAAAAGAATTCATCGAAATCTACTTGAAAAAATAAATCATAAAAAATTTCTATATAGACTTTATAGAAAAAACCCTACTCAAGATATTAAAAGAATAATTAATCAACTAAATCAGGAAATTAGAAATGATATTAATCGTTTCAGACAACAGACATTAATCAACGAGTGTGAGCATGTAAAAATCTTATATATGCAAAAATCTCCAAAATGCTGAAAAGAATTAAGACCAAAATATAAACAACTAAACAGTAAAGACATACCAACAAATATTGATGGACAAATCTTGCTCACCACAGAACAAAAATTATCATTTTTCCAAAAGAAGCTACATCTCTTTAATCAACCACCCACTACAAATCGGAAACAAAAAGCCACACAAAATCTTGCTAACAAAATGAAAATATTTCTTCAACATAAGCAAGATATACGTACTCAGGATATTGCAGATGAGCACCTTGGAAATGTAGAATTACTATTTCAAGATATATTACCCATCGAAATAAAAGAAGCTGCCAAAAAGAAGAAGAACACAGCATCTGGACCTGATGAACTTCCCAATATATGCATAAAAAACGCTCCTGACTCTGCTAAAAGCTTTAGCACAAATATTCACCTACAGCCTTAGCACAGGCTTTATACCCGAATCCTGGAAACAATCCTACACCATTCTACTTCCTAAACATGAAAAAATCATTCCTTGTCTTCTAATTACCGACCCATAACTCTCACATCTATTATGCCTAAATTATTAGAAAACATACTAGTTGATAGACTCCATATATATTTTCAAACTACTCAACAAATTACTCCTAACCAAGCTGGCTTTTGTCCACAGCATAGCTGTACAGATCGAATTCTACGCCTTCATAGCCACCTGGAGAAAGCTCTTAAGAAGAAACTTAAAGCCGGAGCAATATTCCTTGACCTTAGTTCCGTTTTTGATTGTGTTTGGCATGATGGTCTTCTAACAAAGTTACTACAACTCAACCTTCCTACTACTGTTATATATATAGGACAGACTGAGCATGAAGAACAGGTTGATAGGTGCGTTGCTCCTATGGCCACAATGATCGACGAGTTAGGAATTCATGTTCTAGTGTACCTTAAAGAGTAGTGGTTACGATTCTACTAGGATAGCTATAGTATAGAAAATAATATGTCCTATTACGAATTCCAAGACCATCAAGAAAAGAACCCGTGGCACGTTAGAGGTGACCAGAAATGGTGTTGTACTTTGGGTGGACAACTCTGTAGTCACCATTGCGTCTATACATCACGGAGTTGAGCCTGTGTCGGTAGTCCCGGTATACTCCCAGAAGGAAGTACATATAACTTGTCCTTATGTATTCGGTAAATATAACAAGCACAATAGAGATACTGATCAAAGGTACGAGAATGTATCATATTATCGATTTGGAATCAGGTGAAAAAAATTGGTGGTGAGCATTGGATCAGTGATGAGTCAGTACATAGTGCAAAGCTTCTTTTGAAGAAATCTGTAATCGATATCTCAGACTTGCAATTTCGCAGGCACATTGTACAAACTTAACTGCAGAAATATAAAGCAATTTCATTAGGTACAGGGCGTCCACCCACTTCTAAGAACAACAGTTAACATCACTGTGTTGATGATGGCATACGTCTGGATGGGAGAGACCACTTATCCAATAGCTGTAACCGTAGACGTTGTGCAAGTACCCTGTGCTTCAGCACAGTCCGTACGGAATGTGTTAAATGGGATGTGAGTTTCTGCACTTCTTGTTTTGTTTGTTTGTTTAATTTTAGTTCCATACAATCCATAACTAAAGTGCTTTATAACTTGACAATTCCATGGACGCAATGCCTTTTCATTGTTATCTTTTATAGATGTAACCGTTTCTCTGCCAATAAACGTTCGCTTATTTTACATATGGATTAATATTTCAACAGGGTTTCCATCTAAATATGAAATCTGTAAGTGCTTTCACTAATGCCTAGCGTGTTCATATGATCACGAGATATACCAAAGGAAAACCACTTACGTCACGAACTCATAAGTTTCTCATAAATGGTCTTCATACAATGATAGTTTATAGTTACAAATTTCACCAAAATTGAAATCAAAAATAATTAAGGAGGAAACGGGTTATTTCTTTATCTGTGAGGTAGCAAGTCCCAAATTTTTAAGTTTTTAATTTTAAAGGTACAAAATAATTATGTGAATGTGACGTCTGTACATTTTCCAATTCAAGAATGATAAATACATATCAATGTATTATAAAGTGCATGTGAAACACAAAACTATATCATAAGACTTGGTCTAAGATAAGAAATGTACCTTTGAAATTCATATTTATCAAATACTGTTCTTAAATTTAAAGAGGTACCTGGATCAGATGTACTATGTACAGAAGCATGCTTATGTACAGAGAGATCATAAAATCCCCTTACACCTTTATACCTATGTATTACATAGCTGTTAATGAACTGTGGATTCTCATTGTTGCAGGTGCTGAGTTACATCTAAATCATGACTTACACTATGGAGGGACGCATCGTAATGAGCACGTGAGCACACGAAAAACCCCGTACAAGAAAATCAATGAGAGATATTCAACATGATTTCACTATAAGGTTACAGAAATAACCATTTTACGGTGGGAGGAAAAGCTCTTTGCAACTGGTTGCATGAAAGATAAGCCCCGCTTACGACGAATACCAACGCGACTGGAAAGTGTGTGCAGGCTGCAGTGTCTGTCGAACACAAGTCCATTCGTAAGTCACATGAATTTGGTTCCATACTCGACATTACAAAAAATATATGAAGACAGATTTGCAGTTAAAGACATTTAAACATTCGTTTTAAACGAACTGAGTCATAGTGCCATGCAAAAGATCAGCAGGCTTGTGGGCAAACGCTCGATGTCTTTACCATTCTAACTTCTAGGGGGAAAGTGTTTTCCTCGGACGAGTGTGCAATATATTGCAGTACAAAAGATAGAAACGTTTATTTTTGCAGTAAAGGAAACCCACATTTTTTGTATGAAGAACTTGATCTTAGCTGTAATGTATGCCACCCACTTCATAGACCCATATTTCTTTGATGGTGCTGTTAATCACATTGGGTATCTCACCAAGTTCGTGATTGGTTTATTCCATACCAGCAAGATCGGGGACTGCTCCGTCGTATATGGTTCCAGCAGGATGAAGCACAGGCCATTATGCTATTGCCGTTAGAGAAATGGATTGGACATGGTTCTGTAAATTTGCCTGCACTTTGGAGTGGCCACTCCAAAGTCCTGATACGTCATCTTACGACAATGCATTATGAGGGTTCCTTAAACGAAAGGTTACTGCCACACATTGTGAGACAGTTGACGAACTTAAGAATGCAGTTCGACGTGCATTAACTGCAATCACGCCAGCAATATTGAGGAGAATTTTACATCGTGCATGGAAGAGAATCATACTTGGTTATGGAAACGATGATATACACACAGACACTCTGGAAAAATTAGTCACACTACCTCAAAGTTGTCCATGATCCCACAATAATACAATGCGATCATTTATGAATATGTGGACACGCAATAACGGGTAACAGAACTTTGTGAGATCTCTGTATATTTTTTTGAAAAATTTTAATCCACAAAAGAATATGAGGTGACTCAAATTTGCAGAGATTTTAGAGCTTCTATTTGTGTCCTAGAGAACAATTACCGATTTTTTTTGACAATTTCCATTTTTAAGAGGATGATCCTTCCAAACTTAAATGATTTCAAACCATGATGCTATTTAAGAGAATGAGCACCTGTAAACATACATATGCTGATCCTAACCTAACCTTATCAAATACAATAAATTATGTCAATAACGTATCTAGTCATAATACGTATAATTTTTGCTACTTTTATCGATAGGTGCAGGTAGAACCAACTAGATTTACAGAAGTATGTTTCCAAGTCCTAGCAAACATTTACCAGTATTTATTTTTCGAGAATTTTTAAGCTTAAAGGATGGTAAAGCAAAACCTTTCTTATATTTAAGAATAAGCATCAATGCGCTCATGTGTTACGGAAGAATATAAACACTTCAAATAACTCATATCTATATGACGTGGTAAAGTGCATGATCAGAAAGATAATACAGGTAAAAAATGTATAACCAATTAAGATCATTCATTAAACAGAAAATGGAACGAGGTACATGTGATTTTAAGTATTTCTTCCAAACTTGAAGGGTAATACAATAAAGTATGAAAGTTATCAATAAGTTATGACAGAGAAATAACCCATGTATCTACCTATTAAGCCATTAAATGCTATGAGGCTTTATCAAAATGAGAAAGTAGTACGACAATCAACCACATGGCGAGGACGTGTGTAATACATATATTTTTGACAATGTTTTACTTATGAAAGTTGACAAACTATACCAACCAAATTTTTACGATATGTACCGGGGTTGGACAAAAAATATAAAACGTTTGCAAAAGTGAGAAAATCATACCTAGTATGGTGTGGGGCCTCCTTTTGCGTCCAAAACAGCTTGGATCCGACGTGGAATGTACATATACAGCTCCTGAATCCTGGTATGTGGAATTTTGTACCATTGCTCCTCCAAGACATGCTCCAGTTACTTAAGGGGTGCTGGTGGAGGGTAATTAGACCAAACACGCCTTTCTAACTCAGACCACAATGTTCAATGATGTTCAGATCTGGTGATTGTGGGACCCAGGGGAGGTGTGATAGCTCCTGGTCATGCTCCTCAAACCATGATTTCACCGTTTTTGCAGCGTGACAGGGTGCCAAATCATCTTGGTAGATGCCATCACCATCAGGGAACAATATTTGGGCCATGGGTAGAACCTGGTGCCCCAAAATGGCCCCATACTCCTTAGCATTCATCATTTCATGCAGGGCTATGATGTTACCTGCAGAAAATCACGATATCACTGCCCATACTGTAACAGAACCACCCATGCTTTACAGTTGGGAGCAGACAGTCTGTATCATAGTCCTGCGACGGCGTTCTCCATACGTAAACACGACCAGTTGTTGGAAACAAGGTGAAAGTCGATTCATCGGACCACATTACACGTTTCCACTTCTCATGAGTCCACGCCTTGTGGTCCCTGCACCACTGAATACACCTCTTCGCATTTATTGCAGTGATCAGGGGCTTCGCGATAGCGGCCCTGCCATGAATTTTCATTTTATGAAGATCCCATCACACTGTTTTCGATAAAACCGGGTTCTGTAGACCGGAATTGAGTTCAGACGTAATTTACATTGCAGTGGTCTTCTTTTTAGCTGCTACAATCCGTTATAATACCCTCAGCTACCTATCTGACAGGATTCTCTTTCGACCATTGTTGTGCTTTGCAGACGTCGTTTGCCCATGAATTGTGTATGCCCTCGTGACATCGGACACAGTGCCTTTCGATACCCTCACAATGTTCGCCACTGTTGTCACTGAAGCTCCAACCAGACGGGCACCAATGATCTTGCCTCTTTGGAAGCCTGTCAGGTCGCCCATTTTACCGCACCACTTTCACACCACGACACTCACAGGTGAACTGGTTACTGCTGACATAAGAGGAAGGTCCACACGACACATTGAAAACAAGAAAACAATCGGCAACCGCACGTGTTATACAGTAGAGGGTCAAACTTACTTGTTCTGTATGAAGTGTTTTTAGATTTTTTGTCTTTCCCCTGTATATTTGTATCCAAGAAAAGATTGGATAATTTTTATTCTTTAGCAATTTCCAAATTTGAGGGTGATACTATTTACCCCTCCCTAATTTAAGAGGAATGCATCAATGTATCCTTGTCTTGTGTAACAGGAGGTGATTTTGAATTTAACGTCCCTTTCAGCAGCGAGGCTATATAAGACGTGGACCTACTGATTAACGTGGAATCCGAACAACATGAGCTTCCCCCGAGGATCGAACCCGCGTCTCCCACGCCAAAGGTGGCTACGCTAATCGCTTAGCCATGAAGGAGCTTTGTCTTGTGCAAGAGAATGTAGCTCTTCACTTATTCATATAACCGCAAGAGGTAATAAAATCTCTTCAAAGGGGATAGTGTAAGTCAACAACCTTTCAAATTTGAATTTTTGACAATTTTTTACCCATAAACGGGAATGAAGTGGGGAAACCAAACCTTCCGAGGTCCATACTCTGGTCCTATATTACCATACCAAACTTTTAAATTTTCCAATTTCCAATGGAATATTCCTATTTAACCCTCAAATAAGGGCGCCAATCCTGGGGGTCGATGGGACCCGGGCCCGCCAAAGCTCACGTGGGCCCCCACGTATTTTTATGAATATATATTTTTATATGTATTTTTATTGTTATATGTATTGTTACATGTATTTTTTTATGAATCCCCCCCAAAGTTACAGAGTAATCGGCGCCTTTGCCTCCAAAACTTTATGATTAATTCACGATATTGTTGCGAAAATCAAGGGGACATTGATCTCTACGACTTTATATCATGCGATCAGGTCATGTGATGTCTTTCAGCCAATCAGATAAAAGTGAGACATTTATATTGTACCTTAGATGGATACTAGATTGTAGTATTAGTATGTTTAATTGCCATGATCTGATGATTTCCTTTATGATTCTCTAAAACAAATCCTTAACGATTAAAATAAAATTAGGTTTGAAAGGAAGAAAAAAACTGAAATGAAATCTTTGAGTTTTAGGTCCCACAGTTATGCCGGTTAGGCTAAAGGAGACGGTGATGGTGAGTAATGAATGAAATGGTGGAATGAAGAAAGTGGGAGGTAACGGGAGAACCCCGAGAAAACCCACGCACATGGTGTTTGTCCACCACAAAGTTCACTTGGCGGGGGCTGGGATCGAACCCGGGTCCCCAAGCATCAGAGGTGAACCCTCTACCACTGAGCCACCGCGGTCCACAGGTTTGAAAGGGTAGAGAGACTTATCTACCACAGAGCATCACTGAATGAAAATTAGCGACTTCAAGCTTATGGTCAGCTCCTGGCAAGATGCAAAGAATCTTCCTAGATATCTGCAAAGTGACAGTGCCGAAATAGATTATTTAGGAAAAGAAATCGTAAAAAGAACGTCAGTTTCTCTTTTCTCCTTGGTTACCAGCACCAAGAGTTGCACCAATTCCAGTATCTGCTCCAACTGATCTAGTACCCAGTAGGGCGTGTCGATTTTTTCAATTTTCAAAATCCTGATATGAGGGGTGCTAAAAAGTTGACACCTAACATTGTATTTCGAAGCGTATATTTACAAATTCGATATATTGTTGTTTGCTAGGTAAATATTAATCCAAAGTTTTGTCATTTTTGATCTTTTTTCACAAATTTAATTTTGTTGTTCATAGATGGCGCCAGCGTTGTATTTCATTTATTGAGCAGAAATACATGCTTGTTAAGATTAGTTTCATCTATTTGCACATTGCTGAATTATAGTTTTAATATTATTTCAAATTTATATTCTACAATCATTAAATTAGATACATTTTCAATTTTTAACGGGTGCTAATGTTTTCATATTTATTATATATCTCCAAGGGTATAAGATTGAGAGCTTCAAATTTGAGTGTGTAAACTTTTTCAACTAGTTTTTATATTAACATCGTGGTTTCTTGATGTTTCTTTACAATGACTTTTAAGACAAAAACAAAACGTAATACTTTTACACATAGGAGTAATTTGATTGAAACCAGCAGAGAATTGTTACCCTCTGAACTTCCCGTCATTAAGCTATGTTGTCATTTGGTATGGTGTCAGCTTACGTGCCACAGCTGCCATATGTACTGCCGGCCTTATGGATGTTGGCTTGATGACTGACTAAGACCAAAGGCTTATGATTGATCACAATAAAGTGAAGAGAGCATAAGAAAAAAATAATAAAATCCGTGGACCAAGAATATGAAGAGTTCTGTCAACAAGATATAATCGACTGCATCTTCTTTGACGGCCGTGAAGATATTACGAACGTTATGTTGGTAGCAGAAAATTCAAGTCACCAGTTCCCTGGATTATATGAGAACAACACTATTCTGTTTACAGCGAGCCAGGTGGAAGTTATCTTTATCATTGCACTCCTCAGAAAGATTGTGACAATAAAAAGCAAGCTGAAATTTTTGCTAATAATCTTGAAGATTTTAGAAGGACATTGATAAAATTTCACAAGCAATTGGAGGTGATTCTACCAACGTCAACACTGGTTGGGAAGGTCGTACTATGCGTTGGGTATAATCAAATTCGGTCGTAAGCTAAATTCGTTAGTGTGTGCTCTTCACACCAGCGGGTTACCTTTGCGACACTTAATCACAACACTGGATGGCATAATTTTGACTAGCAATCAGTGGAAAGGTACTATTGGAGGTATGCTAGACGCAGTTACTGGACTTGAAATTGATCCTCCGTAGCAAAAACTCCCAATTGGAGAGCTTCTTATTGCGCTGAGTGAAAATATCGTAAAAGATTTTTCTACAGATCAAGCATACGGATATCAGATTACACAGGCCATTCTTACTGGAAAAGTTCCATGGGATCTGACGCTTCTTGAAATTGGTCCAGTCAGTCATTCAAGATTACATTGACTACAACAAATAGACTGCGTAGTTTGTGGGTTTTTAAACATGAATTTAAAGTCAAATATCTCATAAATCTTAAGCGGATTGTGAAATATATTGTCAGTGTCTATTACCCTGCTGGTTCAACATCAAAGTCAAGTATTGCTGGGAAAAATTGAGAGCTTCAAATTTGAGTGTGTAAACTTTTTCAACTAGTTTTTATATTAACATCGTGGTTTCTTGATGTTTCTTTACAATGACTTTGTTTCAATTGCAGTGACTTAATATGCAGAAGAAGATTGTTGTGGCTGCTGTACTTCAAAAGATACTTAACTTGAGAAGTGAGGCAGTACAAGGAAAACACCTGCTATCGACCCCAATGCCTCGTTTGTGATAGAGATGATCGATTGGTCTAAAGGTGTTTATGAACCTCCCTTGACATGCAAAGTTTCAACAGTAGTAGTAAAGAAATTTGCAGACGTTCCGAAGAAAGTACCACAGTGACCATATCACGCTCAATCTATAGAAAGGTGTGTGAAGCAAGTTACATAGGTAGCAGCAAAAAGTCAATACTCATGAGAAACGTGAGGAGTACATGGTAGTTCAACAAGCAAGTCCACAGATGATGTCCGAAAATGAATCAAAACAGGACATAATGGAACTTGTTTTGTGAATAACTTGTATGTTAATAGTATTGCTTACTTGTTGCTGTTTCTTGAATACATTTGTATTAAGTAAAACAAGGACAGCTTTATCACAAAATGTAACACAAATGTAGCATATATTTAGTAATACTGTAGTAGTAAGTAAGAAGTGTATGAACTGTATGATGCAACAGTTATCATAGCATTCATTATAATGAAAATTAGTAGCTTGTCAATGTGGTTGAGTAAGGTATTTTTAAAATCAATGAAAAATGTGTTCCTTAAGATTTGTAACAGAAGCTACACACTACAAACATGGAAAATGTCACATGTTTGTACTAAAACAATTATAAAGTATAATAGTACGTAATCAAAATAATGCTTTCTGTTCTTAGTAACTACAATGCAATAATATAAAGTCTAAATACAGTATTTCAATACGTACGTCTATGTATGCAGAAATTTTAATGTTTTCTTAAAGTATTGGTTATATACTCTTTCTTACTGTACCTCTAGCTTTATTAATATGTTTGATGATTAATAAAATGTTTCATAAGGAAATATAATTTATTTTATAGCATTGCATGGCATTTTCGAAAGTATTTCAGTAAAAAATTCCGAAAACTGCTCTTTTGCTATATTCAAATCTTGATTTACCTAGATAGAATTTCTTTAATCACAAAACTAAGTACGGATTTGAACTTCTCATACCTAAAAACATACTTTTAAGACCCCTCATTATGAAAAATTGCAAAAAGTATATTTCACCCTCAAAAATGATACGCCCTAGTACCCAGTATACTAATTTTGTTTATCTCAGTTCAGTAGGTGTAATAAAACTCAAATGATATGACTTAATAAGCCAGGTCTAGTGTCTAGTGCGTGGACCTTTGAATATATGGTCCTGGAATCGATTCCTTGTGGGAGTAAATTGAATATACTAAGCGGTTAAGATTCAACTTTAAACTGTAAATCCATGTCTCACACAACCTCAGTGCTCAAAAAGAGATTGTAAATTTTCATTAACTAACAAATAAGACATTGTAATAATAAATACCAATAAGCCATTGAGCTGAATAGAAGTTTACCTTCCAACATAATATCCCCAGTGGGCACATCCTTTAGTACCCGTTTCACATTTGTTTCAAAGTAGCTAAGAAATTGACTAAAGTCTCTGTGAAAGGGTTCTTTGCAAACATCTGAGACAATAGTGGGCGGAATATTGTGCTGATTATACCACGCCTTCTTGTATGTATCAAAGTCAAAAAAATAGAGCCATATCTCCACTAGTACTGTTAAAATTTAAATAATTGAAATGAAATGAAATAAAATGAGTTTTACGTCCCACGTTAATGCTGGTTAGGCTAAAGGAGACGGTGAGGATGAGAGAAATAGTGGAATGAAGAGAGTGGGAGGAAACGGGAAAACCCCGAGAAAACCCACGAACACTGTGTTTGTCCACCACAAAGTTCTACCACTGAGCCACCGCGCCCTATTATATAATTGAGTATTCAAATATTCCAATAACATATTATTTCATTCGTATAACAGATTATTCGGATATTTATTAATAAAATAATGGACTCTTTGAATATCTGTTATTGGAATAATGGATTCTTTGAATATCTGTTATTGGAATAATGGATTCTTTGAATATTCGTTATTGGAATAACGAATTCTTTCACTATTCCTTATTCAAGTTGTAATAAACTGTTTGAATATTCAGTAATGAATTACACTAGTTAACAAAGGTTTTGTTACATAAAAGGAAATACCTGTTCTTAAAGGAACTTTTTGCGCTGAATTCGAATATGCACTCGGTTTTTCTCCATCACGTACGATTTTCTCGTAACAGAGGGATTTTCGGGAAAATCCCTAAAAAATTTCCCTTTTCGTTTATTTTACACCCCAAGATCTTGTCCCCTTGCATATACTAACATAGAAATTATACCTAAGTATACTTTGATTCATATTTAACAAACCCTCCAAGTTTCGTAATAATCGCTTTATTCTTTCTAGAGAAATAAATATGTTTGTATGTATACTGTGTGTACTGTTTATTGCACTTTATAGTAATGCTTTCAGATCTCTTAAGTTGAGGTAAAACGTTTTGCTTTATTACCACAAACACATATATAAAATATAATACAATATAATTTACAAGTGTGACAATTTACAATAAACAATAATACAAATGTACCAAAAGGTCATGAAAAGACAATCAAAACTATCACAATATATGAAACTTCCATTGGGTTACAAAAACGTACACTACTTCCTTCTTTTGTAAGAAATGTTGCATTCTCTAACAAGACCCCAACAATAGTCCCCATCATTGAAAGATCCCATCGTCCCTGGTACCTTTTCTCCATTGCCATTATATCTTGGTGGAATCTTTCCCCCTGTTCATCGCTGAGAGCACCTAGGTTAGCAGGAAAGAAGCTGAGGTGGGAGTGCAAAAAGTGGATTTTTAAAGACATCCTACAACCCAACTCTTTGTATTTCTGTATCATGTCCTGTACGATTTCTGTGTAACTCTCAGCTTTGTTATTGCCCAGAAAGTTGCGCACAACACACTTAAATGCTGTCCAGGCAGCTAGCTCAGCACTGTTTAACTTGCTGTCAAAGCTACCATCAAGCATTAATTTCCTAATTTGGGGACCAATAAACACTGCCGCTGAAATCTTAGCATCACTCAGGTTAGGGAACTTATCTCGCAAATACTTGAACGCTTCACCAGATGTGTCCATGGCAAGTCCTAACTTGATATGAAGTGGCGGTAGTAATATATTATTAGGATCTACCAAAGGAGCGTATTTGACGTTGCATTCTCCAGGTACGTAATTCACTCTAGGTTCCCATTCCTTCACTTCATAATGTTTGTCATCAGCTCGGTTATCCCATAAACATAGAAAACATTGGTACTTCGTGTAACCGCACTGCAGTCCTAATAAAATACCAACTACCCTGAGATCACAACATATTTGCCAACAATGATCCTTGTAATTTATAAGATTTAGCAAAGTTGACATGGTGTCATATTATTCCTTAATCTTCACTGAGTGCGCAAGTGGTATAGAAGGTTTTTTATTTCCATTATGTAAAAGGACAGCTTTAAGGCTGACCTTTGACGCGTCGATAAATAACCTCCATTCTTCTGGAACGTAAGGAATTCCTAGCTCCGCCATCAACCCATTTATATCCGTACATACGCACACATTATCTTGCATTGAGAAATAGCTTGAAAATTGAACATGCCTTTTCCTGTACACTGATATGTTCGTTTCTGCATCCAATAAGTTCCACTGCTGGAGCCTTGATCCCAGAAGTTCCCTCTTGTTTTGTCAGGTGCAAATCACGGACTAGGTCATTAAGTTCACATTGCCGGATGAAATGTGGCTCGCGAACACAGTCAGGGATGAACATTGGATCCTTGGATGTACATGTTGATGTCGATGGTTCATCAAGGTCATGATCATCATCAGAGTCTTTTGGCCATATCTCTTCCCAGTTGGTAGGGAGCTCGGGAAGTGAAAGTTCATCCCCGTGCGGAATAGGTCTAATTGAGGATTTAACGTTGGGATAACTTATTGTGTATTTGCTTTATTTTAGAATGTCCCTTAACTACTGTGAGACAAAAATAACAATCATCCAGATGGTTGGTGGGTTCTCTCCACACCATTGGTACAGCAAATTTCATGAACCTCCGTTTCCCTTTGGCCCATGCAAGTAAAGTGACGTAGCACGACGCACAAATGATGTTGGGTGCCCAAGTTTTGTCCTGATCTCCCACACGACATCCGAAATATATATAAGATGCTAGTTTCACCGATGGCGTAATGGATCTACACTGTCCTTTAACTACAAACTGGCCACACACATAACAAAAACTATTTGGTGGGTTAACACACGAACACCGTTCTCTTGACGCCATTGTACTGATCACAAACTAAACTTCTGGTCTTAGTTGGGTATAATGCCGTTAAGATCAAACATGAAAGCACTCTTAGCAGCAAAGACAACTTTGAAAGTGAAGTAGTGTTAAACCACACGTCAATATAAAAATGTACAAAGCTCCCTCACCAGGTGTCAAGAACACAAGAAAGAAAGAAATGCGCGGGGGGAGGGGGGAAACGATACCGTAGTGGAAAATTCAGACTGCATTAGTTCATTGTTGTCAACAATGAGTCTGTATTCCATTCTTTCTTTCTTTTGCATTCCGTTTCATTTGATAACAAATATTGATAACCATTTCATGAACAAAACGAAAAAACTTGGAGAATTGTATATATATGTATTAAGATATACATATACTGTACGTTTAAAAAAAATATACGTTGGAAGTACATTCTATTTTTATACACGTTTCTAATTTACAGAGAGCAATACAAGTGTGTTGTTGACTATTGTAAATATTCATTTTTATGTCTGTGTTTGTAGTAATAAAGCAAATCGTTTTTACCCCAACTCAGGAGATCTGAAAGCATTACTATCAGGTGCAATAAACAGTGCACACAGTATACATACAAATATATTTATTTCTCTAGAAAGAACAAAGCGATTTTTACGAAACTTCTAGGGTTTATTAAATATAAATCAAGGTATACTTAGGTATAATTTCTATGTTACTATATGTAAGGGGACAGGAGCTAGGGGAATAAAATATCTGAAAAAGGGAAATTTTTGAGGGAATTTCCCAAAAATCCCTCTGTTACGGGAAAACTGTACGTGATGGAGAGAAACCGAGTGCATATTCGAATTCAGTGCAAAAAGTTCCTTTAAGATCAGGTGATTTTTCTCATGTAACAAACAAAAAGTTTAAATTTGTTAACTAGTGTTATTTAATATTCAATATTCAAATAATTTATTCATTGAAAATATTCGTTATTCGAATAATGAATTCTTTGAATATCAGAAATTTGAATAGTATATTCTTTGAATATTCGTTATTCAAACACCTAAACAAAATTTAATCTTCGGATAATTCTTATTCGAATAAAGGACAATTATTCAAATAGTTGCTGAAATATTGAAAATTGATATTTGATAACTGGAAGGAAAATTCGTTGTTCTAATATTATTCGGAAAGTTAGTCAAATAATGAAAATTTATTTGAATAATGCATAGTTACTCGAGCAATTAACCAGAGTAATGAATAATTATTACTTGAATAAGGACCAATTATTTGAATATTGAGAACCGATATTTTGATATTCTAGAATAACAATAGAGTGTTGTTGGAATAAAGAATAGTCAAAAAGATTAACATTTCCAATCTTCGCATCGCGCAACAGGCATTTTGACTTATCTCAAAGGAGTTGATTTCATTTGATATTCAATTTAGGATCCCTTTCAGCAGCTAGGCTATATGAGACGTGAACCTATAGCTTAACTAGATTTCAATCCACATGAGCTCCTACCGGGAATTGAACCCGGATCTCCTACGCCAAAGATGCATACGCTAAACGCTTGGCCACGAAGGAGCTCCTTTACCTCTGTATGTAAATGTATACATTAATTACACGAAAAGTTACTAAGAATATGTATTTAGAATGCAAAAGATTTAAGTCTGATGTAAATGAGACGTATCCGTCTAGAATTTAAAGAGAATGCACCACACGATTATGGATACAAAACGTTGAATGTACGATCCATATTCCTCCGCTGTGCTACTGACGCTCATACATATGGAACACATGCGAAATCTGGACGATAAACCTCGTTAATTTTCTCTTGATGCATATGTGTGTATGTGTTTCTCCTTCTGGCCATTCTTTCTCCCCCTATTTCCTCCCCTTTACAAAAGAGAGAGAAAAGAGGTTCATGGCCAAATGTGGAAGGTCACCTTAATGACGGTGACCTTGACTGTTTTGTTCCATATTTGCTTTTGGGGAAATATGAGCAAAATTGCCTCCGAAAAACGCAATTTTTATTTTCTTATCCTACAGCTAGCCTTATCCACCCTCATCTCGATTTCACCCTTCTTGTATGTCCCATGAGGGTATAACCGCTCTTCCTGTATTCTTTTATTCTTTTGTTGTCGCAACTACAGCCATCAGTAACATATACATTCTGTATCTCTCCCAGCATCGCATGTGAATATCTGAATTCCCAGAGCGCTACGATCATGTGTCCCCTTAAGGTCTCTTATTTCCAAGTCCCATTGGTTTCCTAAATGGCGAATATATGAAAATTAGCTATATGCAGTTCACGTTTCAGTATCAGTAATTCCAAGCTAGTCAGTAGTTCAATCATTTTCTTTTCTTTTTTTTTTTTCGCTTTTGTATTTTAGATTATATTAGATAATATTGAAATATTGTTTACAATACAAAGTAAATAAATAAATAAGTAAAAGCAGTAATGCGGATTAATAACTTTATCTTTGTTTGGTAATGACATTTTTATATAGTTCTTTCGCACGGAGAAAATAGATTTGTGGAAATTATTTGAATCCTTAGAATATTTATTGCAGAAGTGTAATGATAAAAATCTAGAAGTTACTCTATTTTTCCATAAATATTAAAACACCCTACCTTCACAGAATACCAATTTAATTAAATCCATATTATTGAGAATTCCAGCTTAAAGTGAATACTATAGATTCCACATGTTTTTTCAGACGGGTCAGACGTTTTCTTCGACCATGAAAACTATGAGTTCGACACAAATCTCAGTCACTTTTGACATTTTATTTTTCAGTTCCCTCCCCCTCTAGGGTAGGGATAAATTTGGACTTAAATGGTATGGAAATGTCATTATTCATTCTAGCGATCCCGAAAACTATGGTCTCGTTACTGATATCGGTCATTTTCATTTATTTACGTGTCACAATTTTGTTTTCCCCAGAGTACTAATGGGATCTGAACTTGAATCTTAATGGCATATCGAATGTCACTCTTTATCTAAGCTTCCCCCTAAAACTATGGATTTGACAGTAATATCGAACATTTCTTATAATTGTTACGTCTGCTCTTTCTTTCCCTCTAGGAATGCTCAGGAAGGTTTTATCCTCACTGGAGGCTGAACTTAGAATTAAGCGGCATCAGTACTACCACCAATTAACTTAGTGACGCTGGAAAGTAATAAATCGACACTAATATCGATCTTTTTTGACTATCTTACGTGTAATTAATTTCTCCCCCTGTGTGCTTAAATCGGACTTAAATACCATCGGAAATGTCACTATTTGTTTAAGCGACGCCGAAAACTATGGATTGGACACTAATATTCGTTATTTCCGATCATGTTATAACTCTCCCCTTCCTATCTCCTTAGGAATGCTCACTTCAACGGCTCACCTCAACTGCGAGCTGACCTTGGACTTAAAGGGCACCAATTAACTGTCACCAATTAACGTAAAAATCCCGAAAACTTTGAATTTGACACTAATATGTCATTTTCATTGTTATATATTACCATCCTCTGTCAGGAGTACTAATGGGGGTTCAATTTGGATTTAAACAGCATCAGAGGTGTCGCTGTTGTAGCGAAATACACTGTGTATCTCAGCGACCAATAAAACTGCGGATTCAACTTTAATATCGAACGTTCCTGATCATTTTTATGTCACCCTCAACCCCCTAGGTTGTCATATACGGCACTGGAATTATCAACAATCAGCTCATAGGCAACGAAAACTATGGATTCGACACTAATTATGTGATTTTCGATTATGATACAGATATTAAAAATTAGAAGTTGACACAACCTTAGTCATTAGACGTTAAAAGTTAGAAATTCTGTCCTAAACTGTACCAGGACGGTAGCCAGCCCAAAAATGTATTGGAGCCCGATCCAACCATATGCAATTGTGCCTGTGAAAATTTTAGAAGACAGCAAAAATTTAGGGGGGCCTGGCACCCCTAGAACCCTACTGAATACAGGCCTGGACTGTACTAAAACTACTCAGGGCCGCGGTGGCTCAGTGATAGAGCGTTCACCTCTGGTCTCATGGGGTCTCAGGTTCAAACCCTGCTCCCGCTAAGTGAACTTTGTTGTGGACAAACACCGTGTGCGTGGGTTTTCTCGTGGTTCTCCCGTTTCCTTCCACTTTCTTCATTCCACCAATTCATTCATTTCTCGTAATCAACGTCTCCTTTAGCCTAACCGGCGGAAACGTAGGACGTAAAACTCAAAGATTTCATTTCATTTTTGTACAAAAACTAAAGTAATGTGATCCGGAACAGGTTCGGTATTTCTTGTTTTATTTTTAGAATGAAATGCAGGAAATATAAAAAAGTTTTGAAGAGTATAGAAAGATGATAATACTAAGAACAAATACAAAAAGGTATTCGCATTTAAAAGGCTTGCAAGACTCTGCAACTGAAACCTAACTGAAACACAACTAAAAATGTTTCCTTCACAGGACAACTTACGTAGTTTGGACAATTTAATAGCAAAATAATTAAATTGTAACATCTAAAATTTCTAGGTCTGATAATGAAACTTCGTATTATTTAAAATAATAAGATCAGGAAAAATTTTAGAATTGAATAGACCATATATTATTTCATTTGTAAAACAGATACTTTATTGTATGAACTTCAATTATGTCATTAACTAAATCAGAAAAATCATTGTGTATGTTAGAAGTGAATTTCTGAAATTATTTGCAGAACAAAATACAATTTCCAAAGCGTTGAATAGCAGCAATTCTTGGTGAAACAACGAGCCATCAAAATGTGTATTCTTGTTCCAGTAGTAAATCTTAACAACAGAGCATACATTAAATCCTATGTGTGTGCACAAGAGAGAATATTTAATCTCAATTCCTATCTCTAAAGAGCCGCCTGAACACATTACAAAAGATCTTTCGGAGTTCACTTTCTATACCCAGCGTCGAAATCTCCAACAGCTAAATGGCTAAATTAATCTAAAACGAACAGCTTTTCAAGCTGATGACAATGACGATGACGGCAAATGATCACGTGAGCTGGATTAAAGCGACGATACCGAAGGACTAGAACGTTGAGGACAACTTTGTTGTTCCCCTACTCCGGGAGATCCTCATAAATGCCCCTGGACTGTCAGTTTTCCCCATGAAATGGTTCACGAGCGACGGCAAAATGTCCGTTTTGTAAGTGATGGATGAGTTTGCTGATATTGTCAGTCTTTCTCGGACGACAAGAGAGCGAAAGAGAGAGAGAGAGAGAGAAAAGTGGGTTGGGCTATATAACAACAGCAAAACCCACAGCTTGCGTTGTGAGTGCGTATTCTGTCTGGTAGCTGTTTGACTGTTTGCTTGGTGGATGTCTATCCTAGTCTAACACGGCGTTTCAAAGTGACTGCCAGCCAGTTTTAACGACAAAAAAAAAAAAAAAAAAAAAAAAGCTGTCGGTCTGATTACCTGACGGTTGACGCTCGTATTGTAGTGGAAATTCTATGTATCTAATCCTCATAAAGCTGTTGTAATGGTTGAAGGTTTCCACATTATCAAAAAGGCATATATGCTTTCTATTACCAGGGCTATATCCTGAACCATTAACCTAATATTCAACAGCAACATTTCATTTAATAATATTAAACGGAAGAAAGAAAAAGGAAACTGCAAAATATTTCTTGAAAAAAATATTTATTACTGAAATAACCATAAAGATATACTTAAGGACAACAATTTCTAACCAATAAATCAGGGATGTAAATAAGCATCAAAATTTTACCAGTCTACATTCCACATCCCAATTGTAACTTTTACAGTTTTTACTTTTTTAAAACTCTCCCTCACTGATGAACTACTCGCCTCGGGCGAGTGGGCGAGCGGTTATTTGCACCCCTGCAATAAATATATGGCAACTCATAATAAATAATAATAATAATACAGATCCTTAATGCAAAATACACTATTAGTTGTCATTAATAAATATTTACTATCAAACTTTTATGCAAGTTTAAATATTTCAGGCCTGACAAAAACTCAATCTCGCTTTAACAATCACTTATTGTTTAACATAGGTTTAAATTCAATAGTATTTGATAAAGTAATCCCGTACTTCTCAATTTAGATTTGCATTAGATCTACATAATGAAAATAACTAATTTATAAAAGCGTTTTTTTTTAATGAATCCGGTCCTGAGCTCCTAGTGAATTTATATATAGCATACTTGTTTTGACGCGGAAGATCTCGACTCGATTCCCGGTGGAAGCTCATTTGCTTTATATAGATCCCACGTCAAACTAGTCCATGTTTTATAATAGATTCAGTCTTGAAAGGGGTTTTAAATACCAAAACAACCCATGTGTATCATACTTTTTTTGCACAATTGCATTGGATTCATTATTCCTTCATTGTTGACTGTTGCTGTCCCAGATCCCACGTTTAGCTGTAGATCTACATTTCATATAACCTAGCTGCTGAAAAGGACGCTCAATTCAAATCAACCAACCAAATTAAATCTGCTCCTTTGCTTAGGTTACTTATGTTGGGCTTACGCTAGATTAGGTTAGATAAGTTTTAGTTATCTAACTTATTATCTTTGGTTCGTTATGATGAGCTAGGTTAAACCTAGTATATTATGCTTCCATAATTATGCTAGATTAATTATGGTTGTATAAACTAGATATAAGCTTCGTAGATTAATTATACTTATATAAACTTATGTAATGCTTATACAGGGTGTTCCACTCGTAAGAGGCCCCGGGAAAATTGTTATAAAAATCTTAATAAAAGTTTTTATGAAACCAAATTTCTATATGGGCGTGATCTATGGTGGATTTTAGATTTCACGGCGTATGTTGTCACATAATTCATCGACGTGGCAGCACTGTAAATCTGTGAAATGTTGCAAGAATGAGATTCCGCGAGCTGTGTGTGTGTTTCCTATTTCAATATAGCCTGGCTTACTGTATTGATATTCTGTGGAACTGCGCGTGTTTCTTGTGAAACAGTATTGGATAATTGGTTCCTTTAAAACATGTCAGGAAATGTGAACTCACAAAACATAGGTTTATAGAGTAGTGACAACCAGTACGCAGTCGTTGAGGAACCCTTCATTCGCAGAAGGTAGGCGTATTCTGTGCATTATCAGAGCAGTGCATCATCAGCATTTTTTTTTTTTTTTTTTTACACTACTGTCAATGGTGAAGTGTAACAGGTATTGTTCCATGAATTTGTGAATCAGTTGGATGACGAAGAACTGACACTTGGCTGGTACAAGCAAGGTGGAGCAATATGCCATACGTCTAAAGCAGGTATAACTGCAGTCACCTTAAAGGTATTGTGTACAAGTACAAACCATACACCATCGACGAGTTACGTGAAAACAATCACCGTAAAATCCAAGCAGTTACGCCCAATACTCTGGCAGCAACATTCACGAACATGCAGCACCGTGTTGAACTGTGTATACAGGTGAGGGGAAGTTACTTCCAGCACCTCCTGTAATGTACCTTCATTTCTCAACCATAAAGCTATGCCATATACAAACTTCCTTCCATACCTATTTTATTAAGATTTTTATAGCAGTTTCCTCGGTGCCTCTTATGAGTGGGACTCAGTGAAGCTTATTTTTATTTAATTTTCAACAATATATAAGTTTGTTCAATATTTATTCTTATTTTGCTTGTGCATACGTAAGCTTAATCCCCAAATAAAGAAGCTTAGAAATGTAAAGTTGCTTCTCGAATAGACTAGACACTAGTAATTATCTTTCTACTACAAACATCTTAATTATTGTCATCATCATTTGGCAAATTTGTACAAGCAGAAATTATTTCTTTACGTTAATCTTCTTTGGTTTTAGTATAAAATTTGGACATTAAAATTGTAAATTTAGTTGCCCTAAATTAAACCTATGTTCTAGATACGTAGATTCGATAAATTCCGAATGCGACCTTACCCCATGATAAATATTACGTCAGAACCTTCTTCGTCTCCCCAAAATTATCAAGTGTACCTTGAATAGAAATGCATTTTAACCCTTTTAATTGGCAATCATTGATAACATTACCATTAAAATATTTAGTTTGTTTTTATGGTTGAATCATGTATTCCTGATCATAATTTCATAATTTTTAAAGTATTTTTGTACTTTGGTTACAAAATACAGAATGTTTATTTCAATGCAACAATGCCATAAAATAGGTCTTATGTGTAGCTACTGACCAGCATTGCCTTATTGTGGTAAAATATCAAAAGAATACTCTCAGTAATTAGCAACAGTTTCATTAAAATATTTTCCTACAGAGCCAGAAATCACAAATAAAAAAGAACTTTCACGGAACTAGGAGATAAAACTTCTACAATACTAAATTTGACTGTCCCCTGTTGACGAAGATTAGAAATATCTAAACAAGCGACCCGCAAATCATGTATAATGAATATTGTGTGAAACCAATAATGCGAATTAAATGATCACTGAATTCATAATTCGTGCGGATAACGCAATAGAATGCGATGTTGTTGACCCGACGACTTTGAATTTTATCATGATTTATATCACAAAAGAGTTAAGCGACACTTAATAGCAATCATGAAAGTTGCTTATAACTAATGTCCGGATTTGTATGTAATTACATATTTTTTCCTTCATATATAGGTTCGTCAAATCCTTAAATGTTTGTGATTCACATCTGTAGGGTGCTTCAACTCAAGTTTCATATTATATATTTTTTTACATATTTTGACCAATATTACATATTTCTATGGTTTCTACATATGTTTTATATAAAACTGTCTTAAAATTTTGCGTTTACTGAAATTTTAATTTAAAATATAAATAAACTGTCCAACTGTGCAAAGCTTGCATCTAGATTCAATTTTGTCATGTCTATATTTTCGTTTATTTACCGAAAGAGAAATATCTCTCTCTTTTTTATTATTTGCCAAACCATGTTTCGCAGAATGTTCGCCGATAACAAAAGCATATAAGACAAAACAAGTAAAAAGAATCCCTCCGGCGTACATTAGCAGCGCCCCTTATTCTCAACTCTGGAGGAAGACAGATCACATGCCTGACAGGCGACTGGCCAGGAAATTCCTAAAATGAAGTCTATTTGATTGTTATCGGTTTGAAAAAAGATTAAAGCAAATCCTGCAATTCAAGTTAAAACTGTATGGTAGTGTGCTTCCAGGAATTTACTGCAAGAGTTCGTTCCAAGAAGCTGGCGACAATGGCAATATCATAGCAGGTAACCTAAGCTTTCAAAGAACTTCGCTTGTTCAACTGAATGACAGGAGGATACTACTCTAGTATTGCAGTTGCAAAACGCACGTGTTCTGTATTGACCGTCGAAGTTAGAAATGGCTCTGGTTGCCTCAACTTTATCCGCGATATTGAGGTCGTGGGTAACTATCGATGATGCGTTTACTACTAACGGTAAAGTAGTGTTGTGCCAAGTGTGCGATAAACATGTACGAAGTGCACTCCATACAAGAAATAAAAATTTGCGAACTGCAAAGAACAAGTACTCTTGACACAAATGCATCAAGATACTTCAGTGAGTGAGTTTTTCAAAGACATGTGCCAAGCAATGATAGCAGCAAGCATTCCTTGGAACAAAGTTAAGTGCCAAAATACCGTGCTTTTCTGAAGAAGTACTGCTGGCGTGGAATTCCTGACGAATCCACTCTTCGAAAGTGTTATCTCGAAGTTTGTTATAGGGAAGTTATAGATACCATTAGGGCAGAAATAGGTAGTTCATATATTTGGATTTCTGTGGACGAAACAACAGACGTATTGGGACGTTATGTACCAAATTTTGTGATTGGAAATTAAGTGAAGATGCTCCATCTAAATTCTATCTTATTGCGAGTAAATTGCTGGAACTCACAAATCATTCCACGATTGCTCGCTTTGTAAACGATGGTCTTAAAGTGTTGTGGCCAGAAGGAGTTCAGGAAGAAAAAGTCCTTGTTCTCTATACAGACAGTGCAGCGTACATGTAAAATCGGCTAGAGCACTTACAGTTTTTTTTTTACCCTCACTTAATTCATTTCACCTGTATGGCCCATGCTCTTCAGCGATTTGCTGAAGAGGTGAGAGACAACTTTTGCGAAGTAAATCAACTAGTTTCTTCCAGTTTGTTAAGGTGCCACAACGTGTTCAAGTTTACAGAGATCAACTGCCACACGTGCCACTTCCTCCGGAGCCTGTGCTAACGCGATGGGGCACTTGGATACAGGCAGTACATTTCTACAATGAACATTTTAAAAAAAATATGCCTGTTGTTCATTCATTTCCATCGGAGTCTGCTGTGTCAGTTGGCATTACTCAGAAACTGTTTAATGACTCAAAAGTAGCGTGTGATATCGCATACGTAGACAGTAATTTTGTTTGGCTACCTACAAGTATTAAAAAGCTAGAGAGTGTTGGGACGCCTCTTCCGGAATCCATGGAAATCATAGAGGATGCAAAGAGACTGCTGCAAGGTGTGTGTGGAGATGTAGGAGAAAAAGTTCGAAAGAAACCAAACGCAGTGCTGGAAAGAAGCCCGGGTTACGACAGTCTGTTGACAGTGTGTGAGATTCTCAGTGGTGAAACAAGAATCCCCCTGAAGACATTTCCCCCAACTACATCCCCCTGTTGAAATACGCTCCTGTTACATCATGTGATGTGGAGAGATCATTCTCTGCATACAAGAATATTTTATCCGATCGCCGCCGAAATTTTACTTGTGATCATTTGGAAATGTACCTTGTAACCCAATGTGCAACAACACACAGTTGAACTGCAGGCACATCTTTTGTAAGTACTTTATTTCAAATTAAAAATGTACATTAGTGGAAATATTCTTCAATCTTAGTTCAGCTGGTATTGTTTAAAAGATATAGAACTGCTTTTCCCTGCATGAAATAAATATATATATATAAAACAATACATTTTGTCTTAAGTTGCTTTTAGTATTTAAATTTGTATATTGCGTATAATACATTTCAAGATTGGGCCGTGGTGACGGATGCGCATTTAGTGTAAAAAGTACTAGATTTGAAAGGGGACCACACCACACCACATAAGACTTCTGACTTACAAATGCCGTATGCATCGCTTTTCTCGGGGCTTTCCTGTTTCTTTCTAGCCGATTCACATCTTCTTTCATTCACGTCTGATTTTTATTATCTTGCGATCATTCACGTCAGTGACTTATGGCTGTCTCACCTGTTCAAACATTTCACTTCATTGGGGGACTTAAATTAAGCAGGATAAAGTGTTGTAGATTTCCTTTTTATTTTCATAAATCGTTTAAATATTGCATACTCATACGTGTGTTAATATTACGTTTTCATAAACATGTAACATATGTAATATTACATATTCTGATATAACGTTACGTATTTCTTACATTTTAAGCGATTTTTGTTACATATTTATGTACATATTTAGGGGTTGATATTACATAAAAATCCGGACTCTACTTATAACTCAAGAGCCAGTCCTTTTATGTTATCTCCTCTGGAACTGAATCGAGATGAGTTTGCTATTTAATTTATATGGATACTTTTTAAGATGTTGGATTTATCAAAACTCTTTCATATATTTACTCTGTCCGTCCAAGAGAAAAAGGATTACAAGAACTAATTGATAAATCATCACCAAGTTCGGTCAGAATATAGAGGGTTAAAGCTTAGGTATTATGTTCGTTGATGGATGTTATACTTAAACCGGAAGCGGTAGTGGCCATTTCCGGTGTTTAAGTTTCTCACTATAAGATCGAATAGATAGCAAGAGGCAGTTTACTCCAATGAATTAAGCATTCCAAGAATACATTACGTTTCCATTCTTATATCTATACTCAAACCGGAAGTAGTAAAAATCTAGCACTTCCGGTTTTAATATTGATCGTTATAGAGTGAATCACTGTAACAGATAGCTAGAAGCGGATTTCTGTAATTAATTAAGAGTAATAAGAATATATTTCACGTCCACTCTAATATTTCTATTGGAATCAGAAATGGTAGAAATCTATAATCATTTCCGGTATTAATAATAATTGAGAAAATACCACACATGCAAACCAAATTTCTTCACGTGATGTACACATGATACCGATATACTTGTCATTAAAAAGAAAATACTTAGCTGCGCTTTGCCTAGCTAATGATGGTTAAACACATATATATTTAATATTGTCTGGGTTACCACCACGCGTTCTGAAGTGGAAAAGTCTTCACAGAAGATTCAGGTAAGTGTGGAGATACTAAGTGTAACAACAACCAGGAAACAATCACATCGCGCGGGACAATGAACACCACGACTAAACTAATTTCTTTGGATGATGCCATCGTTAATTTCTTACCAAATGCAATTACAATAGCTTTATTGATAGGGATGTCAGCCAAATTTGACCTGTTTCATGTACGAGTTACTAGAAACTGTATTTACACGTACAGTAGTTATTCATTCAGCACCTATCGGCAAGAAATCTTATTTGTATCCATGTAATTTGAAAATATCGGTTAGCATAGCATTTCAGAGGTATCTTGTCATTTAGCAGGATGAATAGGTGCTTAGTACTTTCATCATTATCGTATTTATACATATTATGACAAGGTTAAAACTTCATTTTATAAAAATTATTCGCTCATTTAATATAACAATTACCATTCATATTTATTCAACAGATATATATATCATTTATATTTCATATTAATCATTTTTTAAAGTAATATAACCTTGCCCAAACTTCACATGTTAATTCGAATAAAACAAAATGTTTAGCACCAGTAAATAAAGGAATCTGCTGATAGTAAAGCGGATGAGATGTTTCATGATGAAAGCAGCTATTTTAACATATTCATTATTTATTATATATACCAGGCCGACATGTACATATTTTAGAATCAACCATTAGATGGAGAAAATATACAGATGCTCTATTCATTGTAAAAGGTGGTATTCGTACATAAACAGAAGCCGAAGAACAATTAAATTTTAAATTGAAGTTTTACATGTATATATTGATTACTATTTCCACATTTTTAATTTTTGGGTGGCCTACGGTAAAGAGAAGGGCTTCAGCCCCTAGAACGAGCTTTCTAATACGACATATTGATTGAAGTTAGGGCTATCATCACAATTAATAATCAATTTATAAATATGATATACAAACAATCTATGGATTACGATCTTTAAACTGGCTTCTGGATGGTCTTTTAGGATTGAGTATAGCCTGCTCCCCCCAGTAATTATTAACAAATTATAGTGATTCTAACGATTCATATTAGTTCATAATGAATCGGGGATATAGTATACATGAAGCTGCATCACTTCCCGAAGGAGCAGGACGCTCATACTTTTAGGTATTATTCATTGAGTATGTACAAAGGGGGTAACAAAGTGACTTTTATTTACTTATCGACTGATACGAAAATAAAAAAGAATGTACCTGTACTTTATATCTGCATGTGTAGTGCCCTTATACTTTATCTATGACTATATATGTGTGGGGGGGGGGATTTGACGCATATCGCATGTCTTGTGCACATGGATACTTCTTACTATTGCACTACGTAGAAAATTTATGGTATTTCATGAGGAAGTGGTAATAGAACACAGAAGAAACGCAGATCAGGGGGTTCTCATGTATACTATTACCTGAATCGGAATCGCATGTTAAAAGATTGAAGATATCTTGTGGTAAGGAAGCTTTAGTATAAGTAGCGGTAGTAGTAGTAGTAGTAGCAGTTACTAGCAATAGTAGTAGGAACGGGTTAGAAGCCCCGCAGGGATTGGTTGGGTTCTGTTCTCAATATAAGTAGTAGTAGTAGTAGTAGTAGTAGTAGTAGTAGTAGTAGTAGTAGTAGTAGTAGTAGTAGTAGTGACCCTTCCAGTTCCGGTGACAAAGAACTGGGGGGGGGGCTATACACAAGCCGTCTTTTATATTAAATTTGCTTCAAAATTTGTTCTATTCACATTGGTTCAATTCGATATTCAAAACATTTACAAATCTTTCTTTCTTTTATATCGATTTAAATCTTAAATCTTTCTTCTTTTTCGGACAATTAAATATTTTATTAATTAATATTCTAAACAAGGTGTAATTTAGGTGCAGATAAAGAATAACATAAATTAAATAACTTAGGAAATTCTAAGAAATTCTAACTTTGGTAAATTAAACAAATTATTATGAAATGCATTACATAAACACAATCTATATATATAAAAGAGAACGTACAAAATCCTTTGTTACCTCATCACGCTAATACGGCTGAACCAATTTCTTTTATTTTTGGGGGGTTATTAGGATTTGGACCCTAGATGGTTTTTATCATATCACTTTAATTTTTAATTACCAGTGTCTTGAGATAATTGACCATTCAAGTGTCCATAACGTACAAATCCTTTGTTAGTTCATCATAGGTAAAAATAAACGTATTTATATGCAACCCGCATGACCGTGTCACTCGGCGGGTTAACATAAATGACAGGCGATATAATGTTAACATTTACTGCAATCTACTATGGTTTTTATCATATCACTTGAAAGCGAAAACTTCCGGGGTGACCGCAGCGAAGCGGGACGGGTTAACATAAATGACAGGCGATATAATGTTAACATTTAATGCAATCTTCTATGGTTTTTATCATATCACTTGAAAGCGAAAAAGTAAAAATTATCTAAGTAACAAAGTTTATTGCGTTCCGGGGTGACCGCAGCGAAGCGGGGTGAACGCTGCTAGTAACTTATAAACTAATTCTGTGATTAAATAAACAGTCACGGGTAACAAATAAAACAGGACTGTTGATGCTAGTAGTGGGGCATAACAATACGATAATTTATGCTGACCTTTATAAATTTTTATATACTAACAATATAAGGGGGTGAAAGTTACGTTTCAGTTAACCGGGAGTTACGACGTCATAAATATGGCCGCACGTAGAATTACCAGTAGAACATTAAACGTGAATAACTTCTCGTAGAACAGAGGTAGAACCAATGGTAGAACCATCCCTTGTGTTCTAACGTAAGGTAAAGTAAGTAGAAATTACACAAAATTAGTTCTTTTATCTCTATATACCGTCAGGTTTGAAAGACATTGAAGCAAACTTGAAAAAAAAATTCTTCGTGACAATATTTTTATATAAATTTAAAAAGGATCTATAAGTGTTAATAAATATGAAAGTACACAGATAAAAAAAATACAAATCTTCCTATGATCTATAAAACGGTACCCTTGTATTTTCTGCACTATTCAGCGATGTCATCATATATAAGATGTAGTGTTTTTCAGCTATTATTTTGAGGTATTTTATACTGGAAAAAGTGGGATTTTTGTGTTTAAGTTTCTGCACCACTACATAATGTGGTCTTTGGGCCATACAAATTAATAACATAGGGTCGAGTTCATTTTGGAATAATACTATTGGCAAGAATATGTTCTTTATCTTTTTATGAATAAAGTTGAGTGTTAAAGGCATTATTCCATTATCATACACACCCTTTCGGGTTTCCAAGGCATTGAGGAATCAAAGTTTGTTATGAAGTCATGGTATTGTGTTCTTTTAGAAAATCTTTGTATTAATTTCTAAGGCATTTGGTTTACCAAAATTCCTTTATCTACTATCCATGTCTGGACGGGAAACAAAAAAAAAATATCATAAACTAACCAATCATCAGCAAATTTGGTGAAAATATAGAAAATAAAACGTTAGGAACTCAGTTCTATTTTTCGGAGGCGACACTAAGCGAAAGTAGTAGAAATTAACACTTTTTTTTTAAAGTTGATCACTATCAAGCTAATACGGTAATAGAAAGAGAGATCTGTTTTTCTGCAATCTACTTAGTGTCCCAAGAATACGGAATACTTGAATTCTCAACTCTCAACTAAAACCGGAAGTGGGAGAAAACCACAAAAACTTCCAGCTTCAATATCGATTTACATAAAGCAAAATGATAACAGATAGTGACATCTATCTTTCTTTATAAAAAAAATATGTTTTGACGTTCTAATAATAGCTATCATCTCTCTTAACTATCTATTGAAAATAGAAGAGGCAGAAATCAAACTCTTCTTGTTTTAACGTTGATCATCTAAAAATGAAAAACGTAATAGATAACGGTAAGCGATTTTCTGTAATCAATTAAGAGTAACAAAAATATATTTAATTTCTACACTAAACTTTCTAATATCGAAAGTAGCAAAACACAATCACTTGAAATTAGAGACGGTAATACATAGGGAGAAGCAACTTCCTGCAATCGATTGTTTAGATAGTATTTGTCATTTCCGTCCTCAAGTCTCTACTGAAAGCGAAAACGTTAGAAACTCACCACATCCTCTGGTTTCAATATTGATTTCAATAGAGGGCTCCATTGTCGCAATGCGCCTTTATCGTAGGAAATCTGAGTTCTTTTTTTCCGGCGGTAGCTCATATGATTCGGATCTCACGTTAAGCTGTTGGCATATGTCTCATGTAGCCTCGTGGCTGAAAAGGAATGTTATATAAACTCAAAAACGATCAATCGATCAATATACATATAGTAAAAGCGTTCGGAGATACCGATAAGCGGTCTCCTGCAATTAATTAAGCGTTCTAAGAATGTATTCTTGCTCGACTTGAATTTGTTTAATGAAAGCGGAAGTGTCATAAATAGCCATTTTCAGTTTAATGGTAATCATTCTATGGTGAGAACAGTAATAGAGAGAAGCTGTTGTCTATAATCAATTAAGCGTCCCAAGAACATATTCTATCCTCACTCTAATATCTACCAACACCGCAGGTGGTATAAATCTACTACCACTTCTGATTTCAATAATAATTGAGAAAATATCTCATACAAACCATGTGGTGTAGGGGAGGTCAGTTTAATATGAGCAGTCCGAAAATATGAGCAGCACGAAGCTTAAACTCACACAGCGCACACATACCTTGCGCAAGACGAAAACAACGAAGTTGGTAGCATTGTTTGGAATTTCATAAATTCGCGGAGAGGAGCCCAAGTTCATTCATTGCAGTTATTGTGAAATAAAAGACAATTTTACAAGGTACCTAGAATAAAAACATGTAGCTTTTCGGAGCTGTAGTTAAATCAGGGTAATGGATAATAAGCTAAAACTTTGTATATTTGCGTTGTATATAATTTGTCACTGGATTTATAGTCAGTTCTGTCTAGGAACGCAACGCTAATCCTCTGTTCACTTCTTTCCTATAAACAGAGTTGCCAACTACAACATGTTAAAATATCATTAGCAGTTGGTGAAATATGAGCTTCTGAATTCAGTTTAATATGACCACATCACCAACCAATACATCTACAGGTCAAGGACTTCATTGTTTCGCAAACACTGAACTTCAACCTGGACCATCAAGCGCCTCAGGAGACACTATCAACCAAGTTTCTCAAACAAAAATTGTCAAATCACTTTTTTTCCTCTGCATACTATTCAGAGCTAAAGCAACAGAAAAGGAAGACATAGAGGAAAAGCACGAAAACTTACATCAAGGCAATTGATAATACAGCTTTAGTCCAAATGCATTTCAAATGGAAGACTTCCTGTAAAGGTGAAAAAGCAGACATACATAAATAAATCTAAAGCACAAGTGGATATATTGAAGAAAGAGCCAGAAACGCTACGTTAGGAAAGAGGAGAGGTTCATCCATACAGTGTGAGGAGAATGGTAGTATTTTCCATATTTGTGAAGGAAAGTTTAGTGAATAATCCAAAAGGAAGGAATGGATCATGTGTGATATGTGCCAAGACTGGTATCATGTTTTTCTGTGTGAACGTTCAGTGCTCTGAGTTCATTTTTTGTGATTATTGTAGAAGATTTAGTGCCTAGTTATTTACGTAAAACCAATAGACAGGACTCTTGAAATGAACTGTGTTTTATGTGCATGTGAAACTATCTTTCGCTTGTTATTGTAATCATCTACGTTTTATTTCTTCTTTTGTAGATTTTTTTGGTATCTGCTTTATATTTTATGTGAAAATATTAAAAAAGAAACGCTGCTTATATTTGAACTATGAAGTGCTCATATTACCCTTGTACTACGGAAAATATGAGCACTGCGCACCTACCTTACTAACCTGTTTATAACTCACAAACAAAATTATGTATAACATTGTACTTTTTAGCGTTTGTAGACAAAAGATCAGGCTTTCTTTTGGTGATACTTTTTACTTTCTGTAATACATCATTTTTGAGATATATTAGCAATTTCATTAACTATGCTCATATTCAACTGACTTACCCTACATGAGATTTTGGATTTTGTGGCAGAATATAGTTTTCCTTAAACCGTTGATGGTATCTTCCTACTGACTTCCACATACATTAATTCAAAAAGAATACAATAGACTTGAATTCGGGTGCATCTAAATAAACGAGAGTGGAAGTAAATCATTGTCTCAGATAGTGACTCAAAGATCCTCTTCAATGCTTTAAATGCTGTATACTCCTAGATTTTTCTCTTATTAAAGAAGTTGAGTTATATCCAGTGCGAGTAAACCATAGTCGCAGGGCACGACACTTATGTAATCTTAGGGTTGTTCTATTCTTCTTTACGTCAATTATCTTTCTATTATTTCCTGTGCCGAGTTACACTATCTTAGAGGTTCCATAAAATTGCAAACTTTTATCGTACTAGTTCCAGGCGCAATATGGCAAGGTAACTTCAATATTTCTGTAAAAATCACATTCTATATCTTCAAGATTTGAAATACAGTAGGAAGTCGAAAATACGAACTAATTGGGACCACAGGTACTTCGGATTTTCAAATTGTTCTGATTTTCGAAAATGACCAAAAAATTCCATTTAGGCTTAAATATACTGTATGGTATGCTCTTTTATCGATACAATGGTTATACAGTACATACAGTAATTAGAATACTGTACGTAAGGTTACTTACATTTAATGTTTCTGAAGAACCTGCTCGTACACTAAATTACACTGTTCTTGTAACTCACACTTAAAACTTAACTTGTATAGGCATAAAGGAAAATAAAAATATGTATGACAAACAAATACATATGAATGAGCGTTTGTAAAAACCATTGACTTCACACAACGCCGACAAACAACCCTATTGTTTGCTTATCGTTAGCGCTAAGACAAAAAGTAAAAGGTTCCCAGGGACCATCTTCGTATTATCGACGTCCTACTGTATATTCGTCACTTATATATCGAAATTGTTTATGATATTTTTATGGGCATGACATTATATCCCATTCGACTACCATCATCTTCACATGGCTGATTTCTTCTTATTAAAATTCCATACTCTTAGTAATTGTCCTAGAGAATGTATAGTAACGCCAGTGTACACTTTAATTTAATTTCAACTTGCGTCAAGAAACAGATATAATAGTAACCTTTGAATGTTATTGAACCTACCACAGAAGACAAGAAATGAAATAGGGCTCGATCTTCCGACGTAATAGTATGATAATTTGAAGTGGCTGAAATGATTTAAGTTGCTTCATTGATCTAAACTTCTCTCTGGAATTCACAAAAGTATCACATTTCTTGTAATTATACATCTCCTCAATATTACTTGCTATCGACGAAGGATTTTCTTGAAATTCATGATCAAGAAATTCGTCCTTGTTACCTTGGTATTTATTGTATAGTTATATAAATCTGGTCCAGAAAAAAAAATCATCTTAGGATTCTGAGTTGCTTTCACTGTACTCGCTTATGTTTTAGGATTTTGAATAGCAAACAATTATTTTTCTGTATTGCAATGTCAAATGGTTTACATCCTCTAATAAGGATTTCTTTTACAAAAGTGTCATATTGTTTTCTTTTAATTTAAAAGTGTTAACACCGATTATTTGCTGACTCTAATGTCCTCTAATATAACTAGTTCCTTAGCTAATTTGAGAAATAATTTTCCATTCTTTCGAATTGCTTCAATTACGTTCGTCACAACTCATAGAAAAGCTTCTTGACCTTCTACCATTTCATTATGCTAAAAGTAATCATAGCCATTAAATTCATTGTCTTCATGCACAGAGGAAATTTTAAAGTTTCTAAGCCGGTTCGTTTATGTACTTGAGAGGTAAATGTAGACCAGTTCAGAATAAGAATTAGATATTAAGATAATTATTCTTCCATACCCCTTTTTTTAACTTATTTAGTTGTTCATACCTTTGACTGATTAAAATGAAACATAAATGTTTCGTAGATATAGGGTCTAATGGCAGTGAACCTTTTAATGTGAACTTATTAACACGTTTAGCTGTCATATGGGTCCGATCGAATCCACTGAAGTGGTCTAAGAAAATGTCCTCGTAGGTCCAATCGGATCCACAATCTCTATTCGTCGAGTTATCGTTACAGTACTTTTATTTTAAAGTGCTTCCTCTAGTGTTAATGAACTGTAATGCTTCTATCACACATAATATAAAAGATATTTAAGCTGTAGGTCTTGTTATTAGATGTTGCTGACTAACGTCGCTAGAGGCGCTGAATAATCATAACAAGTATTTGATGTTTCAGTATAACCGATCGGACCTACGCAGGCCGGTAGCCAGTCCAAAAATGTTCTAGGGCCCAGCTGAAGTTAGAGGGGCCCAATCCAACCATATTATAATTCATTACGATATTTTAGTTCATTTCCAAGCCTACCGTGAAAATTTTAGGGAGGACAGCAAAATTTTAGGAAGGCGGCCCCCTCGACCCCCTGGATACGGGCCTGGACCTACCTGTTGCTTTTTGAATGACTTACTCTAATTTATTTTGACAAGATGCCAGTATTGTGAAGTCTCCGTGAACTTGCTGAATTTTCAAAAAGTTCTAGATCTCACTATACTGTTCTTACAAATGATATCAATTTATGCGGATATCATTCCTCATACCACTTCGTTCCTCATTGCACAAAGAAACTACTTATTAGCATTAAAAATAAAAGGAACTCATCCACACTTCTCTCACAAAACTAGCTTCTTCATATAATAATGAACAAATGACTATCAAACAGAGTTTCCGGTTCAACTGTAATTTATCCCTTTGCCCATAAATGAAAAAAATACCCGAGTAGGTCCGATTTAACTCCCAACTTTCATGTACGTGGATTCAATGCATTGCCTTAGAAATTATGTTTCAGCATTAACATTATGTTACAAAAATCTGAACAAAATAAAAAATAATGTAAGCAAGTAAGTTTCGCACTCTACCGGTGAACAACGAAGTTCACCCTTGGCAGCTAACTGATTTTGGCAATTATTTCATGCCATTAATATGGCCAAGAACCCAACTGGCATAGTAGTAATGGTTACAAGCCAAAACGAGTTCTCTAGATGCTTCAAGACTGTTACATAAAGTTCAAATTTTTCCTCTGTTTTCTTTTTAAGTGGAGTTTTATTGCCATACTAAGATGAGCAAGCCACAGAAAGTTACGCCTTCTCTTGGGCCAGTAACATCAAATTATTAGTAAATTAGGAAATTGAGATGGGTCCAGGATTTATTATAGACCCTATTCATTTATTTAATCTTGCTTGTTTTCAGATATAATAATGTTATGACAGTATATAATGTAAATGATGAAGTGCAGTGCGAAAAACAAAACACAAGGACATGTGTCAGTTAGAACGAGGGCATTAATCTTCTGCTTCGCTTCTACTCACTAGTTAGAGAGGGTATAGACTGCTTCTGAGTTCTTTTAGTCCTGTTAGTGTAAACGAAGAAATGCAGTAATGAAAATATATACTATAGATGTATGGCTGGCGGCTATAAAACCGACGATGAGGGTTATGGAAATCTGTGGTCTGCTCACGTTCATGTCTTGCAAGAAGTCGGTCGACTGGTGAATAAGCGTAACGTGGTAAAGCTAGAGTCTGCTTGAGAAGTTCATAGAGAATCGAATGAGCGTCTCTGGAAATCTATGGTCTGCTCACGTTCATGACTTGCAAGAAGTCGATCGACTGGTGAATAAGCGTAATGTGGTAAAGCTAGAGTCTGCTTGAGAAGTTCATAGAGAATCGAATGAGCGTCTCTGGAAATCTGTGGTCTGCTCACGTTCATGACTTGCAAGAAGTCGATCGACTGGTGAATAAGCGTAATGTGGTAAAGCTAGAGTCTGCTTGAGAAGTTCATAGAGAATCGAATGAGCGTCTCTGGAAATCTATGGCCTGCTCACGTTCATGACTTGCAAGAAGTCGATCGACTGGTGAATAAGCGTAATGTGGTAAAACTAGAGTCTGCTTGAGAAGTTAATAGAGAATCGAATGAGCGTCTCTGGAAATCTGTGGCCTGCTCACGTTCATTACTTGCAAGAAGTTGGTCGACTGGTGAATAAGCGCAATGTGGTAAAGCTAGAGTCAGCTTGAGAAGTTCATAGAGAATCGAATGAGCGTCTCTGGAAATCTGTGGCCTGCTCACGTTCATGACTTGCAAGAAGTTGGTCGACTGGTGAATAAGCGCAATGTGGTAAAGCTAGAGTCTGCTTGAGAAGTTCATAGAGAATCGAATGAGCGTCTCTGGAAATCTATGGCCTGCTCACGTTCATGACTTGCAAGAAGTTGGTCGACTGGTGAATAAGCGTAATGTGATAAAGCTAGAGTCTGCTTGAGAAGTTCATAGAGAATCGAATGAGCGTCTCTGGAAATCTGTGGCCTACTCACGTTCATTACTTGCAAGAAGTTGGTCGACTGGTGAATAAGCGTAATGTGATAAAGCTAGAGTCTGCTTGAGAAGTTCATAGAGAATCGAATGAGCGTCTCTGGAAATCTGTGGCCTGCTCACGTTCATTACTTGCAAGAAGTTGGTCGACTGGTGAATAAGCGTAATGTGATAAAGCTAGAGTCTGCTTGAAAAGTTCATAGAGAATCGAATGAGCGTCTCTGGAAATCTGTGGCCTGCTCACGTTCATTACTTGCAAGAAGTTGGTCGACTGGTGAATAAGCGTAATGTGATAAAGCTAGAGTCTGCTTGAGAAGTTCATAGAGAATCGAATGAGCGTCTCTGGAAATCTGTGGCCTGCTCACGTTCATTACTTGCAAGAAGTTGGTCGACTGGTGAATAAGCGTAATGTGATAAAGCTAGAGTCTGCTTGAGAAGTTCATAGAGAATCGAATGAGCGTCTCTGGAAATCTGTGGCCTGCTCACGTTCATTACTTGCAAGAAGTTGGTCGACTGGTGAATAAGCGCAATGTGGTAAAGCTAGAGTCTGCTTGAGGAGTTCATAGAGAATCGAATGAGCGTCTCTGGAAATCTATGGCCTGCTCACGTTCATTACTTGCAAGAAGTCGGTCGACTGGTGAATAAGCGTAATGTGATAAAGCTAGAGTCTGCTTGAGAAGTTCATAGAGAATCGAATGAGCGTCTCTTGAAATCTATGGCCTGCTCACGTTCATTACTTGCAAGAAGTCGATCGACTGGTGAATAAGCGTAATGTGATAAAGCTAGAGTCTGCTTGAGAAGTTCATAGAGAATCGAATGAGCGTCTCTGGAAATCTATGGCCTGCTCACGTTCATTACTTGCAAGAAGTCGGTCGACTGGTGAATAAGCGTAATGTGATAAAGCTAGAGTCTGCTTGAGAACTTCATAGAGAATCGAATGAGCGTCTCTGGAAATCTGTGGCCTGCTCACGTTCATGACTTGCAAGAAGTCGGTCGACTGGTGAATAAGCGTAATGTGATAAAGCTGGAGTCTGCTTGAGAAGTTCATAGAGAAGAGAATGAGCGTCTCTGGAAATCTATGGCCTGCTCACGTTCATTACTTGCAAGAAGTCGATCGACTGGTGAATAAGCGTAATGTGGTAAAACTAGAGTCTGCTTGAGAAGTTCATAGAGAATCGAATGAGCGTCTCTGGAAATCTGTGGCCTGCTCACGTTCATTACTTGCAAGAAGTTGGTCGACTGGTGAATAAGCGTAATGTGTTAAAGCTAGAGTCTGCTTGAGAAGTTCATAGAGAATCGAATGAGCGTCTCTGGAAATCTGTGGCCTGCTCACGTTCATTACTTGCAAGAAGTTGGTCGACTGGTGAATAAGCGTAATGTGATAAAGCTAGAGTCTGCTTGAGAAGTTCATAGAGAATCGAATGAGCGTCTCTGGAAATCTGTGGCCTGCTCACGTTCATTACTTGCAAGAAGTTGGTCGACTGGTGAATAAGCGCAATGTGGTAAAGCTAGAGTCTGCTTGAGGAGTTCATAGAGAATCGAATGAGCGTCTCTGGAAATCTATGGCCTGCTCACGTTCATTACTTGCAAGAAGTCGGTCGACTGGTGAATAAGCGTAATGTGATAAAGCTAGAGTCTGCTTGAGAAGTTCATAGAGAATCGAATGAGCGTCTCTGGAAATCTGTGGCCTGCTCACGTTCATTACTTGCAAGAAGTTGGTCGACTGGTGAATAAGCGTAATGTGATAAAGCTAGAGTCTGCTTGAGAAGTTCATAGAGAATCGAATGAGCGTCTCTGGAAATCTGTGGCCTGCTCACGTTCATTACTTGCAAGAAGTTGGTCGACTGGTGAATAAGCGCAATGTGGTAAAGCTAGAGTCTGCTTGAGGAGTTCATAGAGAATCGAATGAGCGTCTCTGGAAATCTATGGCCTGCTCACGTTCATTACTGGCAAGAAGTCGGTCGACTGGTGAATAAGCGTAATGTGATAAAGCTAGAGTCTGCTTGAGAAGTTCATAGAGAATCGAATGAGCGTCTCTGGAAATCTATGGCCTGATCACGTTCATGACTTGCAAGAAGTCGATCGACTGGTGAATAAGCGTAATGTGATAAAGCTAGAGTCTGCTTGAGAAGTTAATAGAGAATCGAATGAGCGTCTCTGGAAATCTATGGCCTGCTCACGTTCATTACTTGCAAGAAGTCGGTCGACTGGTGAATAAGCGTAATGTGATAAAGCTAGAGTCTGCTTGAGAAGTTCATAGAGAATCGAATGAGCGTCTCTGGAAATCTATGGCCTGCTCACGTTCATGACTTGCAAGAAGTCGGTCGACTGGTGAATAAGCGTAATGTGATAAAGCTGGAGTCTGCTTGAAAAGTTCATAGAGAATCGAATGAGCGTCTCTGGAAATCTATGGCCTGCTCACGTTCATGACTTGCAAGAAGTCGATCGACTGGTGAATAAGCGTAAGGTGGTAAAACTAGAGTCTGCTTGAGAAGTTCATAGAGAATCGAATTAGCGTCTCTGGAAATCTGTGGCCTGCTCACGTTCATTACTTGCAAGAAGTTGGTCGACTGGTGAATAAGCGTAATGTGATAAAGCTAGAGTCTGCTTGAAAAGTTCATAGAGAATCGAATGAGCGTCTCTGGAAATCTGTGGCCTGCTCACGTTCATTACTTGCAAGAAGTTGGTCGACTGGTGAATAAGCGTAATTTGATAAAGCTAGAGTCTGCTTGAGAAGTTCATAGAGAATCGAATGAGCGTCTCTGGAAATCTGTGGCCTGCTCACGTTCATTACTTGCAAGAAGTCGATCGACTGGTGAATAAGCGCAATGTGGTAAAGCTAGAGTCTGCTTGAGGAGTTCATAGAGAATCGAATGAGCGTCTCTGGAAATCTATGGCCTGCTCACGTTCATTACTTGCAAGAAGTCGATCGACTGGTGAATAAGCGTAATGTGATAAAGCTAGAGTCTGCTTGAGAAGTTCATAGAGAAGAGAATGAGCGTCTCTGGAAATCTATGGCCTGCTCACGTTCATGACTTGCAAGAAGTCGATCGACTGGTGAATAAGCGTAATGTGGTAAAGCTAGAGTCTGCTTGAGAAGTTCATAGAGAATCGAATGAGCGTCTCTGGAAATCTATGGCCTGCTCACGTTCATTACTTGCAAGGAGTCGGTCGACTGGTGAATAAGCGTAATGTGATAAAGCTAGAGTCTGCTTGAGAAGTTCATAGAGAATCGAATGAGCGTCTCTGGAAATCTATGGCCTGCTACGTTCATGACTTGCAAGAAGTCGATCGACTGGTGAATAAGCGTAATGTGGTAAAACTAGAGTCTGCTTGAGAAGTTCATAGAGAATCGAATGAGCGTCTCTGGAAATCTATGGCTTGCTCACGTTCATTACTTGCAAGAATTTGGTCGACTGGTGAATAAGCGTAATGTGATAAAGCTTGAGTCTGCTTGAGAAGTTCATAGAGAAGCGAATGAGCGTCTCTGGAAATCTGTGGCCTGCTCACGTTCATTACTTGCAAGAAGTTGGTCGACTGGTGAATAAGCGTAATGTGATAAAGCTAGAGTCTGCTTGAGAAGTTCATAGAGAATCGAATGAGCGTCTCTGGAAATCTGTGGCCTGCTCACGTTCATTACTAGCAAGAAGTTGGTCGACTGGTGAATAAGCGCAATGTGGTAAAGCTAGAGTCTGTTTGAGAAGCTCATGGAGAATCGAGTGAGCGTCTCTAATACGGTGGTTGACGAAAGTGAAGAAGATAGAGATGTAGTAGAATTTTCGGTATATCGACGCGGCGATAAACTTCTTGTGTTAGAAAGTGAGATGGTAAAGAGTATGCAAGGCATAATGCATCATGTTCCAGGACCTGTAATATCATAAAACTTCTATGAAGTTGACAACCAGGCGATATGTCCATGAGTCAAAGCACGGCGTACAAAAACTTTTTTAAGTATTAGTTTCGCATTGAAGCTGCAGTTGGTGTCTCCTCAACTACACAACGAAGATCAATAACAGAGTCCCTAATTCCATAAGAAGAATCAAATATACAAACGTAGAATATGTACTGTTGTTCTTAACGCAAGTACTAAATTCAATCTCCGGTGATATTTCCTTGTAAGTTTCATTAAGCAGTTCCCTGCAATGCTAAATACTGTAGATCATCTTGCTTGGATACCTTAGCCTTTGTGACATGTACAGCTTTCAGAACACCATTTGGAATTCCTGGAGAGGCTAAACTACCTTCTACAAGTGTTTCAATTCATTCTGAATCACTATAAAATATTTCCAATAGCCCTTTGCACTGTTTTCCTGTATGAAAACCTACAAACATGATCAGAATATATTTCAGAGAATAATAGCTCCACTGAAGATTCTTCATTTTACCATACAGTGGTTGATCCAGAGTTATTACAATATCTGGACTGGATGTAAGTGATGTATAGATTTCTTAACCAACAGCATTGAGTGCAAAATAATCTGCAGAACACTGGATGATACTGTAAACAACGAGAAAAACTAACTTGCGTTTTGCACAACCTTCTTGCTAGTTCCTTATGATTGGTAACCAAGTAATTAGCATTTAATTCTGTGTAGTAATCAATATTTATAGTCTTCAAGGTTACTATGAATTATTCTTCTATTACAATTCTATTAAATTATCATTCGATTGTAATATTTGTCTCATAATTATATATAATTATCAATTATTTATAGTCATCAAAGAAAACAAGTATGTGGAGACAATTCTTTTCGTGTCTATAGAGAACGAATGCCATATTCGACACCTATTATTTCTCTCTCTCATTTAGCTGGAACAGACTTTAAATATTCTAGAGTTAGCTCAGGCAAGGTTATGAATTTATCTGAAAGTCTTAGATTCCTTGAAGTAGCAATCATGAGAAAAAAAATTGTGCCAGATCGTAAACGGAGTTGGCTAAAGTTGAGTGGGAAAGGAAACTAATTTCTCCTAAAATAAAGAAAAAAAATGATAATTATTATGTCACAGAGATTAGACACAACTGTCGTAGAGTTTAGACATAATTCTTCGTAATTACTTAACTACTCAAATTTAAAATTTGAAGTGATTGTCAAGAAGCAAACTTTATTTTTTTTTCAAGTTTACTTCAATATGTCAAACTTAGCGCCATATACAGACGACTCAACTGATGGCATTACTCGAGCTGACGGGTCTACCAAATTTTCACACATCTATTGCATTTTCTGGTTTCTTCTTGCACAGCATGCACTAAATGAGGAGCTAATGCCACCACGATAATATTACGCTCTTTATCGCACAATTCTTTGTAATAGAATCGTATATTGCATTACATGAATCGTAAACGTCCATTGCTAACACGAACGGAATATTCCCGCCGTTTATTTCCACCTTTTTCGCGTCCTTGTACTCTTCCGCCTTCCGCTTCAGTAAATAGTTATACTTAGAATACGTTCATTACCATTCAAAATATATTTCCATATGATATTCACTGACTGAAATTACTTGTATTAACACTCCTCTTCTTTTACCAAAAATTTTTGACGTCGTATTTTACCTATAAATTTTGTTTTTGGTAGAGCCGTCTGCTCGAATGAACCCCAACTAATTTTCAATAATTTGTAAATAATTTACTTTATTTAGAAATAAAAATAATGGTTCTGCCGCTATTGTATGGGAAGTTCGTGTTTTCTTTTTAAAAAATCTACTGAAAAATCTACGTGCGGTCCGGTCAACTGGAACGTCACTTCGGCAGGGGCGGATCAAGGTAAAATTTTCACCCGGGCAAAGTGACTTTTTGGCCCCTTCCCCCCTACTAGTTCTAGCCAATAGTTTATATTTAATTAGTATACTATAACTATATTATTTTGTTTCGTAGTGATGCTACTTACCCCTTCCTATATTGTTGCAGAGTGGTATATTCGATTTCACAAACACTGTCGAAATGAATGACTTGGCAAGAACTGTAGATAGCGAAACGATAACATGTCTTATACACTGCTTTCAACAAAGACCAACAGTTTGTCACTGCGATGTCGTTTCTAAGAAATAAAACGTAAGTGCTATGTATACTGTCCCCCCTCCACTACTACTTTAAAAGAGCAATATAAATAAAATCCAATAACATTCATTGCCTGTGAAAAGTTCACAAAGAACATGGCCCGCTATAAGCAATACCAATTCCCCCTCCACTTTTTCTTCTACATGCCATATCTCCATTTGTCGATACAGTCCTATGAAACTCTTCTTCCATGGTGGAAGAAGAGAATATAATTGACGCTACTTTACAAGAATATAAACCAAAAAAGTGAGTAGAAAACACGCTACAAAATTTTCTTTTTGAGGCTCGTTTGGCGCCTCACTGATCCGGGCAATTGTCCGGCCCTTAGTCGCCCCTCCACTTTAGCCTTCCTCTCCCCCTGTACTCTTCTATATACTATTCACAGAATGAATCAGTCGCTAACTTTTACCATCACGGTAATAATCAAATTAATATACCTTAAATATGACTTAATGTGAACTCTTACTTAAAGTTACAACATAAGTATTAATTTATAGCTACATATGTTGTACGTGTAAGTATCCAGTATCGAGTGATTGTCGCCAACAAATCGTATAATTCTACTTATTTCTATTTCCTTTTCTTTTTCGTGTTTCTAATTCCTGTTTATTAAAGTGTCACTTATGATTTCTGATACTTTAGCTCCTTCTCATCATTATTACAGAATTTAGAGTTACGGCAACGCTAAAAAAATAAGTCAAGAAGTACTAAACGAATGACTAAGTCAAGGGTGCCGATTTCTCTGTAAATTTTTTTTTGGGGGGGGGGCATTCAGATGCAGAAGGTATATATATGAGGATTTTAAGACAAATTGCATTAAAATTATGCCAAATATTGTATATTCATAAATACAATAGAAGGGTCCACATGAGCTTTGGGGCAGCCCGGCCCCCCCGTCCCCTCAGGATCAGCACCCTTGGGCTAGGTAGGATCTAGGTTGCAGTAGAGGTTTGCACGTGCCGGAATTTTTAGCCCGTGCCCGGCCCGGCCTGTGAATTTATATAATGTGAATCTCAACCCAACTCCGAAATATGTTTTAGCATTTAGGCCCAAGCCCTGCCCGAGCTCCTGTGATAATCAAATGAACCCGAAAAAAGCCCGAATTACAGAAACTTTATAATTTACGAAAAATTGTATTTTATTTACAGCAATTAAAAATTTAATTTTGAAGTTGTGCTTTAAACGTTCTCCAGAAATAACGGTCCAAACGTTCAATAAATATCGTTGTAAAGTGCATTTACAAAGTTATGTCCGAAAAGGCCCGAGGAATATGGTTGTATATTTAAAAATTTACGTCCGGAACCCAGCCTGACCCGAAGTGATCTATCCTTTGTAGGCCATACTCCAAACCCCGGGCCAGGTCGGGTTCAAGCCCGCCGGCTCAAGAGGGCTCAGCCCGAGCCCGTGAAGACCTCTAGATTGAAGTTTTTGATTAATTGGGTTTCATGACTGATTCTTATAGAGACAAATACGATGAAATCAAATTAGTATGTCACAATCCTGCAAAAGTGTCCATTGACCCCTAAAATGACATCACCAATATGGCGGCTACGAGAACACATCCATTTATGTTTAATCTGTTATATCTCATCACAGAATGAAGATAAAACCTTATTTTGGTGTCAAATAAAAGATAGTGAATTTCGAAAGTTATTTGAATTAGTATAACTCTTATAAAGTGCCGCCATCTTTAAATATCTTCAAAATTTGGGTTTCTTAGTTTCATCATGTTTGTTTCATTGCGGATAACTTCGAAACTATTAGACATATGGTAAACCCCTCAAAGTAAACATTATAAAGTGGAATGTCGTTTTTTCTCTATACGAATTAATCATGAAACCCAATTGACAAAGAAGTGCAGCCTAAACCCCATCTAGCCGAAAGTCTACAAATATTGTGTGTTTTGAAAATTGAGAAGTGTTCTCCCGTTGTTAATGTATACCATGTATTAACTAGACAATTTTTAACTACATCTTCCAAGTCACCTCATTTTGAGAGCTAACGCGACAGTTTAACGAACTTTAACTGAACTCCAGCATAAAATTACAGCTGCATTTGCGACTATTAGTGGGAATATAATAGAAGCTAACTAGGCTACCGTGTGGATGAGTGTCATGTGACGAAATAAAGTCACATCGAACATTTTTAATGGTATGTATAAAACTTGAACATTTCTGTATACTTTAATCTGTCATTCGTTATTTGTGTGTTTGTCTTTTAATACAGCCCTTTCAAATGCAATAATTCATTTATAATCACTCTGTGCCCATGCAGAGTTTTTTTGGTGAACAATGTCAAGCGCAAATTACATATATGTATTCTTTTTTGTTTGTTAATTTATGGTATTTTAATTCTCAATCTTTACTGTACTTTTTGAGCTCTTTCTTTTGTATCATGAAAATATCATCATTGATTTTTAAGACATATCTACAGGCTGGCCCATAAGTTGGATGGTGAAATAACATTTTTAATATCTAGATGGAATGTATCAACTAACAGTGGGAGGAATCACACTAACAAGAACTTCACCTAACACGAAAGTCTTATCACTTATAGTGTCAACGAATTATGGGACCTACAGTTCTAGTCAAGTAGGTACTATGCTAGTCAAACCAGGTTCAGGTTACTGAATAGTCATACATTAGTCAACAACTGAATAGTCGTACATTACTAAGAGGGCTACTCTTTGCTCCAGAAATTAGAACTGTATGTGTGATTCAAGATGGTTTAATATGATTATGTTTAACATGAAATTTTGTGTTTCCTTTTCACGTTTTAGAGCACTTCATTTCACTTTGTTTCCACGTATGTAGCATTTAGCTCGATTATATCGCCTACTGTAGAATAGGTAGAAACAATTTAAGTTTTGCGTAGAGAGAGCGGGCAGGGGTTCAGTGCCTACGCCTTAACAATTTCAATCCCAGCTAATAGTTGTAATTATTCTAAATCCTAATGAATATATATGCCAAGCTTCATGAAAAGAAGAAAAGAATCGGTTATACCTCTGAAACTTTTTGGTTTAGTTAAGATGATGTGTCACCTTATTACTGACTAATTTTAAGCTGCATAAATAGAAGTAATTCGGAAGTATGAAAGAAAATACATGCTATGTTCGTGGCATGCGTATTTTATAAGTAAGTAACTCCCTCTATTTATTAACCAGTTTCATTCGTAAGCAACTAAAGTGATTCAGAAGATTCAAATGTACGCCATGTAGCATTATCTTTTTTTTTTCATGGAAGATTTAGTATTTTTACATTACGTTGTGCATATAAGCTAATTTCCAACTTGGAGATAATTTTACCCTTCTTTATTGCTCTGCTTAATCTTGACTGAGTCTCATCAGTCTCTTAACAAGAGATTACATTAAAATATTTAAACGAAAATAAACACCAAGGTTCATTAAAATTGGACACATTTTACCGACATCATCGTAGACAGACTTACAGACAAATGCATGTTACATTGGATGACAGAAGCTCGTTTTGCTCATTTTCATTGGTGGACGTATAGGCTAGTGGTTATTTTAGTGGCCCATAATCGAAGAGTCAGAATGCAATCATATTGATGCTGATATGGGGTTGATTTTTCCAGGAAGCAATACACAATGACGTCCAGAACCCACTGTGTCCCAGTAGTAGTGGGACATGTTGACATTTGTCCATTAACTACATGTCGCTATTAACACACACATTGGCCACGTTTTAATATCGATCACGAGATCACACTAGTGACATTCATTTAGTTTACCTAGTTTCTTAGTGAGTCCCCTTGCAAAATGTCCATTTGGCCTCAGTTTTTGCATCCTTATTGGTGTGCAACTGTGCACATCATATTGTATCGGTTTGAGGGAATATTATTGGTGAATTGGCAATGGCTTTAATATTCTTGACGCTAATCCTTACATTCCCGACGCTTTGAATTCACGTTTACTGAGTATGAGTGCATTTCTGGGCATTTTTCGTTAAGTGTTTCCACACATGTGAATCACTCTGCTTCATTTGTTGTGCTCTACCGACACTCCAGATGTCTTTCTAGAGCATTTGAGTACAAATTTGCTACACTTAATACTCAGAACGTCACTGTTCGCCAGCATCCGTACCTGGCGATTATGCAACCACACACAACGAGCATGAAGGTATCCGCCATATTGTATTTGTTCCAGATATCGACTTATTGTTACCTGGTAGAAACCCTATCAATTCATATTCATTTAGACCAATTTTCATTTGGCAGATTATCCGGGACTCCCTACGTTCTTTGGGGAATCCCTTGCGCGTGCAAGGTAGTATTGTGAAACATACAAAATTGAATACAACAGGTATGACTTCTTCAGTGAATTTTTTACCCGCCCTCTTTACGTTGGATAGTTTCCGAACTATTGGCGTGCGAAAGTCATTTTCCCACGCTTTCGGCACCTTGTAGACCCGAAACTATGTCCGATAGCCGAAAGTTCAAGAGAACTTTTTTTCTTGTCTTAGTGTCAGGAATCACCTCTAAAGAGTTGTAACACTGATTTTGCAACACCCGATATATATATATATATATATATATATATATATATATATATATATATATATATATATATATATATACGTATATTGTTTACATTTTTATTTCTCTCTTGCGATAATACTTTCATCATATTTTCTTTTAGGTTTCAAGTGAATATACAAAAATTCCAGTTCAAAATTTTAAAAAATTCTTAAGTGCACAATATGTAACATTTTACTGCGATCTACTCGTATGCGGGAAAGTAACGGAGTATAACTGATTATGATTGCTTATGCTGTTCGTAGGGGAAAAATAGCAATCTGTTATCGAGAATTTTCAAACTTTTTCCGTTAATATCCTTAACCAATAGGAATTCATGAAGTTGATCAAAATGCTTTTAAAAATATATATGCACTAGCTTTTTTCAAAAGTGAATGCCTTTGTGTAAATTATTCTGTAAAGATATTATTTTTTCACATTATGTACATTATGCAAACTTGCATGGGGTTGATTTTACTCCCTAATTTTTGATAGATTGCAATATCCACCCACACTTCTGAATAAGCTTTGTTTTCTTCGTTTGGCGGAAATCTTGTAAGAATTTAATTAAAATTGGATAAATTTTACGACAGGTATTACGAAATAAACACACAGATATCGAAATGCCGATTGAATCGAATGGTATAAACTCGTTAATATCGCTTAAACGAATTTAATTTATTGGTTGTATATAGCGCTGACCATAAGAGGAGACGAGACGTTTTTGTAGGAGAAAATGAGACGATGTAAATATCTTGAAATAGAAAAAGATTACAACTTTAGATTAGACACCAATTTTGCGACTTCTTCAAGATGAGACAACTTCAACTCTTCTCTACTAAGCAACATTACTCATAGCCAAAGTTGATTCCGTAAGTCACTGAATAATCCCCAATAAATTTGTATAAATCATAATTATAATAGCTGATGACTACCAAGTAGAGCGTGTTACTCCAACAAAAAAAAAGAAGATGGCAGCATTATTACTTAAAAGACCATCTTTAAAATAATGATCGAAAATAGCGACATAGTTCTTTTATCTACTACCTTTTTAAAAATAATATTTCGCTTTTTCAAACAATTTATAATTGTTAGAATTCAATGATGAGTACAATATCTGTAACAAATTCTTCTCAATGACAACCTTATTACCTTTCGGTAGATTCGTGATAAGTCTCAGAAATTATTTAAAATCTGTAAGACTGTACTAATTATCGCATCTTCACTTGTGAAGGTAACCAAGAAGAAAGTCTTGTCGGTTTCTGTGGGGGACTGTGTTCTATTGTCCCTCGCACCGTGGGTTGAATGCGAACGGAGATAAGGCGAAGGTCTGTTGTTGGTGTGGGTATATCCAACTTACTACCTGGTTATGGCAGATCAGTTACACACGAACTTGTGTAAGGACAAAGTGAACATGGAAAAATGAAATGAAATCTTTAAGTTTTACGTCCCACGGTTATGCCGGTTAGGCTAAAGGAGACGGTGATAATGAGAGATGAGTGAAATGGTGGAATGAAGAAAGTGGGAGGAAACGGGAGAACCCCGAGAAAACCCACGAGTACGGTGTGTGTGCACCACAAAGTTCACTTGGCGGAGGCTAGGATCGAACCCGGGACCCCATGCACCAGAGGTGAACGCTCTACCACTGAGCCACCGCGCAACCCAAAGTGAACATGGAATCTCCACAAAGCGGCATAGGGGCGTGTATGCTCTTAAAGTTCAAACTGTGGTTAAACGCCGCTGCAGCGGGGAGGAAGATATGCCAGGCCTTTGGTGAGGGTGTCGTGACTATGCTGACAGTACAGCGGTGGTTTAACAAGTTTAAGGACGGTGACGAAACATTCGAAGACACACCACGTCCCGGAAGACCAACACGTGTACAAATTAAAAAGATATTTACTCAACAATTAAGGCGAACAGTGGCCTGACATCTGAGGAAAAGGGTCTAAAATTCAGTGAGAGTTGAGAAATCATTCGGTAGCACCTACATCAACTTTGGAAGCACTACAAGTTGGGTCGATGGGTTCTACATGATTCGATTCCGGGCTAGAAGGCAACGTGAGCACATACTTCTGTTGCTTTGCTGTCTTGTCAGAAGGAGCTATTTCTGGATAGGGTGTTGACATGAGACGAGAAGTGGGTCCTGTACGAAGCTCTACGGCGCCGTCATCATTGGTTAGCATCCTATGAACCGGTTCCAAAACAGCCGAATCCAGCACTGCACCAGAAGAAGGTCCTCCTATGTGTTTGGTGGACTACTCGGGAACTGCTACCAGCTGTTCAGAGCATCAATGCAACTGTGTAGTGTCAGCAGTTGAGCCGTGTTCAAGAAAAACTCAAAACTCTGGAGCCAGCACTTCTAAATCGCAAAGGGGCCATCCTTTTACAGGACAACGCTAAGCCCCAAGTGACTAGGACGACCCGGGACACCATCCTACGACTTGGATGGGAAACACAGTTGCATCTGTCATACTCCCCGAACCGTCCGATTATCAAATGTTCCATTCCTTAGACAATCACCTTAGAGGACACCAGTTCAAATCTCTAGTGAAGTGTAAAATGCAATTGTCACCATCTTCGCTTCACGGTTCTCTAAGTTTTACCGCTATCGAATCCATGGCCTTCCAGAATGTTGGTAGAAGGTTGTCATGCTGATGGGGACTATTTTTGATCTTCCAGGTACGTCTTAGGTGACACATTGATGTTCGAAGATGGTGTGTAAGAAAGCAACAGAATTTTCTTGGTTACCTTTATATTATTGTTCTTAATGTTTGTTCTTAGTTTTCAAGTAATCATGAACGTGGTTCATGAACAATTAGTTGTAAAATGTAAGTTATGCCATTATTAGAAAAAACACGTTAAGATATATTGATTGCTGGATGGTCTATTGACATACATTAAATACATGTTTAGATGGAAATCGAGGGACCGTACTAGGGACGCTTGTCTCTTTGATCCTCTTCTTTTGTGTAATAACTGATTGAGTGTAGAGTAACGACCATTTTCAATATAGGGCTAAAGATGGGCTACAAAGTTTCTGCCCTGATGTACAAGGAAAGAATTGTTGTTTTTTAGAGAGTAGGATTACTGTGCATTCTCTTTGATGATATTACATGTTCTAATGTTGAACCCTTCCTTCTTAACAGTTGAAGTTGTAAGCCAGGATGGAACCATATGTAAATGTGCATCGCCAATCACTCAGTAATTTACTATCTCATCCTGAAGTATTTTACCACCAAATAGGTGAGGACATGCGAAATACTTGGAGGATAATGCAACAGTGTAGTGATGGGTTACTGAAGTGAAACACTGACACCAGTCCCTCAATGTCATACCTCGAACTGGGTAGCCGAGGAGTGCTTCCACCGACAACATCACAAGAGTGCACTACAAGATCATGCTCGATTGAAGATTAACACAATAAACTCTTACAATATCTCTAAGAGGTGAGTGCATATTATTATATACAACCATTAAGACATTCTCGTGGTGGCTACACACAGCAGAGGATACAGGGGGAACCAATGGAGCTCAGGCTCCGGTGACCCCCAAAATCCCTCTTTTTAATACTAAAATATAGCAATGATCTGAATACATTATAGGCTTCAGACCCATATTAATTTTTTTCCGCTCGCTACGCTAGATAGCTACGATAGCTGCGATATCGCTAGAGTTAAGTTGGAATGAAATACCTGTATATTCGATTTAGGCGTTCGTTTATCCGATGCCTCCCCCAATATGCCTAAATCGTCCTTAACCAAATTTGACATAGTGATTTGAGAGCACATACGGACTGTCGTGAGGGGTCACATCTACCGATCAGACATACCATTGACGAATAATCACCGAAAAATAGTTTGCCAATAGACTTAACATTGGAAAAGCATCTGGAGCTCGAATTCTCATTGTAAACAATAGAAAATAGATTTTTCAGCATTAGGTATAGGGCGAAGAACTTTTAGTTTTGTTCTGCGAACACAATTTTTTCAAAGCCATTATACTTTCTAAACACAATATATTTTTAAAAATTTTCATTTCTTTTTGTAATATAAGGTTTTGATTTATAATAATAACAATTGTAATTTTTCTTGTGAATTTCTAATCACGTCTTGAATTAAAATAGATACTTGTCTTCTCGACTGATATTTCTCATCTCATAACAATAATATCCAAGAGTTGAGAACATTCTAAATTCCTTATCCTCTCCCATTAATTAAGATTTATAAGTGAGGAAACCCAAATAGATTCAACCAATTTAAATTTAAACTACGGTATTTGCTTCTGGCGAGACATTTAAAATGTCCTGGTGGACTGATGTTTGGCTCACAGGTCTAGGATTGATCATTTTTTGAATAGGTCTTCTGGAGCAACACTAAGCACTAAACACGTAGTTACAATAAGATTTACCAAAGTTTCTTCAGGTACTGAATATTTCTATCTCTCAGCAGTGTTTTTTTCAGACATGTCTTTTTGTGCGGCAATACCCCATGGAGCTCTGAGAGCGTCCCCCCGGGACGAGACAAAAATAATACGTCTATAATATAATAAATAAAATAGTACCAGCAGTGCCCCCCCAGAACGACTGTCTCTGAGGATATATATATATATATATATATATATATATAGAGAGAGAGAGAGAGAGAGAGAGAGAGAGAGAGAGGGTAGGGAAGCCAAGTAATGTGGAATACCAGTGTTGCAGCGGTGGTAGTGGGTGACGTCTAGCGAAAATGTCCTGTATCTACATCCGAACAGAAAGAAGTCTCATTTGCAACTCAGAATGAACAACCCGATGACTGTCATGACAGTGATGCTACCTAAAGAGCAAATACTCAGTGCTGCAATGGGAAAATTTCCAAAGACAATTCAGGTGAACAATGGATTTGGTGTCTCGTGTTATCAGTTGAGTCATACTGAGTGCACTGAAGGATACAGAGTGGACTTCATTTGTGATGACTGCTCGTAAATTTCACACACCGTGCAATATTGTACGTGTTCTTTTTCACAATTTGTTTATTGTTTTGGATATTGTTTGCTTTCTTTTTTAAGCTCAGTTTTTACATCGTATATTCTTATGTACTCCTTAAATTTAACAAACGTACCAGTTTACGTCCCATACTTTCTTTGTCGATTTTCTGTTCCAGTAGTCATGAAAATATAAATTGTAGTATCAATATGTTATTTAGAACAGGTAGAGGATAATGTGGAATACTATTCCACATTACCCTTCCCTTTTGCATGATCTCAAATTCTGTCATTTTTTGAAAATGCTTGTCAAACTCAGAGAATGTAACGTGTATAGCTTCTTCAGTATTGTTTTCTTAAAGAGCATACATCACAGCATATTTTAGCATAAAACTCATTATTGTAAGTTCATTCACGTCTCTTATATCGTTGAAAATAAAAACAGTATTATACAATACCAGACTTTATATTACTTTGTTTCCATCTAGAATATAAAACTATGAACTCCAAGTACGCTTGTACGATGAACGACAATGAGATTGGACCCTTCCAGTCTCTTAACAAATTATGCCTTCAGAAACAGAAGCTACATCGTCGATCGAATGACAAAACCGCGAATGTGCTAAAGCACCAAACACACTCATTTGCCTTGTGTTGTTTTCCCGTTGTAGAACCTTGTGTTGGAGCTCATTAGGGTTTTGGGAATTGACCATAACTCAGGACAGAGAGATATTTTACATACAAGGCTTTAATATTTGAATTTGTCTACGCCAAGTAATATAAACTGCACAGGTGAAAATGTTATGATTTACACATTCATGATGTTGGTATTGGACCGAGGCGACGACGTGTATTTTTTGTTAAATATTTGAAGAGTAGATGGGGGTTCAAGCTGATCCAGTAAAAGTTTTTAATTTAATCACCTCACTAAATTCATTACCTGCATAAGTTGGCCCAATTTTTAACAAACGTATATTTTTTTCTACAATACGTGCACTACTTATTTTTATGGTTCTGTCAGTTAGGCATCAGCAAACTTTTGAAAATTGGCCACGCTAAAGCAATGTTATCTCCAAGATGTTGATGGTGAATGCAGCTCTGTACATACAAGACCTACATTATCACCGTTTGGGGAGATAGTTTGTATTCTATTATGTCTCAGAAAAAACAATAAACTTCAGACAGTGTTGCCACACTTGGTACAATTGTACCAAATTCAGCCCTTTTTGTCATTCATCGGCCCGTTGGAACCACGCTGGCATTTTCAGTCCCTTTTGTGAAAAAGTTGGTACAATTCTACCCAATTCAGCACCATTTAACAAATGCTTGTCACATTTTCAAAAGTGTCAGTAAGACTTTTCCTACATCTCACGTTACTCATTCGTGAGTTCGAATCTTAAAATATTTTGTTGAGCCTTCATTCTGTGATGTTTCACCGCATAACGCTACGAACTTTGTGTGGAAAATTCGTAATTCGAACTATACAGGGAAATGACGCTAGATGGGCGCATCAGCGCCGCGCATGGAGGAGATGAGAAAGAAGCAGTGTGGTGGAAATTTTAGTTTTAATCCTTAAAACAAAAACACACACGCACACATGTTGAATCAACTGTTGAATATTCTAATGAAGACCTCTGTTATACTTCCTATGTGCGAGAAAAGTTTCATCTACTTCCACTGTTGTTCGGGATTCTCTAATTTGGATGTTTTTAAAAAGTAATTTTTCAAAAGATCACTTTCTTGATTTGAACTCAAGAGGGGAGTAGGTGTTCTACAACTTCACCTTTTTTTAGTTTTGCGCTATAGAGTAATGTATTACATTGGTATAAAATAATGAATTCAGCTCTTTTTGTTTCAATTTGATACTATTTTTCAGCTCACTACAAAGCGGGGACTGTGGCAACACTGGGAGTCATTAGTGGAGATGCAAGGGCTCGAAAAAAAAAACGGCTTTTTTTGGAAAAAACTCGGATTTTTCTGCTTCGATTTTTTGCTTGGGAAATTTTGGGCTTTTTTCAAAATTCTGCTTTAAATTGATAAAGCAGACTTTGTTTCGCTTCTCTATAACACAAAAAGTCATTTAATTAGTGGTTGATGCCGATAATAATATAAAACCTCGAAAGTAAACCATGAATTTCGAAAAGATATTTTAAACAATTTTACTTCAACATTTTTACATTATGAATTCCAAAGGATTAACCAATGTATATAATAAACACATTTTAACCTCCTATATACAAAAGTAAGCAGAGTTGGCAAGAACCATGGTTGTTTCTGAGAACGTCAAAAACCCGTTTTTGGTGGGCAGTTTAAACTAGACTTTTTGGGGGTTTAAACCAGGTTTTTTGATTTAGATATTTTGCTTTATGTATTTATATTACATATTCACAGAAATAAGTTTGTTTCGCCTTGGTGTTATTATTCAGCAACGGGGTTATGCTGGAAGAGGTCCCATAAGCTTAAAGAAGTCCGGTCAGTAAATTTCTTAAATTGATAAACTCCCGCCCTAGCCATCGGGAAAATCCCGTCATTCTTTTAAATGTAAAACAATAACGGGAAAATTCTGTAAAATTTAATTTGCATTTAAAATTTAAAGGTCAACATATTATAATCAGTACGCTAAAACTGAGGTATTAAATTACAAATTTAGTATGTAGATATCATTGAAAGTCCAATCCAAGCTAATGTTGGAAGCTACGTAGGCAATAGATACTTGTTGTTTTACCTATTGCCTACCAACCAGTTATTTTACCAACTTTAATCAATATATTTAAGCAACCATCGCTTCTTTATAAAACAACAGGCATGCAGAAATATATAATTTGGTTTCGTTTCGTATGTTTAGGCTTAACATCCTTATGTAATACCGAGGTTATCAAGCAGAAGACTTTCGCTTAAAGTGACATCCGAAAGAGTACTTGGTTTACACATGAAAGAAGGGTTGTGGTTCGACCGAGAGTTGAACATGGGACACCTTGATCAAAAGGTGGAAAGGAAATAAGACTAATGTAGATGGTTTGACATGTGAAACGTCACCAAGAAGTTCACACGATTCGCATTTTTGTTCTTTTAATTTTTTTTTAGTTTAAACCAGTTATTTTTTTAAAAAAAAGCTGGTGTAAACGAGCCAACCCTAAGAGTAAAAACTTCTTTTAAAAAATACACAAATAACTAGCAAAATTGTATGTAGTATTTACTTCAAACAAATACTTCAAACAAATATATGTAGTATTTTTACCCTCTTTTTGAAACAAAATAAAATTAAAATAAAACATAAGAGAAATACTTAGATTTATATGATACAATTAAAGGCTGCACATCTGGAACTTTTGGTTCTGTATATTCTTGAAATTCTACAGTCAAGTTTTTTATAACCACCATCAAGGGCGCCCATCAGGGGGGTTAAGGAGGCGCTCGGCCCCCCTAGAGGAAAATGTACTTCAGAATATTGAAAATCCAATAAAATTTTTACATTAGTTACAGCAAAATTTGAAACTATTTTTGAAACGTCGCTTATACTTGCCCCTCCTTGGAAACCACAACATGGGCACCCTTGACCACCATCACGGTTTACCCAATCCTCAAGTTTTCTGAATTTTTAACAAGAGGGATTCAACATATCATTACGGAACTTCAAAAAAAAAAAAAAAAAAAGGACTAAGGAATATATTTAAGTTAAGCTAATATAACTGCACAACAAACGTGACTGAGTGGTTGGCTTTTACGCTTCTATCGGGAAGTCCGGGATTCAACCCAGCATTCGACCATTCTGACAAAGCCTTCCTTCATTCCATCTGTGAATGCAGAAATAGTGCGTGTACTGGCCGACTAGGAGTGTAGAAGTTGGCCGACTTCCTTTCTTATTGTTTTTAAATCGTTATTATTGCTAATTACCAGCAGTGACGGTTTTGCGAAGGTTAGAGGATCGGTCTTTCGGACTGAAGCCTGTCTCCAAAGTTGTGGAATGTCTAAAATGAACGAAATATCTATTAGTTATGCCTTTACTCATAAACTTTAAGCTCCCGTCAAATAAAAATTACGAATGTTTAGAAAAACTAAACATTAGTAGTAAGAAAACCCCTCCCAAAACACTTTTTTAACTTCGCCACTGATTCTCAGTATAAAATGATCTTCAAGGTTGTATCCGGAAGATTATTGCTAAACATATAAACGAAACAAAATATTAGTTATGCCTGTACTCATAAACTTCAAGCACCTCCCAAACAAAATTAGGACTTTTTAGAAAACCAAACAATCAGAGAAACCCCTCCCAAAGTACTTTTCTAAATTCGCTACTGATTATTTGTATAAGTTGGTATTCAAGGTTGTATCAGGAAAATTACTGCTAAATCATTGCACAACTACAGTATAACAGAAATGTGGAAGTACGGTTTGACGGACATATTGAAAAACGTATGCTTTGACGGATATATAGAAAAACGTAAGTTTAACTTTCGTGCTAGAAGCTGGAGTACTAAGCTTTTAGAAATGAAACACGGATGACAAACTAAAATGATCTAGAGAAGGAAAAAAATGTCGATAACTCAAAAGTAAAAATAAAGTTAAATAGCCTGTAAAATTGCCCTCAAATTCTTCATGTTAGCTTTAATTCGTAGAATATGTGCTCCATCCATCTTGATGGTGAATTACAGAGCTAAATATGGCATTCAGGTCGTGGAATTCTTATCTAATTATAGAGTATACTATAAGAAAGCTATTTGGATAGAAAAATCATGAAAATGAAAAAAGGCCAAAATTTCCAAAATTCTCGTTTTTTTCCCAAAAAGCCGGCTTTTTATGTGAAAAAACCATCGATTCAAAAAAGCCGGCTTTTTTGCATCTCTAGTCATTAGCATTCTCATTCACATTTGACATTACAAGAAATAATATTTTTGTTCAGAATAACCGAGAAGAAGATATACTGAGAAATAACACAGGAAGACGACCAACAATATAATATCCAAAGAGGGTGATTAATGAAAGCTTATTGTTCTAGTTATATTGAGATAAGTGAACAACTAGGAAAAGGAATTTGTGACTACAGCGACAAGCATTTGGTTTTAAATTACGAATGAACTAAAAGATATCTGACACTTACATCAGAGATAGACTTTTGAGGGTTTTTTCTTTTTTCGTCACACGTTAAAATCCTTTCCCTCTGAGAAAGCCTGAAGAAAATCTACAGCAAATAATGATCGGTTTCACGTTGCGAAAGGTAAGTCTTTGTATTATTCCTCTGTTTACTTGTCAACAGCATTCCATCTGAGTGGTTGCTAACAACTAATACCCATTACCAATATGAATATAGCTATATCTAAATCCACGAATGAGTTGCATTGTGTATATTGCTACCTAGAGGAGCAGGGGCGGATCCAAGCATTGCCCCCCAGGAAGAGGAAACTTTCTTATTTTATATATAAATAAAACCAATCCCAGAGCTTGGAACTCTTAAAAGTAGCTCTAAGTAGCAGGATTACAATCCACCGCCCCCCAAAAAGAATCCTTCCTGGATCCGCCCCTTTAGAGGAGTGAGTCTGTTAGACAGTATGAATATTTTGAGTACTTCGTTAAACTGACGATCTTATATGCATGTATCATCAACAGACTTTTAATATTTATATTTCAGCTAAGCTTGAAACTTTTACTTGTTTTAGTATTCAAATGGCGTACTAATATATTCATTATATACAATCTTTCTATGTTCCATAGGGCCGCGGTGGCTCAGTGGTAGACCGTTCACCTCTGGTGCATAGCTTGCACCACGTGAACTTTGTGGTGGACAAACACCCGTGTGAGTTTTCTCGGGGTTCTATCGTTTCCTCCCACTTTCTTCATTCCACCATTTCCTTCATTTCTCATCATCACCGTCTCCTTTAGCCTAGTCGGCACAACCGTGAGATGTAAAACTTAAAGATTTCATTTCATTTTCTATTTTCCAGGATTACTACAATGAAATACTAGTAATTATATGAAATACTAAATAATTCGTACATAATAATTTGTTATTGGTCTAGAAGGGCCTATATAACGATTCATATTAGATTTTTCTTCAAATTACATTTATTTTCTGTAATTTGACCACCTATCAAATTTCATCATTTTCCAATAGAAACAAAAGTGGCCAAATTAGATTAAGTTCGACTGTATACAAATAAAAGAACATTTCATGAATGTTCGGGTCATATTTACCAGATCTGGGCTTTTCAAGTATTGTACGAGAAATCGAAATTGCGATCGCTTACACAGAATGTATGTAGTAGTCACTAGGTATTTGGGTCCTTTTCCCTTAGTTCAAAAGAAATAATATTAAATTCTGGAAACAAAAAAAAAAAAAAATCTTAAATAGAGACAACATACATTTCAGTTTGTGTAATGTCTTTAGAAAATGAGGAATTCAATAATTATTTAAGAATTCATTCTGTCTCTCGTAAATTTACTTTTAGAAGAAAAAAGTGTGGGTTAGACGTTATGCCTGGACAAATGTTTAGTAATTTCTTCTATTACTTTCTTTGTTACATTTTGTTTAAACTTACACAATCAAAGAAAGTAAATAGAATATCTAAAGAATGTTTTTAAATAGTTAACTTTGCCATTTTCTCTTTAGTCTTTCAAGAAGAAAATTTTCTTTTCATTTTCTCCCCTCACCCTGAAACCCCTTCCAACCTTTACTAAAAGTCGATAACAGAAACAAAGTGAAAAACGAAATAATAAAATTCTTAACGAAAATCGAACATCTGCTTCACATTTAACAGTTTTTTTCGTATTTTTTCACTATGGTTCAATGCTTAAGAGTTTGTATTTGAAGTTTTAGATATTATTCCTATATCAGAAGTTCCAACCTAATACCCTTTTTCAGTATTTATTCACTATTATAGTGTGCGCTTATTGTCATTTGGCATTTTGTTTACGTAGCGTTATTGCTTGTTGGTGTCCCGGGAGGACAGACGTGAGTGTTTTTTTTTCCTTTATGTGGTTGCCAGAATATAAGGTCAGTAGACAGTCTACACTGGGCAAAATGCGTTGGCGCTATCCGGACACCGGTATTTTTTTTTACAAATGTACGAAATTCATATGTTTACTACGGAAATCTGTATGGCACATACGTTGTCCAAATGCTACATACACACTGCTCTTTTCTCGGTTAGATGTTACATCATGCCGCTGAAGGATGTCTGACATTTAACAGTCTTCCGTATATTACATACCTATACGTATGTTACATACGTCAGCTATATGTTATATACGTTAATCCATATGTGAGATCCTTACTGTTTACATGGAGTTCTTTATTTCATGTAGGAAGTACGTATAAATGAAACACTTATATGGAAAGTATTATAAAACACACGTTTAGTTATAAGTTTATTTCAGGATAAGTTTACTTAGGACTTCAAGTATCTAACCTATTTTAAGTACAAGACATACTTTTTTTCTCTGTATATTTTTGGTTTTATTTCATTATGTACGATTGTCGTGATTTGAAGATGAAAATGGAAACAACCCAGTAAATTGTCAGAAAAAGTAATTGAATCCAATACTGAAAAACTATAAAGGTCTTTACAACTTTGTAAATTCCTATGCATTTATTCGGACTACTTACGCTTATGTAGTTAGTTTGGGTGTCATTTTGTAACAAAACAAACCAAGTTTTCATTTCACACAAGGTTGGGTTAAAATATTGGTGATTTTTCAGAGATTTTTTGTTCGATTTGGTGCTTTGTTCTAATGAGTGTTGTTTCGAATGAAAATTGAATATTTTAAATGGTTTTGGGGCAGGTGAGCCTCTTTTGTAGTACCTGCGCATGTTTGCATGATTTGGTGTATTGTTACCAATTAGAAAGTAGCAGTACTTTTTTTACAGTATATTATTACATGCGATAGAATTTGATATTTCTGTACTAGTATTGTATAGATCAGAGTGAATGCAATAAGCAAGAGGGGAAGATCTGAACCTTGAGACAAGGGAACGGATCAGGATATTGAATGAGGGAAGCTTTTCAAAATTTGTGATTTCTACTGAATTAAAAATAGCTCCAAGTACAGTAACGAAAACATACAACAGAACACAGGAAATAGGTTTGTTAATTCACGAAAGTATAATGACACTCCACGTGCCAAATTACAGAAGTAAATTATGCAAATATTCTACCAGAACTTCATTAGAAAAAGCACAATCAGTCATTCCAGGAGACATAACATAACTAAACACAAAATCAGACATCAAGCTATATAGTATAAAAGATCGCATTAGTTCCCGTCTTCGTTATTTGAACTGGACACTCACTACGTGTCTCTGAAACTTTGAGGTTTTCCGATGAGGCCCCCAGAACAAGATATTTTATCACCGTTATATTTTTCAAGAGCAAAGAAATCAAATAAAATGAACCTATGGGATTCTATTTCGGGTAAAGGACGCGAATCATTTTAGATTGTACTCAGAAACATAACCAAAATCGGCATGTATGCCTACCAGTGTGATTATTTCCAGCTTCTCGGAGTACCTTTTCATGATACCAAAGAAGTTGAATCCTTGCTTGTTTCTCGTACATCCCAGTTGCTTGATTCATGGCCAAGCAGTTCGCCAGATATAAACATCATGGAAATGTCTATTCCATCATGAAGAGAAAGGTCTTTGAAAAATCATCGACATCGTATAATAATCTTGTGAAGACAATCAAGCAAATGTGAGTTAGCAAAACCACGCAAAATTTGTGTGAACCTTTACACACTCAAAGCCTAAGCACATACATGAAGTGTTAAAGAATATGGATATAGTTTAAACCAGAGGTATCCATGTGTAAGTTTGCCATGTATTTATGTGTATATCAGTTAAATATAAAATATAAAGTTTCGGTTAAACATAAAGTTTATATGAGTTTTAAAGAATATCAACCAAAAATAAATAAAGGTGTACTCAAAGTTATTGCCAACCTGAACGAGCTGGAAGTCGATCTTCTTGAATCTAATACCTTTTTGAATGGAAGAATTCATGCGATAAATCGATTGGCACTAGTAATATCTCAGAAATGCTATTGTAGTATCATATCTTTTATACACGCATCGGTGTGCTTGATAATCCAGGTTTTCTGGAGACCCCCGCCAAGTGAACTTTGTGGTGGACAAACACCGTGTGCGTGGGTTTTCTCGGGGTTCTCCCGTTTCCTCCCACTTTCTTCATTCCACCATTTCATTCATTTCTCATAATCACCGTCTCCTTTAGCCTAACCGGCATAACCGTGGGACGTAAAACTCAAAGATTTCATTTCATTTTCATTTTGTTTTCTGGAGAAATTATTTGAAGATCACGACCACTATATAATATACTCAAAATATCCTCTGTTATGAGTCAATGTGAGTGTTATGTGTATTATCCAGTCTGTATGTACACTAAGGACAACATCAGGTCGAATGTTGTCACAAGTCTAGTGACAACACGTGCTGGAGTAGGTGTTAGGCATCTCACATTTTGGGAACATATGGAAGTCCAAGGTTTGAAGTCCAATGAACGTAGTGATAGCTCAATTAGTCCTCGAACACCTATCCACGTTCTATATAATGCGCATCCATTTACTCTCAGAAATTTGAGTCACCCTGTATATTATAAAGCTACAACTGTGTGCATATTTGAACTGTGGTATTTACAGTTATTCATTTGCTGACCATTTTTTTTTTTTTTAAAAAAAAAAAGAACATCTTTAGATACTAACGCGAGCCTCCAATAACTTAGTTGGAGGCAGTGACGACACTGGAGGAGGGACAAGGAGGCAAATGCCCTCTGGTATCTAACTCTGCCCCTACTCCTTCCTCCTCTCAAACTGTTTCATTATATGTAGATCTAATATAAAACTATTTTTTTCTATACACACGAAAATAGGTGCTCTCACAAAAATTAGTCTGTCCCTCCGTTTGCCCTTAACCCCCAAGAATATCGATCTGACATCGTCACTAGTTGGATACCGTATTTAACCAGGTAACTATCTTAAGAAGATTAGGTGAAATGAAGCGAGGTTAGAATGATTTTTTAAAAAAATCCAATTTTCAGTAAGGATAGAATTCGGATAACCCAGTTGGCAGTTTGAAGGCTCATTATTTCTGTTTCAACCATAAAAGGATCTCTTTTCTTAAAGTTTGGTTCAACGAGCTACATTGTTCCTTTTCTCGATGTAAATTTGTGAGCTACTTGTAGCATTATTAAAATCTTTTTAAAGTTAAATTTTTGTTGTCTTAAGATTTGGAAACACTGAAAGTGTCAAATAAAGGAATCCGATAAGTCAATCGTTATACATATCCCTCTCCCTTTTCTTCTTTTAGTCATCTACTCCCCTCTACCTCTCCCTAACTCTGTGTCTCCGAAAGACCTTTCTATACATACTTTGAGAATATTTTTCTCCTTGATCCCACCACTCTCTGATATTTCCCTTGAGGTATTTTCTGATTTTCCTCGGCTACTGCTGAATTCTTTCTTTCTTTTTCTAAATTTAATATCGTTTTCAAGACATCGACCAATGCCGATTTTTTTTAATTTGCCGTTGGCAGTTTTATTGTCCTAAGACAAATATAAGGACAAAGAAAATATTTTGCAAAAGTTTGTTTTTCGTCTTTTTATCATTCATTTTTTTCACATTCACTTTTTTAAAATACATATTTTCTGGAGGATTAAGATGATTTTATTAGTGTTCCATCTTTCAGAATCGATTATCTACTATAAGGAATGTATTAAAATACCAAAGCCATGTTTATATTGAAAACGATACATAGGATAAAATATTGTATTTTATATTTTTCAACTTATTGTCATTCAAACTGGAAACGTTGTAATTCAATAATATATCTTTGTTATTACTAGTATTTTTCAAACAGTGTTTATGGTTATTACTTATTGCTGGTTTATTGAAGTTCAAACTAAAGAATAAACATCAAACTTTGCGACCTATGTCATTATTTATATACGGATTGATTTCTGTCATTTTCATCTCATTGTTCTATGGCAGTATCGATATTCCATCCCTTACTATATAACGATATTGTGTATTTTTAATATCATTACTTGTATTTACGGGCAATATGTGCTATTAAAATATGCACAAGCTGGTTAGAAGAAGAAGAAGAAGAAGAAGAAGAAAATATAAAAAGAACTAGAATTAATTTTCTTTTCTGATATTGATTGATGTTCTGTTAACATAGCAATCTGACGAAATGTGTTATTGGTCGTCATAGCAACGAGAAATATAAGATATAACAAAGGGTCTATCTTGTATAATCTAAATGCCTGTTATTTAAAAGGTGTAAATGTTTACTTCATTACGCATTATAATAAAACGTAATATCAAGATGAAGTGTTTAAGTGAATTTTGGTAAAATAGTATACCAGATTTTAATACATATTCGAACTGTGGGCTATAGTGTAAGGCTATAAAATATACAAAAATAAGCTACGTTACAAATTGGTGTTTTCAGCCACAGATTTCGTTACAACTAATTTAAAATCGACAGAAACGATTTATTTATTTGTTTGTTTATTTTTACACCTTTACACTATGCATGTTAAGCAAGTCAGTTCTATCATAAAAGCATTATATGCCTCTAGATTAACAAGTGTGCTGGGTTTCTACGATTAAATTTTTCAAGTATTGCATATAATTCTGTTTGTGAGATATCCTATGCTTGTGAAGCCAGTACGGCAAGTGAGTGATCATAGGTAAAGACGTCCCTAAACCACGTGACGTATTAAGATGAACCTGATACCATGCGCGCCGACTACGTGGGCGCTCCGGGGCTCCAGCACTCACACAAATAATATTGTGGGTGCGTCGCACTACAAGATTTTAGTTTGATAGAAACAAAATAAAATAAATATTTCTTACTTGCCATTATCAAAACCTAATAAGCAATTAAAACATTGAGATGGAAGTTAAAGTTTTTAACGTCTAAAATATAATTGTTTATTTCAAATGTGTTTGTGCAAAGGCAAAGCAACACACTGCCCCAAAAGAAAAAAGAAAAAAGAAAGAAAGAAAGAAAGGAAGGAAGAAAAAAGAAAGAAAGGAAAGAGCTATATTATGAATAAAATGGAGGCCTACATCTATGACACTGTTCATAAAAGATTTCAACTAAATGAAATCAATCAAAAAATATCGAGATTCCCCTGAAAACATTAAACATGTCCCGCTACTGGTATGTACCCTCATAAAAGTTGGAAAGTTGGCACCGTTGCCTGATACTTAAGTAAACTTTTCATTATGAAGTTACCTGAAGTACACTTCGCAATATGATTAGTGAGATACAGCCCAAAATAATTACGAACTCTTAAACTTTCAGTTTTTAGTTGAAATATAGTACTTTCCAACTACTAGCTTATATTAATCACTAGACTATACCGATCTAAAGAAAATGACATGTTCGAATACAAATTCTGATGCATAATTTGTAAGAAAATCAATATTTTTAATGCTGAAAGGTATGTTGTTTCTTACCAATAATTTCTGTTGGTTTCTCTTCTGCTGAAAGACTTATGTTTATTACAAGGGTAAATCAAAAATTATCCTGAATTATGACTCTCCTCTCTCTTACATTATTCGTACTGAGCTCTGTACTCGTTTTTGTTGTTATGATGTTGTGGTCACGCTAAGGAAGCTTGCTCGTAATTCCTCCATTTGTCTTAATTTTCTTGCAGATACATCATGGTCGCTCCATTAGAAATTTGCATCAAACAGGAACAACGAACAGTGATCCGGTTTTTGTGGTCGGAAGTTGTATCAGGAACCATAACTAATCTTCAGACGATATGCCACTTCATCAATAGTATCTTGTCTGTCTAACAGAACCATGTCATGTTCACGCTCAATGTTATTATCATTTGCGGCCGTAGATGGTCATCCGGCTCCTTCCTCGTGCGTAACAATTGGGAGGCAATTTTTGATTTTTTTCAATCCATCCGTAGACACTCCGTTGCGGCAAGACACTGTTCCGGTATTGTGCCGAAAGCCTTTGGTGGATTGAGGCCCCTGATACACCTTCCGACCACAGAAACCGGATCACTGCTCGTTGCTTCTCTTTGGTGCAATCGTTGCTTCTCCTTTAGCCTAGCCGTCAAAACTGTGGTACTTAAAACTTTCATGCGGTACGTAAAGATTTCATTTCATTTCATTTTCTTTGGTGCAAACTTCTAATGGAGTGGCCATGATCTATCTGCAACAAAACGAAGACAAATGCAGGAATTACGGTCAAACTTTCATAGGATGACAAGAACAGAATAAGAATAAAATAAACGGCGACAGAGGTCAGTTTGAACAATGTAAGAAGAGTTATGTTAAAAGAGCGAATAATCTTTGACTCACCCTCGTATATATATATATATATATATATATATATATATATATATATATATATTTGGAGTATGTTTAGTACAAGGGGTCCAGAAGCACGTAAAAAACACAAAATTTACAGGAGAAATGAATAATGCAGGTACTTAGACGTAACATAACGTAACCAAATCTAACCTATCATAAACTAAACTAACCTAAACTAAGCTAGCCTAAACTAACCTAACCTACTCTAAACGAACCGAATGTGAACAGAAATTACCAAAATTGTAACATTTTTTTAGAGAAAAGGACTGCTAAACATAGGCCCTGTATTTAAACAATATGTTGTATATCTATTGTTGTATCCTTCTCATAGCGATGACACATAGACTACTAACAATCATACACAGTGACAGTGACGCACTTATCATTTGTAAATAAAGTGAAAACAGATTACAGTGAAGAGAAAAAAAACCTCTATTTCTCTCTCTTTTCCGGAAAATGATTTAATATTAAACAAAACAATAGAAAAAATAGAAAACAATAGAAAAATGCATCCCATGTTTTATTACTATTATTATTATAGAACCAGATTACGTGAAAAAGAACTGGGAACTCGCTTTCGGAAAAGAATTGTGGTGAAACAGTTTTCTTGCATTAACCAATTGCAAACAATTTTTATCCCCAGAGTTGGATGTATCGCCCTTCTTTTCCTTAATCTTTTGGTGTATCAATTTGAAACGAAAAGTAAAACACCGCTAAACCCCTGTGATACCCTGTCACTCAAAGTATCCTGTTACATCAACAGTTTTTTTTTTAGTGTCTTCCTTGCTCGAGAGAATTTTTTTATTGGTATTTTCTGTTTTTTCCTTTTTTTTATCCCGATGACCGACCGTTCTTCGTTATTAGTTTCAAACCTCCCATCGTCCAACTTTTCTCTAGTTCTCCCATCTCTCTTCACTATATATATATATATATACCTTGGTATGTGGGTGAGTGTGGAAGATGCTTGAGAAACATCTCGAAACGTTTTTTCCTCTGGTTGTCACTACTTTATTGACATGGTGAAGATGATGCAGCAAACCTCTATATATTTGCTGGATAGAATGTGTATTTTCGTGGATAGAAACGGAACTTAAGTTAGGTTGTTAAACCCCTTAGTTGAGATGAGAATTCATTGTCACCATAGATAGGTTCTTTCAAGATCCCTATATCTTGAAGTTTTTTAAAAATGAAAATCTAGGTAGTAATTACAATCGATAAAAAATAAATATGGAAAATTACCTTACATGCTAAATTTCATTTTACTTTGTCATTAAACGAAAATGGCCATTGGGATAAGTGCCAGCAGTGGGGGTAAAGACGGAAGTTCAACTATACTCTGCTGGACTTTGAAACGATGTAGCTTCGTTACTCGCACACTACAATATTTAATATGTTTACTGTAGTTGATAAGGTAATGTGGGTCAAAATTGTTTTACATGAAGTATTATGCGCCTCCTGATGTATATACGAAGAGCAACCAAAACGTCCGCGGAATTCTGTTGTAGCTATTTCTTACCACGATATACGTACACATTTACTTAACCATATTAGAAGTTGGCACCTTCGGAACACACAGACTTGTTCCACCACTCTCACGATTGGTGGAAACACCGACGAAAGGCCTGTTTCGGTATATTTCTAAATTCAGCTGTCGCGTGAGTTTTCATCTGTTCTACGTTATTGAAACGTAAAAGGTTTAGTCATAGCTTTGGAAAGAATCAAACATCCCGTAGTGCTAAACTGTTTTTAAGGCTATCAAACTCTCTGAATCAAATTTTCTCCAATTTGCACATGAAATTGATGTTTGCGCGTTGCTCTATCTGTGAAATTTCGCCAACTGATTACCACACAGTCTTTCGTTCAGCTACTCTACTCGTACATTGCCTGTTATGACCTATTCACATTTGTCAATTTCATAATTAGGTAACGTAAGGACTGCACTGTACAAGATTCATTGTGATTGGTTAACAAATACCAAAACTACAGCATTCCTGGAACTTTTTTTGACTGTATCTTGTATTCGCGACTTCGCTTGTATGTCGATCTTTAAACACCCCCTCCTCCTCCGCTTAGAAAAGGACTGGCAGGGTTTTCTACCCATTGCATAACTTTACAAAGTACTGTATATCAAACTTTTGTGAGCAGTTCTAAGAAGAGAAAAGCATAGTTGGTATTGTTAGTTGCGGCTACTGACCATGTTGGACTATGGAACTAGTGTTGCGTACGAGCAAGGGCGCCGACCCCTCCCCTCTCCCCCAAAGATCATATGAGCCCCCGCATTGTATATATGAATATACAATATTTGACATAATTTGAATGCAATTTGTCTTTAAAATCCTCATATATGCCTTCTGCATCTGAATGCCCTTCCCCAAGTTTACAGAGAAATCGGCGCCCTTGCCTACGAGGCCGAACGAAACAAGACCGTTTCTTTTTTGTAATTTTTTTAAATGTCTAGTCTCGTCTATATTCACGAAAAGCTATCTTCATCTTGCCCCGTTTTGTAAATTCATATACAAAGTTCACGATCTGATTTTTTTTTCTTTTGCTACAAGAATCCTTCAGCACGACAAGAAATCTAAGAAAGATGTGACATGAAACAATTTAATCTAAATGTATTATTGGAGTACCTATATTTTGTAATAATATTGAGTATCTTTAAACGTGGATAAGGGTTCTTTCTTTCTTTCTATTTACAAACAGTTTGTGAATTTATAGATTTTATACTATCTACTATGTAACACTAAAATGGTTTTAAAAAATCCAAATATTGGGTTAATTAGTTGTATTCAAAAGACTCAAAAAGTTCTTGCCTTGTCTCGAGCATTTCAGATCTCGACTCTGGTCACAAATTCTCTGGCAATATTATTGATCATGAATTGTGAAGCAAAATAAGTAGCTATCATTACAATAAAGTTGTTTTCCTTTCCGTTACAAGCATTAAATGTTTCATAGTTAGGAGTTTGTGTTTTATTGTTAGGAGTTCGTCTCTGTGGCACTGATAAAAGTTATGAATATAGTTAGTCTCTGCTAGGAGTATGTGACACTATTTGGACTCTGTCGCTGTTGAAAAAGGCTTAACTATATATACGTAGAATTTGAGAGGACCGGCCAATAAAGGTAACACAGAATCCACTGTAACTCGATAAAGTAAGCAGTAGAAAAATTAAATTTTTATACGTAGAAGCATTCGTTCTTTCTCACCTAATTTTTACCTAATATCTGTTGTTTGTAGTTTTCGATACCTGGGTAGTATGATTAATGATGATATGAAGTGTGAACGGGAAATAAAAGCAATCATAGAAATGGTTAAAGAAGTCTTTAGGAGAAAGAAAAGACTATTTTTTTTAAGATCTTGAATAAAGAGTTAAGAAAAAAATTGGTAAAGTGCTTCGTGCGAAAATTGTGCTGTATGGGTCAGGAATTTGGACATTACAAAAAATTATGAAAAAGGCTGGAAGCTTTCGAAATGGGTGTGTGAAGAAGCTTGAGGAGACTTAAGTGGTTCGATCGAAAACGAATGAGAGGGTGTTAGATACGGTGGGGAAGAAAATAACAATTTTAAAGAAGAGGAAGAGGAACTGGTTCGGCAATTGGGTAGGAAGAAACTGTATCATGAAGAACTTGCTAGAGGATATGGTGGCTGGAAAGAGACGGAGAGGGCGACGTAGAATTTAATTAATGGATAATATCAAAACAGGTGAAATCGTACATGAAGCCGAAGAGGTTAGAGGATGACTGTAAAGCATGGAAGCTTCTCAATTGTAGCAAGTGACCTACCAATAATGGCAGAATAGCTATGATGATGATGAGGACGATATGTTGTTTGATATCGCAAGTGAGTTACCATCAACGAAACATTAAGTGACCCATTTCCTCTACAAATCCGGGGACAACTCATGAACAGTTTCACAGCAAGCCATTTCCAGTCTATGAGGGAAGCACATTGAACCGAAGTAATGTATGTTGATGGCTTCAACGGCGATATTATTTGTGTGTGAAACAAAAGAAAAATACTACCCTTTAAAAAATTATACGAGCATGCATTCGTCTCATGAAAACTAAAATGAGCGCAAAACAGTGAAGTAAATGAGTACATTAAATTACAGTTGTGAAGGATCAATGTTTCTACCTACAAAATTTAATTTCTCTATAGGGCTTACCATTACCAAGTTCCAGTAGATAATTTATTAGCTTTTGACCATATGTAGTAGTTATAGAGGAACGTAAATAATGAAAACAAAATTTGATCCAGCAGAATAAAATCTGTCAATTATCCAACCTATCAACAATTGTCAACTTATTAGCAATGAACAATTTGCTTTACAGGGATAAGAAAAGTTTTTTTTGTCGATTTTCTCGAAAACTTGACATGAGAATTTACTCTTAAGCTACTATTTTAGTTCCAGTTCAATGTCATGTTTATCAATTGATTGTATGTTTCATTTTCGGATAACATCGTAGTTAAACAAAGACTATATTTTAAGAATCAATCACAATGTTTGGCCTATCTCTCACTAAACACATTCTGTGTACTGTCGTTTTGCCGGTGTCATAATGTTAAACTTGTTGAGGGTACACTTCAGCAAGTATTGTACAATATCAATTTTTAGGTGTAGATTTTTTTGTAATTTCAATTTTCTCGGTAACTTTAGTCATGAAGATTTGCATTCACCCATAGTTATCATTTTGTTCAGTCTAATGACATTTATCAATTGGTCATACACATACCTTAGAACTTTTTTGTTGTTATAGTATTATTGTAGAATTTTAGGTTAGTAAATACATAGTAAAAAATGTGGTGCTAATTCAATCAATTGTAACGCAGACCAGTGGTCCCAGCGTGTCTACTACTTTTACGTGTTATTGCGCCACACAGACGCAAGGGCTATAACGCTTCCCAAAAGGGTTCATGATTGTGGTCGATTTCTCGTACAGAGCAAACTTCATCTCCGAAAGAAGGAGTGAAACGTCAAAATCAATGCAACGTACTACAAGACTCATGTCTTGACTGAGATGTATCACCATGAAATCCCAGCATTGTACAGTCCGCAGCAAAAAACCTGCAACATGAGCATGTAAGTTTATTGTGAAACTAGGCCTAACAGTGTAGGGAATGAACATAACGTCTAAGTGGCACGAATCACGCCAGGAGAAGCTTCAGCGTCTTGCCTTGCACATTTGTTTTGGAACAAAAGACTTCGTCGTTTCACAGTAAACTTACATGCTCATGTAGCAGGTTTTTTGCTGCGGAAGCCACATGCCGAAATCATAGCTGAAATTGTATCGTTGTATAGAATAGAAAGCTGAAATTTGGACGATTCCCTTTTCTGACATCCCAGTCAAGAGTCCAAATGCCAGAGCAATGAAATATTGTGCTTTCGGACTTCTCAAGTGTGCGTGTCCCATAATCGAGTCTGCACCGCCATTGGCCTGTGAAAAGCCTGTAAAAAGGAATGGCATACAAATACCCATGGTCTAGCTGCAATGCTCTCTCTTGTAATAGAAACTTCATTGACAAGCAGTAGTCAGAACAAATGGCCTGCACATCGAACACAGCAGATGGCATTTCCTAGGTAAGTGGCATATTCAACTTTGGTTCAATGTAAATGAATCACTTTCTGTATATATATATATTATATGTTGTTAGTAAGACGTCAGTTTGCATGGTAAAGAAAAAACACTATTATACTAATATTAGTTAACAGTCAATCTAATCTTTTAGTTGCTACCAACAATGACATGGAAAAGGTATCAATGTTACCGCAAACTTATGTGTACGAGATAGGTACATTGATATTTTAATTTCAAGTTTGCCTTATTTTATTTATTTTGTAGCTGTTAATCTGTCAAAGGGTACACCCTTTCTTGGGAAAGAGAGGAGGGTGAAATAAGGGAAAGCTATATATCAGCTATTGGTAGTTTTGGAACAGTAGGAATAATTTATTTATTAACTTTTTTTTTTATCAAGCATCAATTTGTTTTGCATTAATTTCCATACAGTAAAGTATTGCATTTCAAGATCATCTATTGCTGAAAAGAAAATATATGTGAGGGAGAAGAACAAAGGTGAGGAAGGTGATATAGTTAGAGGAAACAGCGCAATAACAAAAAAGATGTAGTTAGATAGGCATATGTGTTTAATGATTTGTTATGAGACGCGTGAGGTGCAGTAGATGACACAACACTGAGAATCTGTTAAAGTAACAAATAAAAGTTATTTGTCTCGGGGTAACTGAGAATAATGAGTGACAACTGGAGGTCCATATTAGTTGGATCACATGTGTTAAAATGGATAAATATTATGGCAATAATGTGTAGGATGATATATGTAATAATCAAGAGATCATCATTGTCAGGAATAGTGTAAGAATACGGTGTAGGGAGATACTGGACAAGAGAAAAAGACCAACAGTCGTATAATGGAGCCGTAGGTTAAGGCAAATACGAAATGCAAGGCGAATAGCATACCTTTCGATAATCTCTAGACGTTTATAAAAGGAGACTGGTACTGATATCCACACAGTTATGAATGGATGAGAAGAGGGGGTAGAAACGCTTTGTAAGTAGTGATAATAGTATTTGAAAGCAATACCTCAGATAGGTCAACTAATTTCCTAACGAGGTTGAGTCTATGTGTACTTTCTAACAGACGTTTCCGCTTAAGTTGTTTTCAGGTAAGTTTGCAGTCAAAGACTATGTCTAGTTAAGTAATCTGCATCGAGGATTAAATTTCAGTACCGTCGATGTTGAGATCTAGTCGATAATTGATTATGTATTGTCTGAACTTACAGTGAGTTTCCAATAAGTGCACCATTGTAGAAATAAATAGCAGACTCTAAGATACAATCAATGTGCTTTACAGTAGTCACCAGGCAAAGGAGTGCAGTATCATTTAAAATACTTTAAAATTTTCACATTTGGTCCAAGAGATGGCACAATAGCTATGTAAAGAAGGAAGAGCACAGGTGACAGGGCTGAGCCCTGAGGTACGCCAGAGTTTAGAGATATAAGATTTGATAGAGTACCATTGATATTAATGTAGGCAAGCCGAAATGTAGGAAAGGACTGAATGAGTCGTATGTAGCACATAGGAACGCGGAAACTGTAAAGTTTATATAGAAGTCCAATATGCTATACTTTATCGAAAGCTTTTTATAGGTCAAAGACTAAACGACATGGGGGCAAGATGAATTGTGATGATTGTCAATAGTAGTTCAAGTCTCATTTTTAGGTAGGAAGTAAAGGTATAGCATATATCTTTGTTTATCACTTTTAGAACATAACTTTTTGGAAAGAGGCTTCAACTCCCAGCCAATCGATTACGCCCTCTCTTTGTCACAGTCATTAAGACAAGTTTATTGAATTTGAAACAATTATAGTTGGTCTAAGTGCAGTTATAAATATATTAAAATTTAAAAGTAAAATACAAAATATACATTAATTCAGATGAAATAAGGATAATCATAATAGTGAAGAATACATTCAAGATGCAAAGGTGCTGGATGTGAAAATAATAATAATAATAATAATAATAATAATAATAATAATAATAATAATAATAATAATAATAATAATAATAATAATAATAATAATATACTCGGAAATTGCAAATAACATATACGATATGGTTATGGATAAATGGAATGAAGTGCATTGACACCATTGTCGCAATAGGCAAGGAAGTTTCAACACATAATGGTTATATCTTCCGTCTCGGGGCGACTCGATACTGATGTAGAGAGGATAGAAGCCCAATGTTACTTATAAATAAAAAACAAGTGCTAAGATGGTAGAATGTGAGGTAGATGTTTGTGTATGATATAAATGGGAAAGATATATCCTGCTGCGTTCAGGTTTAATCTTTGAACATGTTGAGTGGAGAGTGTAGAAATCTATACAGTGCTTCGGAAAGTGCATCTACTCGTAAAGTATCTAGATATAATGGATAAGAAGTAGTAGTACGAGACTGTACATATCGTATCCTAAGGACAGAAAGATGGTCAATGATGCTGGAAAAATCAATAGGCTCATGCGTTAGGTAATTTGGATATGGTAATTTAATGTGATATGCAATGCGAATAACATAGCATTCCACCACTGCAAGCTTTTTGTATAGCGTAGGTGAGGTAATGTGGCCGAAAATTAATATAGGGCCCTTGCATGATTTGTAAGTGTTGAATAGTAGCTCTGTACATAGCCCTAAAGTTGTGCCAGTGAAAAGTGTAGGAGATTTAGTCTGCGCTTTGCTTGCAACGCTAGTTTTTGGAAATGAGTTTTCCAGGTGTGCTTCGAATCAAATAACACTCCCAAGTATGTTGCAGAAATGATTGATATAAAGAAATGACCGTTTACTTACACGCGAAGATTTTCAGGATTTCTGTGTATTTTACTGCGTCGTTTAGAAGGGAGGAAAATAAAAGGGCTTGTGTTTTAACAGCATTAACAGTTAATTTGCATATATTGCACCAAATAATGAAGTTGTTAAGAATTATTTGTTTCTGCTGACCTGAAGGAATGTTGTTCCAAGCTTAAAGTCGTCTATGTATTGAAAGAGAGCTACATATTAGGCTGTGGGCTCTGTATGTCGGAAGCGTATAATGTGTACAGTAATAGGCTAGAAGCTTAAACCTGAGGTACACCTGTATGAGGAAAAATGAGTCTTAATAGTACATTTCCTATTACAACATATGCTATATGGTTACTTATAAAGGAGTATACGAGACGAAGGTAGCACATGGGCAGGCGGAGCAGCAATAGTTTGCGTAGTAAGCTATAATGCTACACTTCATCGGAAGCTTTTTCTAAGTCTATGGGAATTAGGCGGGATGGAAGACCTTTAGTGTATTGATTTGTGATATTTGTAGTTAAACGGAGCAGTTGGCCACTGACATGGAATTTGGGGCGAAAGCTTGTTTGGTGCATTGGTAATAAATCATATACCTTAAGATGTACATGAAGTCGACTTACTTGGATCTTTTCGAATAGTTTGTTAAAGGCGGAAGTTAACTGAATTGGCCGATTTGAAATGACATCATGAATGGGTTTATTTGAACACAAACAAACTATTTGCTGAGCAAAACAATATATTCACATTAAAAACTACATACGTATTTTGAATGTGAATATATTGTTTTACTCAGTAAATAGCTTGTTTGGGTTTATTTGGTTTATGGAACATGCATATTTTAGAAACCTTCCACTATAATAGGTGATGCCTAGTTGTGAGGATGAAATTATAGACGGAAATGAGCAAGATGATCAAGGAGAGCAGTGATTATTTTAGCATTCTATGAGAAATACTGTCCAACATGATACTGTGTTTCATTTTCGTCTAAGAGCTAAATGAAATTTAATAGGTGTAATAGGACTTGTAAGTGGATGATTGTGATCAATGTAATATGGTACTGAATGTTGTAGGGAACAGATACTAGAAACATCAGTCCGCCCATCACGGCAAGGTGGTTTAGATGGAGTAAATACAGTTTGTAATTGGCCATCGAAATCAATTGCATTATCGATATCAGAGTAAAGTTGATCACCATTAAGTTGAAGAGGATACGTAGTTACTCTACTTTTACCCTTTTTTGGTGAAATTTCTCCCAATATCGGATTGGATGTGACTTTGTCTCTCAGCTTGTGGCAAGTACTACTCCAGTGCTTCTGATTGTATGTGATAAGCTAGTCCTTAACTGTCCTTTGTCACTGCCTGTGATAAGCTAGTCCTTTGTCACTGCCTGTGATAAAAAACCTTTTCCTCATTGCCAGTTCGCTGATATTCTCTACTGTGTTAGCGTACTCGCTTTACAAGTGCAAAATATTAAGGTGACAATTTTTGTTTGTGTGAACATATTCTATCTTCAGAAATGTTTTCGCACGCATTTGCTTTTAAGGTACCAGTAAGATGAGTGAGAGTACCGTATAATTCATGTTCAGTATTAAGTGCAACAATATATGTAATATCTCTGCCAACATTCTGCCTCTATGCGTTCCAGTTTGCTTTATTATATCGCTTGACAGTATGGAACATGGTTTAAACTGTGAAGAATGGGCCCTTTCAACGAAAGATTAAAGGAACACGATCCCTGCCTATAGTATCAACAATTTGTATAGCACAGTCACTGACTGGATTAAGTTTTGTTATCACTACACAGATGTTTTACTAATTGGGCGGGAATGACAAGATAAATCATATATATGTAAAGTAAGATTATGAGTTACATAGTCGGAGAGGAGTTATTTCTCTCGGTCACTGCAACTATAGATGTTCATGTCGGCGAAGATTTGACATTTCGGAAGTTCAGTATGTAATGATGAAAGTAATATGGAATTGGGTGTCGCGGATAAAGAAATCGTGGAAGAAAATAAACAAGTCTCGTTCACATATTGATAGGAGCGATATTATGAATAAATATTGGATAATATAATCATGAAAACGGATGAATCAAATGATTGATATTTTTCATATTTCCACATGTAATTAATTTTAAATCATAAATATGTGCTAATTGGAACGTGATATTTGTATTAATTTTAAGTTTCTACTACGAGAAAATCCTTATGTGATATATTTCACACTTCTTCCAAGTAAAGAACAAATATTATATTTCCGTAGTCGTTTACGGTAACAGTTCTATAAGTGTATTAATTTTCTGACAGTATATACACGAGTAGGAATGCTACCATCTATTGTTGCTATATCCACTATGCTTTTCATCGACAACTGCCTTTCGTTCCTCGCTTATAAATAGTTTAAATCACACTTTTCTTAATCCCTCATAACAGTCCTATTCATTTTATTAGGAAAGAGAATGTTTTAGTTAGTGTCGAGTTTGACAATTGTATATCAAACAATACTCAGTGACGTATAACTGAAAGAACTCCGCATCACGTTAAGGGGAGTGATTTAACGATTATCATTGTAAAGCTTCACTCCAAAGTGCGAGTGAATTAAAGTAACGACAGTCTTGTATCAAATTTAACATAATTTGGGTAAACCAGAGCATTGTGCTGAATCGACACAGACACTATTTTGTACTCATGTGAGGTTAATTGCTGTATCGCAGGACTAATTTTAGAAAATTTTCCAGATGAATTGGAGAATTTATCTTGGTTTGTGAGGAAGAGTGAGTGAGAGTCAGAGGAGGGGAATAGTTGAAGTTAAAAAATTACTCCTTGTTGTTAATCATTTTTTATGTAAGCGACACTTTATGTGGACGCGGAAGGGACTATTTGAGGGAGAGGTCCACTTATGATTTATGGGAAAGACAGTGTGAAAATGGTGCGTAAATGACAAGATTGTCACATATCGTCCTATGCATGATAGAATGCTTGCGTCCAATGCAAACCTGACAAGAAAAGGACATGAACCTGTGAACAGGATTTCCTAATCAAACCTAGTCCTTTCGATAAACATAACAAAGGTGTGTTCATGCACAAAACATTAGGTGTCACGGAAAACGGAGTAAGTCCCTGGAGCCCATTAGCCTTGTTAGTATAAAGAAAATCGTAGACTAGCAGTGAAATAACTATTGCATCAACACTGTTCATTGGAAAATCTTGGCTTATAGTTCATTCTGTTCAGCATGAAACAAGTTTTAAAGAGGTGCAATGTATTGGAACCAATAACGTACTTAAACGGGGAAAATTGGGGAGAATGACGGGAAAATTCCTTCCAGAAATCCCACCCATCAACTTCGGACCTCTCTGTAGTGACCCCGGGTAAAAGCACACAATCCAAGTGTATCTCGAAAAATACTATAGGGGATAGGAAATGTGTGTACCAGGTTTTGTATTGATAGATGGAATAGATATGAAGGAAAAACTATTATACCAATACACGCTTTCCCCTTATAGCTATTCTATCTATTTCAAATGACTTGATAATGTGCGTTACAAAGATTGAACTGGACATTGCCGCACTAGTGAAATCACACCATGGTCAAGTATCTGATTGGCTTTCAATTTTAATTTTATTTCAATATGCAGGTTTTGTAGCATTTCTATTTTTCTAATATTTTAATTATACCTCTTTGATTTAAATTGATCTCTAAACAACTCTGCACCTGTTGAAAATGTTTAGTAGACCTACTTTTAGTTGTTCTTAGCAGTATATATAAAAATAAAAATATGCCTATCAGAACAAGATTAAAAATTATATTTAAAAATATTTTCCGGTATTAAATTCTAATTATATTTATCTCTTCCGTTTATCATCAAGACCCGCAGGTTGAGAAACCCTGGTCTACAAGAATTGGAGCGTAAGGTAAGTTTCCTTCCCTTAGTTTGGAGCGAAAAAGTAACATTAGACATCTATTAATACCCTTAAAATTAGCCACTGATCGTAAGAAGATTGAGGGGAACTAAGAAAACATTCTGCTCTTTGCAGTTGAAAATTGTCGCAACTTTACTGTATATACAACAGATAAAGATATTTCTGATTTGAAACAAGAAGTAAAGAGAAAAGAAAAAGCCCACACACACACGTACACATATCGACTGGACAACGAAGCTTTTTTTCTACTTTATTGGAAGAAAAAGAAATGTATAACAAAAAAGAATATAAGTTTTTATCAATTCCATCCAAAAATTTTTGAAAAGAAGTAGATAAGAAAACTGCTGGCCTTTTCCTTTTTGAAAAGTGTTCTTCAGAAGTTTTTGTAGCCGTGTCACAAGAGACAAGTGGAAGATAGAAATTCTTTCATGTCTTCTTCAATCGTTAGTTCTTATATTATCCACTCTGACGTTTCAAAGATCAGCCGGACCTCTTTCTTCCTTTTTCCCCCCTTTTTCTTAAAAAGAAAACAATATTCTTCTACAACTTTATAGAATTTCATTACTTTTTTACCAATAAAATCGATTAAGTGTCCGAAGAGAGAAAAGTAGCCTTTGGTTCTAAAACGAATTTCTATATAGAGGTCATCCAGATCTCCATGGATATCCTCCTCGTTATTCTAAATGTTTTTTCCGTTATTGACAGAGGTCTCTGTCCGCAAAGCGAGATGCTTACGTGCGCTACGGTTCCCAGCTAACTCATTTTTATGTAGGAGTAATGAGGCGTATTCAAACACTGACCATAAATTCATTACTGTATTTAATGATATATAAGACACACTTCAATTGCTGTATTCAATTTTCAGGAAAAAATCCCTGTCGTGTTCTATAAAGATATTCCTAAAGCAAGTGCTTGTCTAATTATAGAATCTTTTGCGTTTGGGAATCTTTGTAGTGCAGTGGTCATTTCAGACAATACCTACGAATTGGTGCGCAAGTGTTTAAAGTAGACCCGCACAAATGCTGGTAACCTTTATAATTCAAAATTTATCTCAAAGGGAATTTCGCAGCTCTTAGGGTAGGAGGAGGGATTTCTCCAGGCCCACCTCTGAAAGTGTCATTGCATGTGTGTCCATATCTACTGCAAAATTGTGAATAGACCAATTGTTTCCAAATTGCATTTAACAGGATACTAAACTGTGCGCAACTGGAATGCTGTCATACGCCGTTAAGAAGCAAGAGAGAATCAATCAATGTACAGACTCAAAAAAAGATGAAATTGAAGTAACCCAATTTTCTGTATTATAACGATAATGATGTTATCAATGACCAGAGGCGCAATATCATAATGATGTAATATTATCAATCTGTACTTGTCTTATGAATATGATCAGAGGCGCAATAAGTGAGCAGAAATATATATTGAAAAAGAAAAAGTTTGTTGATTAGGTTCTCATGGATATAGTTAGTTGGTTGTTATGAAGATGTAGTTGAGGTCACTAAGAAGGATATTTGACAAATATTTTGTGATGTGTAGTCATCTTTCAGAATAAAAGAAGTGTAAGATTTTAATATATCTTATAATAGTGCTTGCGGCTATTAGTTATTTAATAATATAGAATATATAGATAGATAAATCTCGTTATAGTATCGGGTATAAAACACATGTAATTTCTTTTACTATATTATACTACTTAAAGGGGGTAGTGCTTCTTGCACACTGCCAAATATTTTCCACTCTTATTAGGTATTCTTTACTTTTATTTCTCGAGTTTGTAGGGGGCCGCGGTGGCTCAGTGGTAGAGCGTTCACCTCTGGTGCATGGGGTCCCGGGTTCAAACCCTGCTCCCGCCAAGTGAACTTTGTGATGGACAAACACCGTGTGCATGGGTTTTCTTGGGATTCTCCCGTTTCCTCCCAATTTCTTCATTCCATCATTTCATTCATCTCTCATCATCACCGTCTCCTTTAGCCTAACCGGTATAACTGTGGGACGTAAAACACAATAATTTCATTCCATTTCATTTCTCGAGTTTGTGGTTCGATTTCATAGCATGTCGGTTTTTGAATATCAAAACCCTAAACTTTACTACGTTAAGTTAGAATGGAACTTGTAAACGCTCCTCAATCGGTCTTCACATAACGCTATAGTTATCACCAGTTCTCTTTGTACACAAGGCATTATTATGGAATGTTAAAAGCGAAGATTAATTTCGTTCCTGATCTGAGGTAAAATAGTTATGAATTCAGATCTGGTATAGTTATACTGTATGTATTCCACAAGTGGGTATTTTCCCCAAACCTTCACTCAACCTTAATCATAAGTCACAAATTTGCTCTCAACCTCATTCGCCCTTACCATCATAGCCACTCACTATTCCTTAACATTACTCGCTCCCTTCAATTTCACTTATCCTCACCCTTAACCCATCACTATCTCTTAACCTCATTCGCCTTCCTTGTCATGCACTCTCATGATTCCTTAACTGAACTTATCTTCACCCTCAGGATCCCTTAAAAGTTTTTAACCACACTCGCCTTAACCCTTACGGCTTCTACTACTAAAGAAGCTCAATTGCCCTCACCCTCATGATCCCTCACCACCTCTCAACCTTACTCCCCCTTCATCCTCACGGTTACTTAGTATGCTTCAACCCCATTCACCCTTACGACACCTCAAAACCATGCAGCCCCATCCTCAATCTTACGCATTGACTTAAGAGTAATGAGATTGAGGATAACCTGATGAGCATGCCCATCAATAATACAATCTATGTAGAGCAGCGTGACGTAGGCAGCAATGAGTCTGCTTACCAACTGGTCGTTCCAAGTTCGATTCCCGATTGAGAAGAGAAGTTTTACTCTGTTTACTCTCGCTCTAAAACTACCAACGGGTTCACTTAGCCTCTGGGTAAAGGTAGTCTAAGAATGTATGCTGAAATCAGAAAATGCAGAGCTTACATTCACCCAACCCATCGGCCTCCTATGCGTGTTCTGACTGAAAAAGGAAGTACCCTTTTTCTCTTTCCTTTACGTGTATTTTATATACGGTATGTGTACAATGTTGGTCTACAAGAAAAATACCCTTTCTGTCTGTTGGTGTGGTATATCTTTTTCACATGGATTTCTTTATTTTCACACAGTAGCCAACATTCTAATGCTCTCGTTGATAAACTAAACTCCATATGATAAACTAAACTCTCGTTTTATATGATAAACTAAATTCCATTTCTTAATATCACTTACAGCAAAACTTGTATCGCGACTATTGAATGAGAGGCTAAGCACTAAAACAACTTAAGAAACTATGTAGAAACTGTTTTGAGTTTAGAAAAGGAAACGGTACATGATAGACATTTTTTTTGTTAGAGTAGTTGACGAAAAGTTCGTAGAAAAAAGTATTGTGGTTTAGGATAGCTATAATATACAGTATATGTCTTAGTGTTTCTTAATTTAGGAACCGTATTTGATGTAGTGAACCTTGAAATTTTAATGCGAGTGTTAAAGAAGGTTGAAACAGAATGGATCCGCAGTCCGCCACAGAAGCTGGGTAAGGGGTAATAAATATGTTAGGGGTATAAGTCATTAAGAATTCTTAACCTTTCTACATCAACAATTACCTAAATTTTGTACGTGTGGTAGTCATCATTCTCATGGTGGCTCTCCAGGCTAGCTCATTACTATAATAATATATTTTAAAAACGAATATTAATCCATTTACATACAATGGCTAGTTATTCGCATATAAGCTCTTCAGGGTTGGTAAAGGTTGCCTTCCTTCCTTCGCAAGGTGGTAGATTAAACTATTTATCAATCTGTTAACTGGGAAGTTTCCGAATCAGAAAGTTGCATCTGAATGGGTAATAAATTTGTTAAAAATACGTATGAAATGAAATGACATATGAGTTTTACGTACCACAGAAAATACGTATTAATTCGTCACGCACAATACGAATCTTATTATGACGAACGTAGTCACTTTACACATACAAGAATAATTCTCATTACTAGTTGAATCGTGAATCGTCGTTACGAGGTTAAATCCTAAACTACGTGCCATGAAACTTGAAAAACATGTCTTATCGCATATTTTTATTCAAAATTCCCCAAAATCAACTTACTACAAACTTCTGTTGTATGACGTTCCAAATTTATAACATGTGCTTGGTAGTGATCAGAGAACACTTTTGACAATCAAAGGAAAAACAATCACAAAAAGATTCAAAAATTTCAATTAGGAATTTTTAGTGTTGCATAATACAATTTGTATAGTTATATCCAAAAGATTCAAACAGTGATTGTCTTAATATAATTATACACAAGATACCAACGCCACACATCGTGCACTAAATACAAAACCGAAGTATATATATATATATTTACTATAGTATTCGCGCCGAGTCGTGAAGCTTGACCTAGATCTACCGATTTCGCCACCCAATAGAATGCGAGGGTGTGTTCCAGTCGTCAACCCCCACCCATCAAATTTTGTCAGTGTCTTCTCTCGCGCTACACGGAAAACATCTCCGGAGAGTACAGTGTTGTCGGATTGGAGTCAAGTTCCGTTTTCTTAATTCTTTTTTGTTGCGTTATGTTTTCGTTGTTACTATTTGTGCTATTGTTACCATTTTAGAATAGTTGTTACAGTAGTTATTGTTGTGCAGTGTTATTATTGGTAATTTTTAAATGCCTTTTTTATATACTCGTTTACTATGTCTTCAAAGTTTGGCAACATTGTTGGTGAATTTCAGCTGTTTGACGTTTCCCCAAGTGTTCGCTCGGAAAGCGGCTTCACGAATTGTACCGAAGTTTTCCGATGTGTTAGAGCTCAAGCAAAAAATTTCTATGATTGGTTTAGACCCCAAGTTTCACGACTCGGCGCGAGTACTATAGTATCAGTAAAAATCTTGATTCTGAAATAAGTTAAAACAAGCATCATTCTTTGCAATATCGTGTTAGACGCAGAATATCTAGTCACTCACTGCACTAAATTTGCAGAACAATATGCAAACCAGTTTAAGGGGTCTTAAGCTGAACAAAATTAGTAAATTTTCCAAATTTGGTTAGTTTGTTTGGTCTAAAGAGTCATTTCCCAAAAGTTCCCGCTTCTCTGACGTTTCCCTAATCCATTATGGCCGCCATATCCAAAATAACTACTGTCTTTGAGGGCATAATATCACAATCGCTATTTTATTGGATTATGTGCTAATATTAGAACAATGCCTCATCTTATAAGAAATGTTAAAAATGAAGTTTACTTCGAAACAACGCATGAAACTCATCGCAGTGCTGAATACATCACGTGTTTCACTGGATTTTAAGTGTAACCTGATCCATTTTATGGTAGCTGTAAGAGAAAAAATCACCAGAACTTGGAAAATTTGTAACTTTTTTCAATTTGGTAGGTAGTGACCTTTTGGTGTAAAATTTCATTTCATAAAAGTTCCCGCCTCTCCGATGTTTGCATAATTCAATATAGCCGTCATACTCAATATCGTCTCCGTCTCTGAGAACGTAATAACATAATCGTTGATTTGTTAGATTGAAACTAATATTATATCAGTAAGTCATATTAGCAAATATTTTCCAAATCCAATTTACTTAACTATCGACCCATGACACTTTACACCCCACACTCTTCTTCGAATTTGTCAGCACCAATGTTCGTAACATTAATTTCCTGTTTCCAAATGAAATTGCGCGGCAATTTGTGCAATTATTAGTACAAGGACTTCCAGCGCGACAGTACCTACATATTTTGCCTCAAGTGCCTTGGATGATCAATGTATAATATTGAGAAAAGTTTTGGAGTAGGTAAATCTAATATTGGAATGGGATACAGTTATTGACAGTCCATTGAAATTCTTCAGCTCCATTCAGTTCAAAGAAGATTGTAACGTTAATTAAGATTTCCTTTTGTTACATATATTTGCCCACAGTTCGAGTAAGTCAACACAATCCGGTACTTTAATTTATACACTTAATTGCAAAAAAACTGACAATTTCGTACCTTGGAAATTAGGTTCGTCAAATATATAAAAACAACTAACTTTCATTCTCAAAACTCCATGAATAATAATCTTTTTGTTGTCATAGCAACACGAAACAAATAACTATCTCTAGTTACAGCAACTACCATTACATGAACATCAATCTGTCTCAACATATTTTCTTTTATCTTCTTGTTCTTCATAACATATTGTGCACTTTTAAGCACCGTTGCCCAAAATAGCTACAATTAAAAATGGAGGTAATTTATAGATTAGATATACAATATCGTTGTAATATCATGCTCAAAGTACCACGGAATCTTGTAGTAAACTCTCTTCATATGTTGCTTGTGGACACCGCTGGGCAATGTGGCTATGTAGCTAGATTGCATTTAGAGTTCTGTGACTGGAGTGCAACAGTTCGTTTGTTATCAATCCATTTTCAAAGAATGACAGCTAAAATATAGCAAACTTAAGGGTAAGAAAAAGTATGCAATTTGACGTTTGATTGCACAAAATACCATTGCATTAAACAGTTGAGTTGATTTGAGTTGATTGGGACCTTGTTATTATCTAGATTGATAGCTATTTAAGTGAATGACACAGTTTTCGTTAGTATGTTCTTTCCTACCATACCAGTTTCATTTGAGTTCCACATTGTACTGTTTCTTCGCTGTTGACATCAATATCTCCAATAGTTCCAATTTGCATATCAATTAAGTTACTTCCTGTGTTCAGAAATGGTGAACGATTCCGATAACGTTGTATGAAATTCTCTATTATTTTGGTCGCGCGTTCTACTATTGTAGAACAGGGGTTTTATTTTTAAAATACTGAGCAATTGGCAACACGCTCGACCTTAAGCGGTTGTGTACGTTTCTCTGAAATTCTTCTGTACATTCGAGTCAATTTTCGCCGCTTGTTCTTGCACCTGCTCAAATTTGTTCCATGATTTCATAAGTGTTCTACTATTGTAGATCGCGCGACTATTGGCGTACTGGTTTGTTTCGTATTAGTGATTTATTTCGTATTACATTTTCACGTTATTTTTGTGGAATACGTGTTTGTAATATATGAAATGTCAGTGCATGACAGAGAACAAGTGCGTCTTTAGTTAGAAGAGGCATAAAATGACTGTGAAAGTGCATTTGGGATTGAAGACATGTAGGAGCTCGAGGAAGATTTTGATGAAGAAAAAGTTGAGTGCAGTGATACCGAAGATGTACGAGGCAATATACCGAAAGAAGAAGAAAAAGAAAACTTACCAGTACAAGCCACTGTTGAAGTCATGGATCTTGTTGCACAAACTTCTCTCGATACCCGTGCGTTTTATATCGGTAGAGAGAAGAAAGTAGAACCTTCTCGCTGGTATGTAGATCCCATAATACCAAGAAACTCACGAACTCGCAATTTCAATATAATACCAGCTTTTCATAGGCTTGGCCCACAAGGCATCTTTTTTTATGCCTAATTGATGATGAATTGATGAAGATACGTAGCTGGTGTTAATGCTTTTAATATATTTAGAGCAAATAAGAATAATGTAAATGTCAGACGAAAGAATTTCCTCCATGATCTAGGTTTTGATCTAGGTTTATAAAACCAGCAATAAGCCAACGTTTAGCCGTGGAATCCTTGCCAAACGAGCTTCGACGCAGAGGAAGACTTCTGTTTGGGTTCAGTGAAGGTGTTCCATTACCACAAGATGGAGATTCTGGGTTTGGAAAATGTTTCCTTTGCGGCAATTCTCGCAACAAATCAACAAGTAAAAATTTTTGGACAATGCCAGAGATGGGTGTGCCCAGACCAACAGAAAAGCGTGTGTCACGATTGCTTGGAGTAGGCAGTCATTCAAAAAGAGTACATGAAATTATTCTACCTGTACGATGTATAATAGAAAAAGATTTGTGCTGTTATATGAACATTTATACCGAAACACTTGTTCGATTTCAGTTCAACATTGTTATATATTAAATAAGATATAACAAATGTTTCTTTTGTCAGTGTTCTTGTATTAATCAAATAAAATAATTTTAAAATATTTTAAAACGTGTATAATACTATAACTAACATACCCAAGACAGAATATCGCTAAAAATCATATCGCTATAGAAAAATACTGATGTTCTACAATAGTAGAACGCGCGACCACTCACGTAAAGGTGGAGGGCGCGACCAACGCAGTGTTAAGTGCCATTTGAAAGATACAATTCGAATCTGTTTATACACTTGAATAGTATTATGATTTCAATTGACATTTGCACATAAAGGGGCCATTTTGCAAAACCTCTATGAATCCTCGCTTACCTGTTAGTACAACAATAGCTTTCCTTGCTGGCATTAGTACCAGCTCTACTACCATATCAGACCAAACTCCTGACCACACTTCACTTGATCTACAAATTTTGAAGTTTTTTGCTGTAGCAAAGTTTCGCAAATCTTTGGAAATAATGCAGTTGAACAAACTCACCATTTGCCGCTACGTGGAATTATGATTACATCTTCCGGATACTCTAAAGGTGAAAACTGCTAATCTTCAGTACGTGCAATTCTAACGAAAAGATGCATAATATTTACCTTCTCCATATACTGCATCCAAAGCTTATTATTTCTATTGTTGTTTGCAACAGTTTACTTTATTAGGTGATCACATTTCTCAAATTTTCATTTGAGATTGCAAATCCAAGTACTATTTCATTTGACAGCAGTTGCAGTTCCAGTAGCTGGAGCTAGGTAGATACATCATCATTGAAATGATTATGCTTAATTTCACAAATAAAACAAGTGAGTATCGTTTCACTTGTGTGAGACTCAGACTTTCAAAGTATGCGAATTCAATACTCAAACTTGAAGTGCTGTAGTACATCTATAACTAATGTTGCAACGGAGTAAAAAGGTCAGATATAGAACCTGTTCCTCGGACGCTAGATCCATATAAAAAAGCTCGTTATCCCTTACTGGTTTTGTTCAATGGCGATAAAAATTGAAACGAAAAATAATTTATTTCAAGCACTTCTGGTTTGAAAATGAAATCTTTAAGTGTAATGTCCCACGTATATGAAGGTTAGGCTAAAGGAGAAGGTTATAATGAGAGATGAGTGAAATGGTGGAATGAAGAAAGTGGGAGGAAACGGGAGAACCCCGAGGAAACCCACGAGTACGGTGTTTGTCCATCACAAAGTCCACACGGCGCGAGCTGGAATCGAACCAGAGACTCCAAGCACCGGGGGTGAACGCTCTACCACTGAGCCACCGCGCTCCCTCCCAATTCTTCTTTGAGTAGAGGGCTAAGGGTGGAGATAAAACCTATTCTTGGGGCAATGAATTGATTGCAAAAAATACTACTTCCTTATATCTCTTACCGTTTTTGCTCTACAGAAATCAGTATTAAAGTCGGAAGTAATAGTAAATTAGAATCACTTCCAGTTTCTGTGGAGTATTATGGATTGTCAAAATGTAATGTCTTGAGACACTGAATTGTTTGCAAAAAACCGCTTCTCACTATCTGTTACCGTTTCCGTTCAATGCCAATAAACATTGAAACCGGAAGTGACTAAATTGAACCACTTCCGTTTTGAATATAGAGTTAGCGGAGCAGATGAAACCTATCCTTGTGGCGTAAAAACGATTGCAACAAAATACACCTCGACGTCTCTTGCCGTTTTTGCTGAAACTAGCTAGACACATCACTTGTATAGGTAATTCATGTGGAATATTGAGAGTATTAGAATGGTTTCCGTTAATACTCCTTAGTATTAATGCAGGATTAACACTAGAACAGCGGCTGGGTCATTTTTGACCCATTTCGAACTTTACATTTTAACAACTTTTCTATTTTCTTACGAATCGGGTCGAATTTTTGTGACTTTTACTCGTTGTCTTGAAGAAATATTTATACTAAGTATCACGCTTATCCACACTTTGCCTTTCGAAATAACAAACAATTATACTAGAACGGCGACGTGGGTCAATTTTGACCCAACTCTTTTGTTAGTGATATTTTGTTGCATTGTAGCAATACTGCTGGCTAGTGGCTTTATCTATTCTTTCTCATAATACTCTCCCAATCCACCTCGTGTTCAAGACCAGCTTCTCAGCAATTTTGTCAGTTTAGTTGGAGTTAGTAATACTTTAGAGAGTCTGTTGATTAGGAGAATCTCATTATTTTCGGACTGATGTGCTATTTCAAACACTCATTATGAGCAAGAAACTGATGACACTGGATGAAATACTTGCAAATTTCAATGGCATAAGTGAGGCCGAGTCTGACGCTGAATGCCTTGATATTTCTTCAGGTGAAGAGTACCTGCCGAATAACAACGAATATGATGATTCGGATGAAATATTGAAAGAGGAAGAGATAAGCACAGAAAACCGTACTTCTGCAAATAAGCGTCGTAAAGTAGGTAAGACTATTATTATTATTATTATTATTATTATTATTATTATTATTATTATTATTATTATTATTATTATTATTATTATTATTATTATTATTAAACACAAATTATATGTCTTACATCGTAACAAAATATCCATAATAATTTCAATCATTTTAACACAAAAATTGCAAACAATTTGCATGCTATTGTGAAAATATATAGCTAGTGTGTTTTTTTCTGGTATCACTATGTTGAAATGTTTCATGAGAAGACGTTTATAACACAAATAAATAATAATAAATAAACCACAGCCATATTCGATCCACTATTGGATGAGGCCTCTCCCCGGAGGGAGGAGGACTTGGTCTACTGCTCCCACGCTGACCAGACGGGTTGGGACAAGGTTCTTATATACCAGACGGGTTGGGAGAAGAAAGCCGAAGTTCTCACTGTGATCGCCACTATATGACCGCCCTGCTGGTCTAGTGGTGAACGTGGCTGAGTACGGATTGAGGGATCCCGAGTTCAATTTCCGGCGCTGCCAAGAATTCTTAGACTACTAGCTTGTGGCATAACACGAAATTTCGAAGCTACCGAAACCAAAAAGTTTAGTGGTCTAAATGGGAGACAACTTACTTTCTTGTATGTTTTGATAAATTATATTTCAACCAAAGAAGTAGAATCTCTAACGGAGTTGTTCGAAAGAACAGGTAGTTTACCATGCTTTTCATGTCAGAGCTTTCATGATTAGAACCTAGCATATCTTATTTATAAAACAATCACTAAATGCTGACTTTTTCTGGTTTGAACTACTGCAAGTTTACGACTGTGTATGCTACTTTAGGTTATGTATTTCCACAAATGCTAAATAGGGAGAGGAAAGTTATAGAAATGTATAGATGCGTATTACAACCATATTAATAAAATATTTTTGTGTAATACGTCACGTTTTTATTTGTGAACAATGAACAATGTTTTTGTATGACCCTTCTCCTTGTAGAGGAGTGACTGAACTTTGTTCTGTGTAAGACTGCAAGTTTAGATGTGTGCAGATTAGGTTAGTTTAGTTCAGTTAGGTCATGCGCTTGAACAAACTATCTAAGAATAATAACTATGTAGGAATTAGAATGATATATAACATTACTATATAATAAACTGACATTGTATATAATACATTCAATAATATCATTCTAATAATATTATATTCATAGAAAATAGCATGTTTCTTAAATTTGTATTATTGGCGAAAAGCACATTGATCAAGAAATATTAAGCTAGAGTTCAAAGAAGTTTTTTTTGTTTTATTGAATGAAAGTCACGTTTTATTATGCAATAAATATTAGTGGCTTAGAATACAAATATTTAATAAAATTGGAATGGGTCATTTTTGACCCACTCCCGCCGTTCTAGGGAGTATCAAAAACACCACCGTTCTAGTGTTAATGCATTAACTCCTAGGGGGTTTCTACTAATACTAATATGCCTAGGTAATAAGAAAACGCATGGTATTACTCAATATACTTCAATAATACAGATATAGTTTAAATGTTTTATTACACCCTTCGTGGACTTCTCATGGCGTGGAAGGATTTTGGTGACTACTAGATTAAATTAAGGGGGCTGAAATGAGAGCATTAAATTTTGAATATGAATTTAGGAAGGTAACGAGACGAGAGAAGCATGGATACAAGGCAAGATTTGATCGTGGGGCCTCGTACGTGTTGACTTTTGTATGACACTTATCTGAGGCCCAACGAAAAGGATTACGTTTTCTTTTTCCATATGATGTTTAGAGTCAAGTGTGTGACTATTTTGCATGTTCTTTATATTTTCGAATTATACGTCCATATCCACGGAAAATATCCGGAAACGTTAACTTGCTGAAAATGCAACTCGTTTGGGCTTTTATTCAGCTGTAGTACTTCGTATTTTAGAATTTAGCATATTCAAATAATACGTACCTAGAGACCTCAATATTTAATATTTGAAGTTTTCTGGAACCAGATCTGGCTTTTGGCGGGAAAAAATGCGTGCGCCACATATATAGGTATAGAAAAATTATTAATATTTTATTTATACTCTTCTATAGCACGAACGAACAAGTAAAAAAATACCAAATCTAATTTAAATTCGGAAAAATGTGCATATCTCCATTCGCTCTTCCTTCGAGGAACGTACTTTTTAGAAAATTATATTGTGCAAAGGTTAATTAAGTTATGTAAGTGGTTGCAAGTCATGGAAGAAACCTTTGATGAAAAGAAATAATCGGAAATTAGTTGAAAATGTTTGAGTTGCAACTTTTAATTTCATTTAGCACGTCATAAATTGCTATACGAGGAAGACCTAAATAATGAACATTTTATAATTGTACAAAAAAAAAAAAAAAAAAAAAAAAAATTGACAGCGCCGTACACTATCATTGTGAACTAAATTGAAACCCGTTTTTATTTTTCAATTATAATTTTGGGTAGCGCACGACAAATAGGTTTGCTACTCGTTCCAATTCTGTCGGGACAGACCCGATTTTGAATAAAAAATGCTCCGCTTCCTGATGTGACTCTGTCGTGACTTTTGTGTTTTTGATGAAGTTGGTCATTATTACTATTATTGGAACACGTTATTACCATTATTGCACATTATTACTATTATTGGAACACATTATTACTATTATTGCACATTATTATGCGGACCTTCAAAGTAAGAGGAAACCTCACCGTCGCAATAGCGACAAGCAGGCAGATGAGTAGCAACGTCCCTTGCAACGTAAATTATGTACCTATGTGAACTACATATTATTTAAATTAGCCATGTATCACACGGTATAGAGTCTATAGAATTTAAATTGTCTCACTATCTTTCAGTGGCATAGGCAAAATCTCGTGAAGGGGGTTTCAAACAATTTCATATCGTTCTAGGACATGCTTGATTTATGTATATATATATATATATATATATATATATATATATAGAGAGAGAGAGAGAGAGAGAGAGAGAGAGAGAGATTTTTATTTTTCCATAATATCTTTCTGAAGGAAAACATCGAACTTCCCTTGTGTATAGCACTGCTTCCTCTTATGGGTTTGATTAATATGATTCGTTCTTCATAAAATTTTATATACAGTATTTTGAAAAAAGGACCACAGCAATATTCCTTCCCCCTCCCTCATTTCTGCATTTTAGTTTTGAAAGGTGGTTATCCTAAAGAAACAGCACTAGATATAGCTCATCCAATATATCTAAATACATACTTTTGGAAGGACAAAACATCACATCATATTTTAGAGACGACAGTCTCAATTCTAGTCGGTTTCTTTTCCCTAATCAGAAATCTTTTCAGCCTTGAACAATAGAGTTAGAGTAAAACAGATAGCATTCTTTGAAACTGAATTCCAAAACAAGAAGGAGGAAATAAATTTCCAAAGGATAACTTTATAACAATTTAAGAGGTTTTTCATTATAAAGCGTGAACAGTAATTCATTCGAAAAAAATGCATTTGAACAAGTCGCTTATCAACTACACTGATAGAAAAAAGGCTAAATTTTTGTCTAGAAAATACGGAGAGGCGAAATTTAGCAGAATTCTGTCTCACACAGGATTTTCTGTGCAAATTTCGGTGTTTTGCAAGATCTTTTGAAAATATAGGAAAGGATTATGTACTTACGTATTAAGAGATCCAAAAATCTTTATAAAAATACAATTAAAAGGCAACAAAGTTTTGTGTAATATACTTGGTTCGATATATTTGAGTTTAGAGTCCCTTTCTGAAACAACACGATATGAGACAAGGACCTACTTTCTTTTTAATGTGAGATTCGAACCACATTGGTAATTATGGTATACATACATGGCATAAATTGTAGTATACATTCAATTCATTTTAACGCAACTGTCCTAGTTTCGAATTAAAATTATTACTATGAAACCAATATGTGTTTGTAATATATAAATTCTGAATATCACATATTTTCTTCTAAATATGTGATAATAATAATAACTAAATTGCAGTGTAACTGTTTCTACAACTTAACGTTGTCTTCATCAGACACTAACTGCCTGATGAAGACACTAACTGCCTGTTAGTGTCTAATGAAGACAACATTAAGTTGTTGAAACCGTTACACTGTAATTTAGTTTTTAATAAATAAGTGTATATACTCTGATCAGAAGTATTTATTATTTCTTTGGCGAGTTCCCGAGTAGTGATGGATAGAGTTGCAGGTTTTCACACTCTTTTTCAGTAATAAGTTCGTTACTGAATTCTCTCTCTCTCTCTCTCTCTCTCCCTGTGTGTGTGTGTGTGTGTATGTTTGTGTGTGTGTGTGTGTGTGTTGGTGTGTGTTGTGTGTGTCTGTTATTTGCGAATGTTTCAATTCCGAGCCTTCCATTCAATAGAGCGTCAAAAACTATCTGAAAGAAGTGATGAAATTTTTCGAGATATTGGTCAAAAGAGTTCCGATTTCGGGAGATTTAAGGAGCTATGTCTAGGGAACCGTAAGTCATAGAGAGATGATATTAGTGTTGAACAATACCTAAGAGGATGGTGAACATTTGGTACGAAATCAGTAACTGGTGGCCACTGTCCAACTGGCCACTGGTTTGCCCATTCTTCACCTACCCTCACAGATTTCATCGACGCGTATTGCATTGTAAGCTTTCCTCTGTGGGTCGGCATCCATGTTTAAAAGTAAGCTAATGTGTGTACATCTATAACAATGCTCTATCGCTAATAATACCCGTATATAAAGTTTCAAATCTAGTATCTCAAGTGGTGTATATGTGTCATGTGTCACTGTTACAATTATGTCTGCTAACACTAGAAGACAAAATTGTTCCAGCAGAAGAGAGATTTTTCAATTAGAAATGCGCAAACGGTATGCTTTTCACAGCCAGAAAAATTCATTTTTGTTGAATTTGTCGTAGAATTTATCCTGTAGCATGGCAACTCGTCCAGCTTAATGATAGATAACCAATAGTGTATATGTTTCATCTTTAGACATCCTCTGTCCCCATGCTAATAATATCGTGAAATTTCATTAAATATTAATGAAATGTCTTAATTAGAACTTTACGTTACAAGAATCACAATTACGTACACATGCGTAGAGACAATATTGCATTCAGTGCATTGAAAACATGGGCATAGCTGTGGTCCTAAGTCAATATAAAATCCTATAGAATGGTGTCGCGTAGGCATTATAGGTTCAGTCAGTGCTACCAGATGTTCACTAACAGCGCAACTCATCATTCATTATGTCTCAGAGGCAGTAGAGTTCATTGTTCAGTAGCCTCCTCCCCCTTTGGACCTTCTATTCTCCCCTTTGATACCCCCTTGGAAAATCCCTTTTGTGTCAGTGTGTTCCTATATTCAACCTAACCGCCTCAATACAACGGCTCAAATCCTCAATAATGATATTCAGTGTCAATTCGATTGAAGTGGGAGGCTCAGTATGGGGTGAAGTTTTTAACTTCTTTTACCCATACATCCAATTCAACCTTTAGGGGATTTCTTTTTTTCTCTCTTTCTTTTGCCCTCCTATTTTCAACTCTTGTTCCATTCATCAATACACTATTTTCGGTGTGCGTGTGTGTGTGTGTACTTAAAGTGCACATGTATGTGTATGTGTGTGTGTGTTTTGTTTCGGGACTCAGAAAGAAGAGGTGAAAAAATGGAACTACTTTGGTTAGTATCAGGATAGGAAACTGAGATACTAATATATTATCATGCATGAACATATTCTTTAAGTCAAACTCTCCTTTAGCCTAGCTTGCATAACCGTGGGACGTAAAACTCAAAGATTTAAATCAAACTGTAACAAAAGTATGAACTTAAATTAATAAATCAAATAAAAAATGAAGTTTATATATATTCGATAAAAGAAATATTCTGATTTTTATAGTGTTATCCGAATTATCGAAATAGTTAAAATTTTCAATGCCACGAAATCAAATGCTTAGTACACAAGCTGTTCAATTATATGATGTTACAGCAGCTAACCTAATATGATGAGTTGTAAATAGACTATGTTATAGGGCAACTTGTTTCAGTTAGTTTTAATCAGTGGCGTACTCGAAGGAGTTTGGGAGTTTGGAGGAGGAAGTTTGCTGGAGGTCACCTTTAGCATAATATTATTTAAAAAGTATACATATATGGTATGAACGAAAGTCATATAGTATGAACTTGGAAGCTTGAGCCCCCCATGATGAAATTCTTTGTAGGCTACTATTTAATGATTGTAATGTATGATCTATACCTTTAGTCTACATGTCTGATGAAAAAAATATTGTTATGCGAAATTTAAGAATGCATATACCGGTTTAATTTTATCCTATTTTACATAAAACTCTTGGGAAAATTAGTAACGCTTCCCTGGCCCCACGCAGCATAGTAGGCAACACTCTCGCTTTTGTTGTGTTTGAATTCCTTTTGAATTCCTAGTGAGTACACTCGGCCAAAAAAAAAAAAAAAAAAATATGTGATTTCTCAGAGTAGTCAACCTAAGTGAGGTTTTTCCTGGGTTTTCCTCATTCACACTGAACAAGTGTCGGGATGGTACCTAACTTACAGATTCCATGCCGATTCCTTCCCCATTTCTCCAGATAATATTCTCACCGAGGGACATCATCCCTCGACCCAAAATATGTATCAATAAATAAGTAAAATGAATCAATCAGTAGCGCAAAACTCCTGATTCCCTAGAGAATCGAATTTTTCAACGAATGGAAACGTTACAACTCTCTCAATTTGGACATGTTTTCAAATGCTTGACATTTGAGACGATTATTTGTATGTTTCTGGAAGTATAGCGTAACTTTTCAGCTGTGGCTTTATGAGACGAGGACCTACAGTTTAATGGAATCCGAACTACCATTATAAATCCAATGCTCTTGCATTGGGAATAAACCGAATGTTCCAAAGCATGTGGATAGCTAGTACACCAGATGAGAGGCTCTAACACGTAGAAAAAAATAAGTTCCAAAATGTGTCCACCGATATTTTTCACTTTTTTATTTAGTCACAGCCCCTGTACTTTATTCTCGTAATACTCCTGTACAGAGTAAATACGCATCCCGTAGGTTAATTTCACGGAACCACTCTATTCCCTTTCATTATTCCTCTTCATTATAATAGGAAGTGTTTGAGGAAAACGTTGTTAAAGTACTGCACATATTTATTCATTGTTCTTGCTATTTAGAAACTATTAAACAATTGCGATAGGTCATGTACTTGAACATTTACTGCTAACATGAAAACAGTCTGGCTAGCCATAACCCTCCAAAAATTATATGCCGCTAATGATTATATAGTACATTAGTGATCTATTAATCCTAGCCTATGTAAATTATGTTAATATATTACTGACCTCTGATGTTCATGAAGAGAAAAGAAGGCGAAGAAGAAGAAGAAACGGGAATGGTATAGCTGTCGGTATAAAACCTTCCAGATTTTAAGCTTGTCTTGTATACATTCAGCACAACGCAGTGGCGTATTTAAGCCCCCCCCGGAAATCTTACTTACTATAGTAAAGTATATGAAATATCTTGCAGAATTTGCACATTTTCAGGCAACCCCCCAGAAACAAAGTCCTAAACACACCACTGAGCACAAGTGATTTTATTCAAACTTGTGTTAAGTGAACAATTGATTTATTACATTAATATAGTACTATATAAGAATCGAAGAATTTATACGATAAAGTAATAGAAATTTCCTACCCTGCAATCAACAAAAATTACATCATTTTTATTATTGCTTCATCATTCTGCAGCTGCATCAAATAAGCGTGTGGATATATCGATCCTGACCAACCGCAACGACAAACAAACGTGGTTAGGCTATTCTCTTATTTCGTAACATGTGTCTGTTCTTCATATACACAAAACATGTTCCAAAAAAATCGTTGTATTTGTTGATCAATGCGATAAATAGGGTCCCGATTTATATGCACTTAATAAAGTTAAAAGTATGGATGCAAAAATGGACTAAAACTTTGAAAATGTGCACTATAAATATATTAGCATGCACTTACACTAAAAATAATAAAAATAATTTTCAGATTCACTTGCTAACAATGTTTTCTTTTTGCAGAATGAACTTATACATACACAACTATGAGTTTTTCGAGATTCTTTGTTGTCAAAATTTGTCTACTCAGTATTAAAATAAACTTTTAACTTCACTTTCAATATTAATTGAAGTGATTGAACAACGACATTAAAAAATATCGGAACACTCATCTGGCCAAAAATTTACTGGTTCCACACACATACTGATTGATTAAATCAATCTTCCTTGACCCTGGATTCGAGCTAAGATACTTATCCACTTACTCTAACTTTATATATATATATTATAAGTTTCGCCCGGAAGAACCTATAGAAGTTCTTTTGTTACTCGAGTCGGGTAACTCGTGGGAGGACAAACTTTGAGCTTGTAGACGTATAACTGTTTCAACAATGTTGAAAAGTGAATATTAATAGAATTATTATTACTATCCTAATGGACAGTATAATTTTCTGATGCTAGAAAAGAGTATATAAGAGTCTAAGAAAAATTCGTTCTAAATGAATATCCAATACACACGAAAATGTTAATATATATAGTTAAAAATGTTAAAAGTGTTCATAACTACATATATATGCAAAAAAAATATGCACTAACATTCAAAATAGGCCTATACATTTGCATATGCGCATATACATTCTCAACCAAACGATTAGGATTAGGAATTAGATTTCTGGGCTGTCGGCAGCTGAGATCACTTAGCCAGTCACATGTATGAGGAATGATGTCTCTCTGCCAACACACAATCTGATTAAAGGGAAGGAAGAAAGGATTGGGAAAGGAAGGAAGCGGTCTAGAACCATCATCTTACGTACCATCCCGGCATTTGCTGGTGTGAATGAGGAAAGTCCAGGAAAACCTCTCTCAAGATGGGTGACCTGAAAAAGCTGTTACACTATTTCTACCGAGTGTCTCTACGGGATTGAACCCGGCACCGATCACACCAAAGGCGAAAGTGTTAGCGACTACGCCATCAAAAGAAAAAAAATCCAGTCCCTAATAATAATGCTCTTACAAACGAATTGCGTTAACAGATCAAAGAAAGAATGATTTAATAAAAAAAAGCAGGAATATTGCTTAAATCATTTAGTCATTCATTATTTTCTGTTTCCTTTTTTTAAAAAATCAATCACGACAACATACGTGTTCGATAAAAGTTATCTGAACTTTGACCATCTTGACACAGAGGTAGACCTTGATCTGTTTTCTATGGATGTAAAATATTTTCCTTTTGGATGTCCTTGTTTCCCGAGCTATTGGACACCAAATTTGAGGTTAAACTTACAAGGGAAGAGAGGGAGATTATATATCGAAGTGGAAGATGGTTTATATACCAATCGAAAGCACTAATGACGTCTATTCCGAAACTGTAATAAAAATTTTCCGAATGCATATACTGTGTGAGTTATATGAATATACAATGTGTTCAGAAAATCCGTTTCCACCCCTAAAAATCGCAAACGATGATACAGATGCCAAACAGGAGAACATGTGTTTGATCATTTTAAAGTACAACTCATCAAACCTAAAAATGTTGTCCCAGGGCCACCCACAGGATCCCATGCGAGGTCCAACTCAAAAATTGCAAAAGGCAAAGGGGCCAAGTAGCATATAGTTGGAAACCTGTTGGGAAATGAAAGAAGTCGGAACATGTCCCAACTCTCTAAAATTAACCTGTGCTGAATGGCCTCCGTTCAAAATGTCAGCAAAAACGTCATTGTGAAATCTATGGCGACCCCAAAAAACCTGAAACGGTGAGATAGACGTCAAAACAGGAACACATGTGTGTCATCTTTTAAAAGTACAATGATTGAAAGTAAAAATATCTGTCCCAGGGTCCCAGACGGGGTCCTACTCAAAATTTTCAAATGACAAGGGGGTTCAAGTATCAGATCGTTTAAAGCTATTGTTAAATGAAAGCAGATGAAACAAGTCTAGACGCTCTACGATAACACTATTCAAACATCTTTCGTTTTAGTTCTTCTTTCTGTAGCCGGGTTTTAGTTTATTCTCACTTTAATTCAACGGAAAGAAAGAAAATGACCCTACTGTGCGATTCTACTCTTTGGGCCCAGTAATGTCTAAATAAATAAAAAAATATAATAAAATAAAAGCAAATTAAGAAATAAAGGAAAGAAAAGAGAAGACAACATTTGACATCTTTGAGTATAGAACTGACTAGTTAACATATAATGTACAACCACGAACATAAATAAGTAGATGTTGGAGCCATAAGAAATAAAGACTCTTACCTCTACTTATTTATGTTTGTGAGCTCTGATGAGTTGAGTTGAGTTTATCGTCCCGTTCAGCTGCGCGGTTATATGAGACGTGGACCCACTGATTAACGTGGAATCCGAACCACATCAGAGAATCGCCGCCGAGAATCGAACCCGGATCTCCCACGTTATGTTTATGACTGTACAATAGTGATACTTATGTTTGTTGTCTGGATTATCAATTATAAAATGATGTAAACAAAAAAAAGTTCTTGCAGCAGGAACAGTGAATACGTGCAAATGTCTCACAATGACAACAAGTGCCTATTGCAAAATGGAAAGTGAATGCGCTCGGAGAATCGAAATGAAGATGTGCATTTGACCGGCTGCTATTTTACAAAGGGTAATATTAGAGAGTCGAGATTTCTTCCGTCCTCTTTCATTTCCCAACAGCTTTCCAACGATATGCTACTTGACCTCCCTTGTCATTTGAAAATTTTGAGTAGGACCCCGTCTGGGACCGTATCAAGGACCCTGCAACAAATATTTTTACTTTCAATCATTGTACTTTTGAAAATATGACACACATGTTTTCCTGTTTTGACATCTGTCTCAACGTTTCAGGTTTCTTTGGGCTGGCCATAGACTTCTACAATGACGTTTTTGCTGACATTTTGAACGGAGGCCATTTTGCACAGGGTAATTTTTAGAGAGTTGAGACCTGTTCCGTCTTCTTTCATTTCCCAACAGGTTTCCAACGATCAAACCACAGAAGAGTATGTCGGAAGTTAAATTTTGAAAATGTTTCTGCAGATGTCAGGGGAAGCTTATTTAGTATTTGTGAGTGTACGGTATAGAATTGGATGGGAGTGTCGAGCAAGAAAGTTAGAAAATGTAAAACGCTATTATGTTTTCCCAACCAGTTCATATCTGGAAACACACAAGTTGGGGTTGGATTCTTATTCTTGACAAACTTCCACCCAACCATAAATGGGCTTATTTTCTAAACCTAAAAAAATGTTCAAGTTAGTTTTTATTAAAATTGGTAATTGCACGTCATAAGTTACTGCATAACAGGCTAACCGCGACAGTTACATACGTTTATGTTCAATTAGCTCGTAGAAACACACTCATGGTTGTTCAGTAAGATTAATGATCTACAGAAAAATAGTAAATAAATAATATTGCGGAACAAAACACGCTATATGCTCTCGGGTTCGCCTAATCGAATGATTAACGCAAGTGACTTTATATCATATAGTTGATACCAATTTCGATTCACAATAGAACAGAGGATTTTAACAGTTAAAAAACAAAAATTATTTTGACTTGATCTAAAAACGTACGAAAACATATTATGCTTGAAAAATCCCTAAGGAAAATCTATCTCTTTAATATCGATTATATACAGGGATGCAATTAGGCTAGTTGTTGCCCGGGGCAAGAACTCGCCTTAGCGCCCCCCCTCCCCCTGACCAACCAAATCAAAACGCTTCTTAACTACACCTGATATTGGCATCACACAGCAACTCTCCTATTCCATTTTTTCTTCAAGTGGTAAAACTTGATTTGAAAATTGTAGTGCATATTTCAATTTTTAGTAAAAGATAAACCTCCAAACTAATTAGTATTTGATTGCCAAAGAATCTGAGAATAGCATGTTTAACATAATTTTATAGTCCTATGGTAATAACTACTAATCAATGTTTTTGGAATTATATCGGGATGTGCATCAACAGTCTGTTACTTTAGAATAGAATATTTAATTATGACAAACAGTGAAGCTGTTGTCTAGAGTATTGTACTCGGACATTTTGCAAATTTCTTAAATTATGAAAGTTAAATAAAAACACAAAAAGCTGAAACTAGAATTTAACTTTACGGGCTCTTTTGACAGTAAATGTTTTTACAATGTTGGTTAGGTTAAGATAGGGTTGGTTAGTTTAAGTTAGGATAGGTTAATTTAGGTTACGGTCAGGCCCGTGCTGGCCCACCGGGACACCGGGACGTGTCCCGGTGCGCCCTACGAAACCTCACAGTATAAATAAAGGTACAAGCTTTAGTAATAAATTCTTACAGTTTTATTGTAAAGAACCCGTGAAAGATGCAGTGCGCCCTTTACATTAAGCGCCCTTGCGAGATCACATCAAAGATGAACGATTTTATTTACTCTTCTGTATACCGCAGTTCTGTGCAATAAATACATACAGTTACTATTGGTAAAGAATCCGTGAAAGATACAGTGCGACTTTTACATAAGGCGCCCTACGAAACATCACATTATAGATAAGTGGTTTTAGTTATCCTGTATGCCAGCTTTGTATAACAAATTCGAACAGTGATTGTTAATAAAGAAGCTGTGAAGAATACAAGGCGCCCTTTACATGAGATGCTCTGCAAAATATCACATTTTTTAAAAAAATATTCTTCTATATTACAGTTTTGTATTATAAATTCATGCAGTTGCTATTGGCAGAGAACAGGTAAAGAGTATAATCACTTACAAAAAATACTGTAAATTTATATAGCTATAAAACGAAACAATGTAATACATCAAGAATAGTTCGGAGAAATACTACATTGACACTAGTCTCTAATTTACGATTTTTACGGCATCGAAGCTTTCAGTCTTAATGTGCAACCATATATCCGAGCATATTGATTGTTCCTGTGTATTTTAAATCAGTGTTCGGATAATCAGTAACTATTGTAACTCTAAAATGTAGCTATATTAATTTCCGTAAAATGTGGTCTTCCTGTCACCACGGCACGGCGCGTCCTTAGGTTGTAAATCGAGGAGAAGGCCTCTGGGATATAGAGGTTAGCTACGAATATACTGAATAAGCAGAAGCGGACAGACATGGGGTAATCCTCCAGTTTGGAGATTTGGTGTGGGGCTAACAACTCATCCTGTAAAAAAAGGCTTCTTCAGATATATTCGCAGAATCCTCAGATCAGAACTGAGAACTTGGCACGAACTCAGCAAAGTAAAATCAACATGAGAATTGGAACATGGAAGATAAGAAGTCTCTACAGGGCAGGCGCGTTAAAATGTGTAACGAATGAGTTTAGAAATAGAAGATGGACCTAGCTGGATATCAGGAACTTAGATGAGAAGGAAATGGAGGAGTCAAGTCCATTAATTAACCTAAAGATAATAGAAAAAAATCGGGACATTTATAAATGCATTAACGGACTTAAGAAAGTCTATCAATTTCGTGCTTATATATTAAATAAAGTTAAAGGAGCAGTTCTCACTGATCAGGATAGCATCTTAAATAGATAGAAAGATTTCTTTGATGATTTGCTTAACACATAGCCAAAAACTAATGTGCGTGGAGAAAGTGAAATGCATACATCATAACTATATATTCCAGAAACTAATCAGACAGAAATAGAAATAGCTTTAAAAATACAGGGTGCGGCACGTAAAACCGGCCCGTAAAGTGAACACATAAAATAAAATGTAATGTATTGAATATGATTAACTACAACACATAAATGAAATGTAATGTATTGAATATGACTACTCACCTTCCCAGCAGGTGCTGAAAGTGTTCTCCGCCAACTTCAACACACATGTGAGCACGATTGAGGAGATTCATATATACCCTTGTCAGTTCTTGTGTTGTAATGCTATTGGTGACATCCTGGATCCTGGTCTTGAGTTCTTCAATTGAGTGTGGATTTGTTTCGTATACTCTTCCCTTTAACAGTCCCCATAAGTAAAAGTCACACGTGGACAAGTCTGGTGACCGAGGAGGCCACAAGCCTTTGCTGATTGTCCTCTCTGGTGTAAACATCTCATGCACAAGGGACAATGATGCAGCTGATGTGTGGCATGTTGCGCCGTCCTGCTGAAAGTAACATAACTGACGCTCCTCTTCGGTCAAGTGTGTATAAAACTCCTCCAGGATTCCCATATACACGTTACTGTTCACTGTCGTCTCAAAGAATATGGGCCCAATAACGCGTGTGGCGGAAATGGCACACCAAACACCAATCTTCTCATCATGCAAGGGTACCTGGTGGATTGCGTGTGGATTTTCTGTCGACCAATACCGGTTGTTTTGGGAATTTACGTACCCAGACAGGTGGAACCACGCCTCGTCACTCATGATGAGCATTAGTGGATCCAAGAAACCACTGGCAACATTGCCCAACAGCCATGAACAGAAATGCACCCTCTTCTGCAGGTTAGGCTCCTTCAGTTCTTGCACAACACTTATCCGGTACGGTTTTAACTTCAGTCCTCTTAAAACACGTCTGCAGCTTCTCTCACTCGCATGAACCCCTTATATCGGGATGTGCATCAACAGTCTGTTACTTTAGAATAGAATATTTAATTATGACAAACAGTGAAGCTGTTGTCTAGAGTATTGTACTCGGACATTTTGCAAATTTCTTAAATTATGAAAGTTAAATAAAAACACAAAAAGCTGAAACTAGAATTTAACTTTACGGGCTCTTTTGACAGTAAATGTTTTTACAATGTCCTCAAAAGATAGCTTTGAGCCTAACTTATGCTCTATGGATATGATCCTAAGATTGGTGAGTCGTTTTGTCCTGTTAAGTTTCTGATGTAATTTTTTATGATCTTTAGTTTGCTAGAACTTAGTTTCGCGAAACCTCCAATTGGGCGTCCGGGGCACAAGCTCCGTTTGCCCCTTCTAGTTAAGGCGCTGATTACATATAAGAAGTAAATGATATATATTCTATAATGACTTGAGTATTAATTCTTGTAATTGATAACTATAATAGTCCCGAACATTAACCACGCATATTCTAATTGAAGCATTCTTATTTCCATACTTAATAGGATAGGAAATTTTAAATATTTTTTGATTGAAAAAATATTATTAAAAAAATGAATAAATAGTTATTATCATTTGAAAATGTGAGTATATTTCATGGTAAAATAAAAGTAAATAGGTAATTAAACCTTCATCTGTATATTATTCAAAAGAGCTAATGTTTAGCAGAAGATGTCCAACGATCGTTTCTGAACAATCTTAAATTTCGGTAATTTCTGTTCACATTAGGCTAGTTTAGGTTAGGTTAGGTTAGGTTAGATGAGTTTAGGTTAGTTTATGTTACATTATGTTAACATAGGAGTCCAGCATCATTTTCCAAAAAATGATACGATTTCACCTATTTCTACTAATATTAGGTTAGTTTAGGTTACGTTAGGTCTAAAGTACTTGCATCATCAATTTCTCCTGTATTTTTTTTTTTTACGTGCTTCTGGACCCTTTCTGCTAAACATAACAGTTCAAAAGTTCTCTAAACGTGTGTACAGTTCCATAGATGGCACTCCTTTTAAGTTCCAGAGAGGACCAAAGAGATGTTAGAATTACAACCAATTACATCTCATGTTATAGAGTGTTGTTGCTGTTATTCACGTTGAAAAATGAGTCTCCTTGATAAATGCGACACCATCAGACGTCATGAGGCCCTAGCTTTGAACTCCGACTTTCCTAATAAATACATTTAGTAAGCAACTACATATAATATGTAGAACAATAGAGAAAGTGAGAATTACATAATTTGTGGGCCCTGTTATTTATCTCGTGTGTGCTATTACATCCTGCAAGGTTCGTCTTGCGACCTTGCTGATATTATATTCAAATATAAAGATATAATTTAAATATTGCTCTATTTAATAATTGTGTTTATTTATAAGCTAGAAATCCAGGCCTGGAGTATATTAATTTATTGGTATATATCTATTCATTTATTTTATTATTATTAGTGTAAGGAAATATTTAATCAATTTATGTTGTATATTTATGTATATATATATTAGAGCATCATCCCCTATTATTTAAGAATTAACCATATTATTATTTACAGTTTAGCTAGTGCTATCATTGCTTTTTTTTCTGCTAACTTTTTCTCTTAGAAGCCTGTCGAGGAGGCTAGCTGCTAAATCCATTGTATTCCAGTCTCCCTTACTGGGAATTTTCCATTTCGAGTAGTTGGCGCTAAAAAACTTTCTAAAGATTTTTTGTTGCTATTTTTTTAGCAGGTCAAAACGTATAAAAAGGCTGCCTCCCCTATCTTCCGGGGCTGTGCATTTTGAGGATTCCTGAATGTAGGATCTTGGCCAGCCATTCCGCTGCACTGGAAGTGAATAGTGCAGTTTGGAGAGAGTCCCCTCTAGTTAGAGACTGTATGTAGAGAGAATAATGATTCTACTACATTACAGATGCCCGCTTAAGCAATTGAGCTTTGGCCGTTTAGATAGGATATTCAAATGATCGGGATTTAGGAAATAAGTTGTTAATTTTAGATGCTTAATCCTACGCCTAAAACAGAGGCTATTGGATTACTATTGCTTCTTTAGAATGGAAGTATATAAGCTTCCTAAGGGTCTATGGCGGAGGTGAGTGACGCACGTATAGACTCGAGGTTTTGGTTCCGTCCTAGTGGTGGAGGAACATTTATTTTGAAATCCAAATGCGTTTGGGTTCGATCCCTGCTTATGAAATTATAGCATATTTAGGTGCTATAAGAGATTAGAGATTTCTCACTGCAACTTTCATTTAAGAGAGTGTTAGAGTGAGTATTTAACCAAATTCCTTTATTTCCTTGAGTGTAAGGAAATTTAGAGCCGTGAGTAAAGGCTGACAATCCTATCCCTAATACCAAATCTATCCTATATAATTATTTGCTTAAGCAAGATAGAATCCTTTTGTGGACTTAACTTGGCGTCCCAGAGACAGGTTTAGGCCAGACAGCGACCTTTGAGTCAAGGTCCCGTCTTTAAAAGCAAGGAGTACGGTCCAGGAGTAACTGAATTCTGTAAACCGTATTTCCACAGGTCCCTGCTATAATAGAGAGTAATTTGATTAATAAAGAAATTAGGAATTCTAGAGTATAGATTAAAATACTTCCTTTCTCCATTAGTTATTGGGGAAGGGTAAGAAGGAAGATAGAGTTCATATAGGGCGGAGTGGCGTCCTGAGTTAAAGTTAGTAACCTACCTTTAAATTAGAGTATTCTATTTGTAAATAAACGAATAATCTCCTATTTAATTTCTCGAAATTTCATTTAATATTCTTTGATATGAACCAAATACCCTAGACATTACGAGCAAGTACTTTGTAAGGACGTAGATAGTAAGTTATGAATATTTAGAGAGTTGTTAGCTGTTATCGTTAATTATACGCAATTGATATTCATACTTGGAAGATTATTAGATTAAGAGATAAGGACCCCAACAACAATAAATAATTTTATTTTTTCTTCCAAAAGTGGGGGCTAGTCCGGGATAGAAATTAAATGAAACCGAGAAACAGACGTAGGAGGAAAATGGAGAACGTAATTGAATTAGACTTGTTAAAATCCGCTTTAGGGATAGATCCGGATGTTGATCTAGGAATAGACCAAACAGTAGAGGAAATACGTAAGCTTAGAGAAGGGAATCAAGAAAATAATGAGCACAGAAATTGTAAATGTAGTAATTTGGATGAAATAAAGCTACCGTTACCGAAGTTCTCAGGACAAGTATCGGAGAATCCATTCGATTTCCTCGATGAGTTGACAGATTTTGCCAAGAGCAAAAATATGACAATGAATGAATTGGTAGAGAAAGTTATTCCAAATGCCTTAGTTTCTGACGCCCGTAAATGGTTTAATTTCAAGTCGAAATTTACAGATTTTACTGCATTTAGGCATAGTCTACTGCAGGAATGTTTTAGCTTTAATTATGAAAGCGAAATAGAGGCTCAATTGGCGACACGAATTCAGAGACCGGACGAATCGTTCTCAAGATTTATTAGAGAAATGGCATTGCTTTTCTCTCGTATGAAAAACCCAGTCGAGGAGATAGAACAGATACCCAAGATTGTAAGTAAAGCACACCCTAAGTATAAACAATTTCTTCATGATAGGAAATTTGCTAACTTAAGGGAGTTGGAGGAATACGCCTTGAAAATTCAAGCGTATTTATTAGAAGATTATAACTATGCTAAGCAGCATAGCGCAGGGAAGGAAGAAAGTATCCAATTGGCTGCAGTGAGTAGTAGAGAGATAGGCACTGAGTCAGTCCCCCCGATTAGGCCGCAAGCATTAAATCCAGCATATTTTAGCAGGCAAACAAATGAAAAGAGAGAAAGTAAAAAAGAGGAACTAAGAAAGGCTGAAATTAAATGTCATGCGTGTCTAGGTTTTGGGCACAAAAGCTATGTTTGCCCCAGCAAGAAAAAGGTTGAGAACCACGGGAAAAGGGAAAATATTGCAGCTACGGTCACTAGATTTCCTAGAAAACTTGCTAGAGGAAAAAATGCACCTCCTTATCTTTTTTGAAAATTTTACGGTCAGATTAAAGATTGTTACTTGGACAGTGGGTCATTTATTTCATTAATTGATGTTAAGATCGCGAAAAAATGGATAGAGAAAGGAGCGAAGTCCGAAAAAGTAAATGAAAAGATTTTGTTAGCTACGGGTGAAGCTAACTGTAGTCTTGTGGTTATGCAAACTTTTTTCATAAAAAGGAGGAAATTTACGCATAAATTCTATGCTTTTTCTCACGCTTCTATTGAATTAGTGCTTGGTGCTGATTTTCTATCAGAAGCAAAGATAGATCTTTACCTTGCGAAAAATTCATGGTGCTTTAGCGATGAGTCGTTTCTTACGAGATTCGTAATTCCAGAGGATCGAGAGAGAACTGCAAAAAGTTTGTCAACATCACTGAGGGATAACGGTACTCTTTGTAAAGAGGGAAACGATGGTGCGTCAGGAAAAAGAAAGAATTCTTTTTTATTGCATCGAAAGCAAAAAAGGAATCTCAAGGGTGGCGAACAGAGCCACTAATAAAAGCGACAATATTAAATAGAGAGGTATTCTTGTTTTAAGACTCTGGCAGCCTCCTGAGCTTTGTTGACGAAAACGAAGCAAATTTGTGGAGAGAGAGAGGGGCGAAGTTTAAGAAAGATCCATTGTATTTAAGTCTAGCGAGTGGGTCAACAACTTCCTTAGAAAGTGTGCTCGTAGAAGTTGAATTTTACTGCCATAAAATTAGGCAACGATTTCACGTCGTATCTTCTCTTCTGAAACCCTTGATTGCAGGAAGAGATTGCCTGGCGAGGGCAAAGATTGTTTTGTGTACATCGCTCCGAGTATGGTGCATTGAGAACGGAGGGATGGCGGTATGCGAGTATGACAAACCTTATAAGAGTAGAGGGGAGGGAGATGTCCTTTGTGCGGCCATTGAGAATGCCCCCAGCCAGCTTATAGAAAAGATGTTATACAATGTTAGTTTAGACCCACAGAGGAAAAATAAAATGAGAAATATTTTGGAAAAATATAAGAACGTTTTTTCAGACAAACCAGGAGTTACACATTTAATGAAACATCATATAAATATTAAAAACCCCAAACCCTTTTCCTGTCGGCTTAGACCTATGTCTATAGAGAAAAGGCAGATTATGGAGAAAGTGTTAGATCAAATGGAAAAAGATAGAATTATTAAAAAGGCGAGTACTCCGTACGTAAGCTGCCCGATTTTGCATAAGAAAAAGGATGGTAGTTTCAAGGTTATATTAGACAGTCGAAAAGTAAACGAACTAACAGAGAAGGAAAAAGTAGGTTTGCCAAGTATAATGGAAGCCCTAACTCACTTAGGAAAGATGAATTTCTATGCATGTTTTGATTTATCATATGCCTTCGCTCAGATTGAATTAGATGAAGAAAGTCAACCGTATACAGGTTTTATAACTCATTTGGGCACGTATCAGTTCATCAGAGGAGTTTATGGATTATGTAATTACCCATTTGCTTTAGCCAGGTTAATGCAAATGGTTTTAAAGGAACTATATTATACTAAGGTCATCTCATTCTATGTTGATATAGTGGTGGGCGGTCAAACACCTGATGAGTTAATTGAAACTCTTGAAGAAACGTTGAAGAGAATTAGCGATGCAGGACTTACCCTTAACCCGGATAAAGCAGTTCTTTTTACGCAGAAAATAGAATTTCTGGGATATACTATTACTCCCGGTAGAATAACATGCACTCCGGAGAAATTAAAGATGGCGCAGCAAATTGCTAGGCCGAAGAATGTAAAACAGCTTCAAGCGATCTTGGGATTTTTCCAGTTTTTTCACTTTCGGTTACCAAATATGGCTATGATAGTTTCACCGCTTACAGATTTGTTGAAGCGAGATGCAAAATTTAAATGGGAAGAAAAGCACGAGAAAGCGTTATTGAAACTAAAGGAGGAATTAGCCAAAGATCCTGAATTACTTCTACCGAAGTTAGATGATCCGTTCTACTTATATGTGGACGGAAGCTCGGTGGCTACTGGGTACACCCTCTGCCAAAAGGATGACAAGGGCCGTTTAGCAGTAGTAGCGTTTGGATCTAGAAAGTTATCTCCCACTCAGAGTAAATATAGTTCTACGTATCTAGAGCTTTTATCCATTGTTATTGCACTTGAGAAGTTCGAATTATATTTAATTCATGCTCCTGTCATTTATGTATATACAGATCATAGACCGATTTTATCACTGATAAAATCTATGAAAGTACCAGCGCTTGTTCAGAGGTGGTTAACAAGAATAATGAGATTTCCAGTTGTGCTGAGATTTCAGCAAGGGAAGACAAATCCCGTAGATTTTCTGTCTCGTCTCAAAAACTCGCACACCGAAGGTCCAGAGTTTGAGGGGAGCAACGAGGCTAATGAATTATTACCGTTAGAAGCTGAAAACGATTCTGGTTTTCTAAAGATAGAGACAAGCGAAGGAAAAGTAGTAGACGTTCAGGAGCTACCAACGTCTGAGGTTTTACTCATTGATTATAATAATTTTAGGGAAGTAAAACTATTAAAGAAACAAATGAAGGAAAGGAAGAGAAGAAAGAACTTAGTCGTGAGCAAAGTAAGAAAATTTTCTCTAGAAGAAAAGAGAGAAATACTATCAGAATTACCTTACTGCATGTTAGTAGAAGAAGAGGAAGAAAATAATTATGCAGACTTCTCGCAAATTAGAGATTTAGATAAACTTAGAGAAAATCAAAATGGAGATTCCTTTATTTCGAAATACATTGCTTTCTTAAAAGGAGGTAAGGTGTCACTTTCAAGTAAGCTGAAACAAAAATTTAAGAGACTGAAGAGAAATTGTTTTATAGACGCGAATGGAATTCTAAAAAGAAGATTGAGAGTAAATGAGGAAGTTAGGGATGTGGTTTGGATCCCAAACTCATTGAGAGCAACTCTCTGTGTAATGGCTCATATAATTAAAGAATCAGGTCACCCTTCGTGGATAGAAACGCTAAGAAAGTTGCGGGAAGCTTACTTTTGGCCAAGTATGCGTCACGATGTACGAAATTTTTGCAAAGCTTGTGTTCCCTGTAGTTTATACAAGGAAAATACTAATACTAAGTATGGGTTTATGGAATCTTCATTAGCTGTTAGGCCTAACCAGATTTTGTATGTCGATAATTTTGGATCGTTAGTGCCAAGTAAAATAGGAGGATATAGATATGGATTAGTCCTTGTTGATGGATTTTCAAGATTGGTAAAGATTTATCCTGTCAGAAGACTTACTGCAAAGACAATGGTAGACTGTCTTTTAACTTTTTTCTCGGAGTTTGGGCCTTATTCTCAGATATCTAGTGACAATCACTCAATATTTTCAGGAAAATTGTGGAGAGAAACAATGAATCTGCTTAAGACAAGATGTCATTTTATTAGCGCTTATAGGCCAAAGGGAAATAAAAGCGAAAAAATGATAAAAGATGTAAAGACAATACTCGGCATGTATGCTAACAAGCATGAAAATTGGGCGAGAGATATTAAACTTATTGAATTTGCAATAAATTCCAGAGTTTGTTCGGCTACGGGATACAGCCCAGCATTTCTATTCTTTGGAAGATCTTTTAAACACCCGTTATATGAAACCCAAGAAGAGAAAGAAGAAGTTCAAGAGGAGCCAGATTATTGTAAATATGTTCGGGAAATCCAACTGAGAATGGAGACTGCTTACAAACGCGCGAATGAGGTACAGAGACGAAAACATGCTGACAGAAAACAAATTTACAATAGAGGTCGACGACCGAATCCATTCAAACCCGGTCAGATGGTATGGTGGAGGATAATACGGCTTTCTTCCCCCACTAATAAAGTGAGTGCAGGCCTCTTACCGAGGTACAGCGGTCCTTGGAAGATCGAAAAGCAGTTAGCTGCAAATACTTATATAATTCGGAATCAAGACAGTGGTAGAACAGTCAAGACAAACGCTGATATGATCAAACCTGTTTTTATGGCCCCAGAATTTTGTAAGAAGGTCCGTGAACTACAGCCAGAGTTTGCCAAAACGCTATTTCCAGACGAAAGAGGAAGTAAAGTTGGGGGGAAAATTAAACATCCCACAGACGTAGTAATTTAAGCTTTAAAAAAAAGGATTCTTTGTGCTGTTATTTTTTTTCTTTCTTAGAGAAATTTAGCTAGTTTAGGGAACAAGCCTGGCCAAGATCACAGTTTCTCGTCTCGTCGTTTACTGTAAACATCGTTGTTTGTAGTCTAAAAGCTTTGAAAAAATGTCGAACGGATTTAAGAAACCTACACGTAGTGTGTACGTTGCTGCTCGTCCTAAAGCTGATGCAAGTTTTGAACTTGAATTATTGTGTCACGTAGATGCTCCACGAAACAATAAGCGTCGTATGCGTTTTTCGGAGATAAATAAAAGTAATATTAAGAAAGTTCGAGTAAATGACCCAGGCTATACTCTGAAGGACATTAGAGCACTTCAATATCAAGAATCGTTGCAAAAGTTTAATAAGCAGTTGTTCACGAAAGAGGATTCCAACCTTGGTGGACCGAGTTCGAAAGATTCTTCCAGTAATCCAGATGCTATAGTCGAGGATGGTTGTTTCTTGGATCTAATCACTGATGGTGAGGAATTAGATAACCTTCCCTTAACACCAGGTAAGGACTTAGACTTATCAGGTACTGTGAACGGAGTCGAGACGGCAAAAACGAAGTTGGACTTCTAGTGAATAATAATCTACAAGTTGGTAGTGCAGATAAACAGCAAAAACAGTGGAAGTTGAGTGAACTAGTGAAGTGAATAAATATTGAATTAAATTGGAAATTATTATATATTTTTTTTTGCTTATGTTTTTTTAAAAGACGGTCACGAGACTAAGTACTGAAGGGACATTCTCCCTAAAAATTAAATCGTTATGAAATTAAATGAAAAATTTATTTGTTTTTTGTTTTTGTGATTGTGATAGTGTTGTGATGAAAAAATTTTTGAAATACAAGACTGATCCGGACTATAAACTGAATACTCAAAGTAACAAGTGAGAATAATATTATTTTTATTCTTTTTTTCTTTTTTTGTGATGGGGTTATATGCAAGGTTCGTCTTGCGACCTTGCTGATATTATATTCAAATATAAAGATATAATTTAAATATTGCTCTATTTAATAATTGTGTTTATTTATAAGTTAGAAATCCAGGCCTGGAATATATTAATTTATTGGTATATATCTATTCATTTATTTTATTATTATTAGTGTAAGGAAATATTTAATCAATTTATGTTGTATATTTATGTATATATATATTAGAGCATCATCCCCTATTATTTAAGAATTAACCATATTATTATTTACAGTTTAGCTAGTGCTATCATTGCTTTTTTTTCTGCTAACTTTTTCTCTTAGAAGCCTGTCGAGGAGGCTAGCTGCTAAATCCATTGTATTCCAGTCTCCCTTACTGGGAATTTTCCATTTCGAGTAGTTGGCGCTAAAAAACTTTCTAAAGATTTTTTGTTGCTATTTTTTTAGCAGGTCAAAACGTATAAAAAGGCTGCCTCCCCTATCTTCCGGGGCTGTGCATTTTGAGGATTCCTGAATGTAGGATCTTGGCCAGCCATTCCGCTGCACTGGAAGTGAATAGTGCAGTTTGGAGAGAGTCCCCTCTAGTTAGAGACTGTATGTAGAGAGAATAATGATTCTACTACATTACAGATGCCCGCTTAAGCAATTGAGCTTTGGCCGTTTAGATAGGATATTCAAATGATCGGGATTTAGGAAATAAGTTGTTAATTTTAGATGCTTAATCCTACGCCTAAAACAGAGGCTATTGGATTACTATTGCTTCTTTAGAATGGAAGTATATAAGCTTCCTAAGGGTCTATGGCGGAGGTGAGTGACGCACGTATAGACTCGAGGTTTTGGTTCCGTCCTAGTGGTGGAGGAACATTTATTTTGAAATCCAAATGCGTTTGGGTTCGATCCCTGCTTATGAAATTATAGCATATTTAGGTGCTATAAGAGATTAGAGATTTCTCACTGCAACTTTCATTTAAGAGAGTGTTAGAGTGAGTATTTAACCAAATTCCTTTATTTCCTTGAGTGTAAGGAAATTTAGAGCCGTGAGTAAAGGCTGACAATCCTATCCCTAATACCAAATCTATCCTATATAATTATTTGCTTAAGCAAGATAGAATCCTTTTGTGGACTTAACTTGGAGTCCCAGAGACAGGTTTAGGCCAGACAGCGACCTTTGAGTCAAGGTCCCGTCTTTAAAAGCAAGGAGTACGGTCCAGGAGTAACTGAATTCTGTAAACCGTATTTCCACAGGTCCCTGCTATAATAGAGAGTAATTTGATTAATAAGGAAATTAGGAATTCTAGAGTTTAGATTAAAATACTTCCTTTCTCCATTAGTTATTGGGGAAGGGTAAGAAGGAAGATAGAGTGCATATAGGGCGGAGTGGCGTCCTGAGTTAAAGTTAGTAACCTACCTTTAAATTAGAGTATTCTATTTGTAAATAAATGAATAATCTCCTATTTAATTTCTCGAAATTTCATTTAATATTCTTTGATATGAACCAAATACCCTAGACATTACGAGCAAGTACTTTGTAAGGACGTAGATAGTAAGTTATGAATATTGAGAGAGTTGTTTGCTGTTATCGTTAATTATACGCAATTGATATTCATACTTGGAAGATTATTAGATTAAGAGATAAGGACCCCAACAACAATAAATAATTTTATTTTTTCTTCCAATCCAAAGGTGTTTCTTTCCGTTTTACATTTCTTTAATAAAGCATTAAACCCAAGGTTCATAGCATTAAACCAACAAAATTTTACTGTTCAGTTATGAGAGGAAAGTTGGCATACCCGCTCGTATTTTTTCAATCTACTTCTGTTACCCGAATCACTTTCAAACCTTGCGATTTTTGCCATTAAAAATTTATCATCTCATTTTCTAAGATTTTATAAATCGCAAAGTATTGTATTGAATCTGTTCTAGGTTTCCATTTGAATAATACAGTTATTTCCCTATTCTTTAAGCCTGTATTTTCATAACATTTAAATTTGATTTATCTAAACTCCAGTTGAAGAATGAAAATTTGAATATATTCAAACGTAACTGCTCCCCTAAGCCACCTCTTGGAAGCGTGAAACAGTATGAGAAAAAAGGCTGTCATGTGTAGGACTAACACGACTCTTGTGTGTAGGGCTAACACGACTCACAGACATAAACTCTCCGGCAAAAAGGTCACCGGACATAAGTTCACCGACAGAAACTTCACCGAAAAATAATAGCTTGACAATAATAAATAAAAATAAATAATGATTACTGCTAATTACACTTAATAAGTAGTGATGGAGCTGCAAAGATGCTGAAGAGCCCAAAAAAGCCTTCGTGGCGGATAGTCTCTCCGTAGAAGCTGAATAAACTACGCGTGGCCTTCGTAGATAACTGCAGAAGAATTAAATATTATAGAGCATGTCGTGCATTGTGCATACAACAGCATGTAAAACGTATTTGCGAGTTTTGTGTGTGTGTGTGTGTGTTTTTTTTTTTTTTAGTGCACAGAGTTAGAGAGTGCACATTTTAAATTATAATACTTAGAATAAACGTAATTTCGAAACACTATTACACCATAGCTTTAACAAAGTAGTACATAAAAATACAGAATTCGAAATACATAGAATTGTCATTCACAAATTGCAATACAGTACAGTAGAGCGTCGATTATCCGAACGTCGGTCAACCGAACGACCGCTTAACCGAACTGTGTACTCGCTCGCACCTGTTACTCTCCCACCCTACCGTCCATCATCCCCCTCACTCCCAAACCAAGTTTCCACAGTAGTCGCCGCACTGAGCCACCGCTGGCGGAACATTGCTTCTAATGGGGCCTTCATAAGCCGCTGCTGACTGGCCAAGCCGCCAGTCGCTGTGTTTCAACAATCAGCACACTTCTGTCGGTTTGGCACTGGCTGTAGAAGTAGCGGCAGTATCAAAGCTGTTCACAGCAACAGCTGCGCCAGCTTAGAGTTGAGGCGTGCCGCTCCGCGCATGGCAAATAAACATGTACAGTTCGATAATCATAACAAACCAGTTTTCCGAAAACCCATGTCCCCCAATTACTTCGGATAATCGACGCTCTACTGTACATAATATTGAATTACACAATTTGCAACTTCAATTCACAATACTCCATTTACATTAATAGACCTAAAATTTAAAATACACTATTGCAGCATAGCTTTGTCGAAGAAGTGCATAATACGAAATTTGAATTACACAAATTGGAATACGAAATTTGAAATGCACAAATTGAAATACAATACATGATTTGAATTACACAATTGCAATTTTTGAAATTAAAATCTGCTAGTATGACCAATAACTCGCAAAAAGCTGTGGATATTATTTCTACAATCTCTGATTTCTCTACATAAGAAACAATAACTTTTAACCCAGTATTCTATGTTTCCTTATCTGACGTTTTGCAGGAAAAGCTCCTAATTGATGCTGCAGAATTATTGTACTAGATACAGTTTCATCTATTCTCATGTTGCTCAGAGTCTTCGAGAAGGAGCATCTTGATTTCCATTGACAAGATCGGAAAATCCATGATTCCACACTTCACTTCAATTATTTATCCTTTCTGTCTCCTTAAGTGAAGTTTCGTATACTTTTCAACGTTCTTGATCTTATGTGCACTTTTGACGAGCTTTGGTTCGCACTTCTAACGCGAGACCAGCAGTGATCTTTTTGCCGGTCCGGTGGGTTTTTTGCCGGTGAGCTTATGTCCTACACTCATTAGGGTTACTGGGACTGAAAATCAAGATCCATACCCGTACCCAGAATCATGACTCAATTCCCCCGGTGAGTCATGGCATGTTGCATCACTAATAGCCATTGAATAAGTTGAAAACCAAGTAATGCTCTTCTGGGAAAACAGTAGCGATGCTTCATAGAGTAAGACAAAAGTACCAGCAATTCTGAAGGCAACAATGAAATTAAATTAGTTTAGACTAATATCCCAGGTATAAACGTAAATTTGTCATTGAGAAAATAGCTCTTAATTTACCATTGGTAGACGGGTTAAGAAAACAATTTTCTCAGGTCATAACTTGTTTTCATTATCTTTATTATTAAAGTCATTCCTTAAATTAATTAATAAACACGAATCTTTCAGGGACAGTAAGAAAATTTCAGCAAAATTTCTAAGCTTATAGAAGAGCTAGATATTTCAAGAGACGACAATCAACCAGTTGCGTTACAATAGAAGGTGACTCTTCGCAGATAAAATGGAGGCGAAGAAGAAGAAGAAGAAGAAGAAGAAGAAGCAAAAGATGGAAGGAAGGGTTATAGAGTGAAGTGTTACTAAAAAGCAGTTCTCTGATGGCTTTCATGCACCAGCAAGTTTTTGCATTGCTTTCCAAGCATGATAATCGCGAAGTATGGTATGTCTTTCTGCCTCATTTTAGGAATCCCTCTCTATACTTTTCTTTCCCTTAAAAAAACGAAAGAAAATCTTTTCACAATTTCTACTGTCTTTTGTCATCTTCCATCTCTTTGCATTTGTATTATTATAGTATTCGCCTCCCACTTCACCTAACTCCTTACTCCTTTTTTTACTCTCCCTCTCTTTCACATTTCCATCCGCTGCCACTTTCAAGATTAATTTCCAAATTAATTTCACAGGAATAGGTTTTCTCTGTTCACCCGCGACGCCCCTGATGTGACAGTGCGCTGCAACAAAGAGGGAAAAAAGTAAAGAAGATGCAATATCTGCGATAGCTGGAAGGGATTGGGGGGATGGGAAAGTTGTTCTGTGCTGCTAGCATGAAATACGACTTCTTTTTTGAGAGAGAGAGAAATAACTTGAAAGTTCAGCGCTTTTCTTAAAGGCTTTATTCCCAGTTTTGTCTTAATTTAAGTTAATTGGAGGTTGGGAGCTAGACTTTAATAGCTGGAGATGTTTTAACTGAATCAAAATATGGCTTTTCTGCTTGGCACCTTCTCATAAATTATTACTAAGCGTTTATAAAAGGTCTCATTGTAAGACTTAAAATCCATATTGTGGAATCTACCTAGATGTAAACTACAAAGACACCACAATTACTTTAACGTGCGGTAAGGATTCTATATCAATTTCCAGTGTTCTTTCTGCTATTTTCATACTTCCCGAGTAGAATGATACCACACAAACTGAATGGGTGAAACATATTAACATGTAATTTAGCAACAACCAAGGGCATATTAAACTATGCCCTATTCTAATTTCACAATAGGCTTGATTCGAGGTTTTGAATATCTGTGTGAAGTGACTATCTTGCAGAGCTTCCTCTTGAACGACTTCAATTTCTTGATTTCCGGTGGTAGTCCACAGACCGGTAGCCAGCCCAAAAATGTAGGGGGGGGCTGAAGTTAGGGGGGCCGGATCCAACCATATTATAGTTCATTTGCAAGCCTACCGTGAAAATTTTAAAGGGGTCAGCAAAAATTTAGGGGGAGCCCAGCCCCCCTAGATCCTCCTTGGATACGGGCCTGGTAGGATAGGATAGGAATCTCACGTTAGGTATAGGTCCATTTCTCATATAATCTTAGTGTTGAAAAAGTATGGGTAAATTTGAAATTACGAATAAGCGATCACACTGCAAGTCTCTTAAAACTTCTACGAATGATCAGACTTAACATCATAATCATTGCATTGGCAGCATTGATGCTACCAGATATAACAACAGTTGATTAAATTTGTTGATTGTTTTAAATGATTTTAAGACAACTTTAAAAATCCTCTTACTTCTGATATTCTATTTATTCTTAAAAAGAGGATCAGAAATAAGGGAATGTATGCTTTATGTACTTTAAGATCTTGATCCAATATTAGAAGTAAAAAAGAAAACATAGAAAACATGTATTTTATCTAATTATAAAACTAAGTCGAGTATAAATATTAAGAGGAAAACGTACTTAATTAACTTTAAAACGAAATCGAGTATCAGAAGTTAAAGAAAACGTATTTTATGTAATTTTCGAATTAAATCTAGCATCAAAGTAAAAAGAAAAATTTATTTTACGTAATTTTAGAACTATATATCAGAGTAAAATAAAAATGTATTTTATGTTAATCTAGTACTAAACTGAATATCGGACTTATGAAAGTGTGTAAAAAGAAAGAAAATATTAGTCGCGTTATTCGACATTAAATTATTAATCATTCTTCTTTAGAAAAATGACAAGTAAGTGTTAAAGATCTTTAACTCATGTCTTTAATACTTGTCTCATGGAGCCTTTACTAATGTATTTATTCATGGAATTTTTTCGTACGTAAGAGTTTGGTGTTTATTCTATTTTATTTGCTAGCGCTTACTATAAAGCAATTTTACATATCAATTTCATATGTAATATTTCACATATCAATTTCAAGCAATGGTAGACCGATCCATTTCTAAACCGTTCGAGACCGAGACTTACCCCAGACGAGACCAAGATTGAAACTGAAACTTGTAATCCGAGACAGTATCGAATACTACTACTACTACTACTACTACTACTACTACTACTAATAATAATAATAATAATAATAATAATAATAATAATAATAATAATAATAATAATAATCGTATTATTTTTGGCCTATGTTTAAGAGAAGGATCCAGCTCTTTTCTCTAAGAAATGTTACAATTTTGGTAATTTCTATTCACATTGGTTAGGTTAAGATAGGGTTGGTTAGTTTAAGTTAGGATAGGTTAATTTAGGTTACGGTCAGGCCCGTGCTGGCCCACCGGGACACCGGGACGTGTCCCGGTGCGCCCTACGAAACCTCACAGTATAAATAAAGGTACAAGCTTTAGTAATAAATTCTTACAGTTTTATTGTAAAGAACCCGTGAAAGATGCAGTGCGCCCTTTACATTAAGCGCCCTTGCGAGATCACATCAAAGATGAACGATTTTATTTACTCTTCTGTATACCGCAGTTCTGTGCAATAAATACATACAGTTACTATTGGTAAAGAATCCGTGAAAGATACAGTGCGACTTTTACATAAGGCGCCCTACGAAACATCACATTATAGATAAGTGGTTTTAGTTATCCTGTATGCCAGCTTTGTATAACAAATTCGAACAGTGATTGTTAATAAAGAAGCTGTGAAGAATACAAGGCGCCCTTTACATGAGATGCTCTGCAAAATATCACATTTTTTAAAAAAATATTCTTCTATATTACAGTTTTGTATTATAAATTCATGCAGTTGCTATTGGCAGAGAACAGGTAAAGAGTATAATCACTTACAAAAAATACTGTAAATTTATATAGCTATAAAACGAAACAATGTAATACATCAAGAATAGTTCGGAGAAATACTACATTGACACTAGTCTCTAATTTACGATTTTTACGGCATCGAAGCTTTCAGTCTTAATGTGCAACCATATATCCGAGCATATTGATTGTTCCTGTGTATTTTAAATCAGTGTTCGGATAATCAGTAACTATTGTAACTCTAAAATGTAGCTATATTAATTTCCGTAAAATGTGGTCTTCCTGTCACCACGGCACGGCGCGTCCTTAGGTTGTAAATCGAGGAGAAGGCCTCTGGGATATAGAGGTTAGCTACGAATATACTGAATAAGCAGAAGCGGACAGACATGGGGTAATCCTCCAGTTTGGAGATTTGGTGTGGGGCTAACAACTCATCCTGTAAAAAAAGGCTTCTTCAGATATATTCGCAGAATCCTCAGATCAGAACTGAGAACTTGGCACGAACTCAGCAAAGTAAAATCAACATGAGAATTGGAACATGGAAGATAAGAAGTCTCTACAGGGCAGGCGCGTTAAAATGTGTAACGAATGAGTTTAGAAATAGAAGATGGACCTAGCTGGATATCAGGAACTTAGATGAGAAGGAAATGGAGGAGTCAAGTCCATTAATTAACCTAAAGATAATAGAAAAAAATCGGGACATTTATAAATGCATTAACGGACTTAAGAAAGTCTATCAATTTCGTGCTTATATATTAAATAAAGTTAAAGGAGCAGTTCTCACTGATCAGGATAGCATCTTAAATAGATAGAAAGATTTCTTTGATGATTTGCTTAACACATAGCCAAAAACTAATGTGCGTGGAGAAAGTGAAATGCATACATCATAACTATATATTCCAGAAACTAATCAGACAGAAATAGAAATAGCTTTAAAAATACAGGGTGCGGCACGTAAAACCGGCCCGTAAAGTGAACACATAAAATAAAATGTAATGTATTGAATATGATTAACTACAACACATAAATGAAATGTAATGTATTGAATATGACTACTCACCTTCCCAGCAGGTGCTGAAAGTGTTCTCCGCCAACTTCAACACACATGTGAGCACGATTGAGGAGATTCATATATACCCTTGTCAGTTCTTGTGTTGTAATGCTATTGGTGACATCCTGGATCCTGGTCTTGAGTTCTTCAATTGAGTGTGGATTTGTTTCGTATACTCTTCCCTTTAACAGTCCCCATAAGTAAAAGTCACACGTGGACAAGTCTGGTGACCGAGGAGGCCACAAGCCTTTGCTGATTGTCCTCTCTGGTGTAAACATCTCATGCACAAGGGACAATGATGCAGCTGATGTGTGGCATGTTGCGCCGTCCTGCTGAAAGTAACATAACTGACGCTCCTCTTCGGTCAAGTGTGTATAAAACTCCTCCAGGATTCCCATATACACGTTACTGTTCACTGTCGTCTCAAAGAATATGGGCCCAATAACGCGTGTGGCGGAAATGGCACACCAAACACCAATCTTCTCATCATGCAAGGGTACCTGGTGGATTGCGTGTGGATTTTCTGTCGACCAATACCGGTTGTTTTGGGAATTTACGTACCCAGACAGGTGGAACCACGCCTCGTCACTCATGATGAGCATTAGTGGATCCAAGAAACCACTGGCAACATTGCCCAACAGCCATGAACAGAAATGCACCCTCTTCTGCAGGTTAGGCTCCTTCAGTTCTTGCACAACACTTATCCGGTACGGTTTTAACTTCAGTCCTCTTAAAACACGTCTGCAGCTTCTCTCACTCGCATGAACCTCTTGACTCAATCTCCTGGTTGACTTTCGAGGACTTCTTGTCATTATCTCCTCCACCTGCATCTAATTCAGGTGTGCAGACAGATGGTCGTCTGTTCCTGGGAGCATTTTGAACCGATCCTGTACGCCGTCATTTTTCAATCAATTCCTGAATGGTGCTTTTTGCTGGCACAGAACGTCCTGGAAATTTCTCCCGAAACAAATTCTTTCTTTTCACAAAAGATCCAGTGAGAATGAACCCTTCAACAATGGCAACACGCTCGGGTATCGAATACGGCATTATCACACACTGACACTCACCCGGCTTAACACAACGAGGCCATTTTCTCAACTGGTTTCGACAAGTTTCACTGGCTGCAAGTGCACGTGACTGCTGCAGGTCACGTAAGTCGACCCGACCTCGACACGCCATCTCTTGGTAGGAAGGTAGATTATTTAAGTGTTGCCAAAAACACAATATACCAGAATATTACGACGGGCCGGTTTTAAGTGCCGCACCCTGTATTTAAGAAACACACATCTCCGGGTGTAGACGAAATTCTGGTTGACTTAATTTTAGCTGGAGGGGAAAAATTGTAGAGCAAGATACACAAACTCTGGAACAAGGAGAAATTACCACAAGAATGAAAAGAATCAATCATTGTTCCAGTTCAGAAGAAAAGCAACAAAACTGATTTAATAATCATTGAGGCATTTCTCTTCTGTCAACATCCAATAAATTCTCTTAAACATTCTATTAGCAAGATTGACTCCATACTCAGATGAAATTATTGGAGATTATCAGAGCGGATGTAGGTAAAATCGATCAACTATCGACCAGATATTTACTATTCAACTAATACTTGAAAAATAAATCTGAATACAATATTCTGGCACAACTATTATTGACTTTAACTAGGGTAAGAGGGAAACATTGTACAACATGCTTACAGAATTTGCAATATCCAAAAAGGTAGATTAATTATTTTTAAATGAATTACCAAAGTAAGGTTCGAGTAGAGAAATTCTTGTTCACGAGCTTTCACATTGAGAATGGCCTGAAAGAAGGAGATGCGTTGTCGCCATTATTATTTAACTTTGTTCTGGAGAACACTATAAGGAAAATCAAAGACAGCAATCAGGTCCTAGAGCTGAATTGTATTTACCAGGTTATGGCGTATGCTTATGATGTAAATTTAATAGGAGATGTTAGAACAATAGAAAGGAATGCAGAAATCTTACTTAACGCTTGCAGAGATATGGGCTTAAAAGTAAATGCAGAGAAAACTAAATAAATGGAAGTTTGTCGGGATTGTAATACTGCATTTTATGGAACGTATGGCAACATAGCCCCCCCACTTTAGAAAATTGAAACAATGACTATGTCATTCGTTTGTACTACGTTTGTACCGTTTGTACCGAAAATATTTTCGTTTGTACCATTTTCCTTATAGGGTTACTTGAGAGGTCGACTGGGGGGGCTATCTTGGCGCCAAGATAGCCCCCCCGTATCACAGCACAGAAAATTGGAATACACCATTCGAAAGCAAATCGTTTGTACCGTTTGTACCGAAAAAAGTTTTGTTTGTACCCTGATAGATTTCAAGAAACAGGGGATGAAATTTGGGGGGCTATCTTGGCACCAAGATAGCCCCCCGTATCACAGCACAAAAAATTGGAATACACCATTCGAAAGCAAATCGTTTGTACCGTTTGTACCGAAAAAAGTTTTGTTTGTACCCTGATAGTTTTCGAGAAACAGGGGATGACATTTGGGGGGCTATCTTGGCGCCAAGATAGCCCCCCCGTATCACAGCACAAAAAATTGAAATACACCATTCGAAAGCAAATCGTTTGTACCGTTTGTACCGAAAAAAGTTTTGTTTGTACCGAAAAAAGTTTTTTTTGTACCCTGATAGTTTTCAAGAAACAGGGGATGACATTTGGGGGGGCTATCTTGGCGCCAAGATAGCCCCCCCGTATCACAGCACAAAAAAATGGAATACATCATTCGAAAGCAAATCGTTTGTACCGTTTGTACCGAAAAAAGTTTTGTTTGTACCTTGATAGTTTTCGAGAAACACGGGATGACATTTGGGGGGGGCTATCTTGGCGCCAAGATAGCCCCCCGTATCACAGCACAAAAAAATGGAATACATCATTCGAAAGCAAATCGTTTGTACCGTTTGTACCGAAAAAAGTTTTGTTTGTACCTTGATAGTTTTCGAGAAACAGGGGATGATATTTTGGGCGGGAGACTATCTTTGCGCCAAGATAGCCCTCCCGTATCACAGCACAAAAAATTGGAATACACCATTCGAAAGGAAATTGTTTGTACCGTTTGTACCGAAAAAAGTTTTGTTTGTACCTTGATAGTTTTCGAGAAACAGGGGATGACATTTGGGGGGAAACTATTTTGGCGCCAAGATAGCCCCTAGGTATCACAGCACAAAAAAATTGAAATGCACCATTCAAAAGCAAATCGTTTGTACCGTTTGTACCGAAAAAAGTTTTCTTTGTACCCTGATAGTTTTCGAGAAACAGGGGATGAGATTTGAGGGCTATCTTGTACGCAAGATAGGCCCCCTAATGAGTACACTTTCCATGTCCATTAATAAGTATTATATGTTTATCCATGTGAATTGATGTGTATTTAGAATACTGGTTCTGCATATCAAAATGAAAAACTGAAGTTTTCAGTAATAACTCAACGTTAGAATTGAATCGGCAAGTGGGAAAACAGTTTGATTCCAAAATAAACCATTTTGAAGTAAAAGCAAAAATAACACTAAAGATGTAGAACTACAAGTTGTAATGAAGAGCAGTGCAATTTGCAAGACCTTGCACGTTATAACAGAATGCTATAATGTCGACTGTACATTTGTGGCATTAACAAACGAAAGTTATTTTTTCAAATATCTCAAAATGCGTCTTGTGGACTAGTAGTGGTTTTCCACTCACCGATTCAATTAAATTTTCTCTATTTCTGCCCTTTTCCTTAAGTAAATACCTATTATTCAGCAATGGCCTGTTTGCTTACTTCTATTGTCTATGAAAGCGCAAACTTCTCGAGCCGTTAATGTGACAGATATGTGTAAAGCTGAAACGTGGAAGGACGCAGTTTAGGTGAGCAAACATTTCATCTTTTAGTTTTCTTTGTTTAAGATTATTTCTGTAAATCCAGTTTCTTTCTGAATTTGTACACACTTCGTTATTGTTATTATGGTATTTATTTACGGAAAAGGGCACAAAAGAGAAAATTTAATTGAATCGTTCAGCGGAAAAACACTACTAGTGCACAAAACGCATTTTGAGATATTTGAAGAAAGAACTTTTGTTTGTTAATGCCACAAATGTACAGTCGACATTATAGCATTCTGTTATTACGTGCGAGGTCTTCCAAATTGTACAGCTCTTCATTACAACTTGTAGTTCTAAATCTTTAGTGTTATTTTCGCCTTTAACTCAAAATGGCTTAATCTGAACTCACACTATTTTCCCACTCGCCAATTCAATTTTAAAGTTGCGTTATTCCCAACAAGTCCTTTTTTTATTTGGATATGTACAACAAGAGTTCTAAATACACATAAATTCACATGAATACACACATAATACTTATTAATGGGCATGGAAAAAGTACATATTAGGGGGCCCATCTTCCGTACAACATAGAATACCAAACGCCATCCACTCTTTCTTGAAAATTATCAGAGTACAAACAAAACATTTTTCGGTACAAACGGTACAAACGATAAGCTTTCGAATGGTGTATTCCAATTTTTTGTGCTGTGATACGGGGGGGCTATTTTGGCGCCAAGATAGCCCCGCGCCCAAAATATCATCCCCTGTTTCTCGAAAACTATCAGGGTACAAACAAAACTTTTTCGGTACAAAAGGTACAAAGGATTTGCTTTCGAATGGTGTATTTCAATTTTTTGTGCTGTGACACGGGGGGGCTATCTTGGCGCCAAGATAGCCCCCCCAAATGTCATCACCTGTTTCTCGAAAACTATCAGGGTACAAACAAAACTTTTTTCGGTACAAACGATTTGCTTTCGAATGGTGTATTTCAATCTTTTGTGCTGTGACACGGGGGGGCTATCTTGGCGCCAAGATAGCCCCCCCAAATGTCATCCCCTGTTTCTTGAAAACTATCAGGGTACAAACAAAACTTTTTTCGGTACAAACGGTACAAACGATTTGCTTTCGAATGGTGTATTTCAATTTTTTGTGCTGTGATACGGGGGGGCTATCTTGGCGCCAAGATAGCCCCCCCAAATGTCATCCCGTGTTTCTCGAAAACTATCAGGGTACAAACAAAACTTTTTTCGGTACAAACGATTTGCTTTCGAATGGTGTATTTCAATTTTTTGTGCTGTGACACGGGGGGGCTATCTTGGCGCCAAGATAGCCCCCCCAAATGTCATCCCCTGTTTCTTGAAAACTATCAGGGTACAAACAAAACTTTTTTCGGTACAAACGGTACAAACGATTTGCTTTCGAATGGTGTATTTCAATTTTTTGTGCTGTGATACGGGGGGGCTATCTTGGCGCCAAGATAGCCCCCCCAAATGTCATCCCGTGTTTCTCGAAAACTATCAGGGTACAAACAAAACTTTTTTCGGTACAAACGGTACAAACGATTTGCTTTCGAATGCTGTATTTCAATTTTTTGTGCTGTGATACGGGGGGCTATCTTGGCGCCAACATAGCCCCCCCAAATGTCATCCCCTGTTTCTCGAAAACTATCAGGGTACAAACAAAACTTTTTTCGGTACAAACGGTACAAACGATTTGCTTTCGAATGGTGTATTTCAATTTTTTGTGCTGTGATACGGGGGGCTATCTTGGCGCCAAGATAGCCCCCCCAAATGTCATCCCCTGTTTTTCGAAAACTATCAGGGTACAAACAAAACTTTTTTCGGTACAAACGGTACAAACGATTTGCTTTCGAATGGTGTATTTCAATTTTTTTTGTTGTGATACGGGGGGGCTATCTTGGCGCCAAGATAGCCCCCCCAAATGTCATCCCCTGTTTCTCGAAAACTATCAGGGTACAAACAAAACTTTTTTCGGTACAAACGGTACAAACGGTACAAACGATTTGCTTTCGAATGGTGTATTCCAATTTTTTGTGCTGTGATACGGGGGGGCTATCTTGGCGCCAAGATAGCCCCCCCAAATGTCATCCCCTGTTTTTCGAAAACTATCAGGGTACAAACAAAACTTTTTTCGGTACAAACGGTACAAACGATTTGCTTTCGAATGGTGTATTTCAATTTTTTTGTTGTGATACGGGGGGGCTATCTTGGCGCCAAGATAGCCCCCCCAAATTTCATCCCCTGTTTCTCGAAAACTATCAGGGTACAAACAAAACTTTTTTCGGTACAAACGGTACAAACGATTTGCTTTCGAATGGTGTATTCCAATTTTCTGTGCTGTGATACGGGGGGGCTATCTTGGCGCCAAGATAGCCCCCCCAGTCGACCTCTCAAGTAACCCTATAAGGAAAATGGTACAAACGAAAATATTTTCGGTACAAACGGTACAAACGTAGTACAAACGAATGACCTAGTCATTGTTTCAATTTTCTAAAGTGGGGGGGCTATCTTGCCATACGTTTTTATGGATGCGTTAAAATACCAAATAATATTTTCTTTCGACAAAGTGGATACTTTCAAATATCTAGAATAATTATTAACAGACCAAAACCATAATCACTAAAAAAATTGATGTCAATAGAAAGCAGGGATTTCGTGTTATTATTGAGTTAAAAATCTTTTGCTGTTGCCAATTCTGTTGAGGAATTTGTAGCTTAAAATATAAAACGATAATCATGCCTGTTGTGCTGTATGGTTGCGAAACATGGTCACTGACTCTGAGGGAAAATCGCAAGCTAAAAGTATTTGAAAACAAGATTCTTAAACCAATATTCGAACTCCAAGAGGAACGGAAATGGGGAATGGCGGAAACTTCATAAGAGGAACTGCATAATTTTATACCGTTTACAAAAACATTGTTAGGGTCATCAAGTCTATGAGGCTGAAATTGGCAGGTTATGTAGCCAGAATGGAAGAAATTAGAAACGCTTTCAAAGTTCTAACTGGAAATCCAAATAGGAAGACCGACGCGCAGATGGGAGGACAATATTAAAATGGTTCTTGCAGAGATTGAAATATAAAGTAAAAACTGGGTCTAGTAGACTAAGGATAGAAATCAATGGAGAGCTTTTGTAAACGCGGCACTGAACCTCCTGTGTCCATAGATCATAGAGCTATATTAAGTTGTTGATATATTTAGCTTCTTTTTATTTGACAGAAATGTTATTACAGGAACTAAAAAGTTTCTCTAGTAAAGAGGATTTCGATTCAAGGTTTCCACAAATTAGCTATTTACCTTAATATTAAAACAAATTTGATGATTTTGATAAAGAAAGGCATCCATACAAACGGGAATATATATATATATATATATATATATATATATATATATATATATATATATATATATATATATATATATATATATTCCCGTTTGTATGGACGCCCTTTTAGTAGACTTGTCCACCGCCCTCATTAGTATCCCAGCACGGCCCTGGTTACGGTGAGTTAGTTTAGTTTATGTTATATTAGTGTAGGAGTCCCGCATAATTTTCCAAAAAAAAAAAAAAAAAAAAAAAAAATGATAGAATTTCGCTTATTTCTACTAATATTATGTTAGTTTAGGTTAGTTCAGGTTAGCTTACGTTAGTTTATGTTAGGTTAAATTAAATTTGGTTACGTTATGTTACGTCTAAGTACGTGCATCATTCATTTCTCCTGTAAATTTTGTGTTTTTTACGTGCTTCTGGACCCCTTGTACTAAACATACCCCTTATTTTTATTTAAAATTTATGCAGTGTTACTTTACATACAAGATGGTTTTGTACAGCTGTATTCATAGGTGTATACATGAGAGAAAGGTAAGGACACTCATTTCTCTGTAAATTTTTTGGGGGGGGGCATTCAGATGTAGAAGGCATATATATGAAGATTTTAAGGCAAATTGCACTCAAATTATGCCAAATATTGTATATTCGTAAATACAATAGGGGTCCCACATGAGCTTGGGGTCTATAGGGGGTCTTCCCCAGGATCGGAGCCCTTGGAGAAAGGGAAAAATTACCACTTCTGATCACATGGTGTACCGAAAGGGTTCTAAGCATCACAATTTTAAACTGGGATTTAATCTATTCTATTTTCTATCCACTGATTTTAATTAAGATGTTGCCAACATATTCCGAAACCTAATTTTAATAAAACTAGGAAATACGGTTTTATCCCTTCAACATTATTTTTCTACACAGTTCAGGAAAATCCACAGAAGGATATTTTTAAAATTTACTGTTGTTTTAACACAACTTCTTGTGTAACTAATAGTACGGACTTTCCTTTGAAGTTGAAAGTAAAAATATTCATTCTTACTGTTCTTCGTGGTTAGGCCTTCTACTGCGCTCCGTACTTTTACCAAATGCTAGAAGGATAGCTTTCTTAGCTCGCTGCATTTTATCTATCTACACCCTTGCATCTTTAATGATATTAATAACTGTTCCTTCATCTTTAAATTGGCACCTCGCTAGATAGTATTTTGTAAGTGCCAGGAGCCGGGAACAAACATATACGGTGATGATAATATTTGTACGCAGACACAATAAGTTCATAGAGACCACGGAGATAGATTCGGTGCTGTTAGATTTGCAGGGCAGTACCGAAGAATAGTCTACCTTTCTATACCATTTTATCTTGCTTCCGATTAGTTTAAACAATACTACACTTGTAACTCTAACGTTGGTAGGCCTACAATGTGCATATTTTACAATAAGTAATACTTGCTCAATTCAGAAATTACGCATTTTAATTATATATTGTATTAGAACATTAACGGTGAAATATTTTTTAAAGAGTCACCAAGAAACAAATTTTAGATTTGACCTATCACTCAGGGATACCATACACTATTAACTATCTCAAAATAGCTTGTCGTGGCTTCCCAATATAATTTTTCTATACAAAAAAATTAATTTCCCATACAGACGGAGGAATTCCAACCACAGCACCACCTAGTGGGCGTCAGCAAAGTAATTTTCAGTCAATTATGCTCCCTATTTACAACTAGTGATATACGTTTTTATTTTACAGGAGCCACTGTTAATGTGTTTCTAAAATGACACATAAAGTCAAAAAGCAGGTAATAAATCTATTTATTGATAACTTAAAAGTCTTAGGGTGCATGCCACAAACCCTGTTTTTATAGACACCTTGAACTTTTATTTTTGTCCTCTTTAGCGTAGAAAAAGAGAATCATTCAGAATTAACGAGTTATATATCGGTATTCTGGGCTCATTAAATGGCCACAAAATGCATCATTATATCATCCATTCCTTGCATATGCTACTACCTTCGTAGTAATTTAAAGGCAATAAAACTTCTGGCGAAGGCTTCAGTTTTATTTTCCTTTTTGTTTGGTCCTTCACACTCTGTTTTGATCAACGTAGTACTCATGTTCTTTTTTTCCTCTCTGAGAAGAAAGGAACTCTAGACAATATAAAGAGAGCTAAACCAAGTACACCTGTAAACCATAGAAAACGAAGAAAATAGTTTTGAGATGGTAAAAGAAAGAAAAAATCTTTTCAGAAGAGTGTTGCCAGCTCACCATAATTGAAAAATAGAGATTATTTTTCCGTTGCAATAAGGTTTTCGTTGAATCCAGATTCAACTTCCAGTTTGGATGAAAGTGTTAACACACACACACACAGAGAGAGAGAAAAGAATAGCATACGACAGTATCTACCCTCTTAAAAATAATGAATATTTGAAATATGCCAGTTTAACTATTCAATAGATTATTACAAGAACTTCATTTTAGGTCATTCACCTCTTTCATTCAACTTTAATACTAGTATATAATTAAGTTAGCTACTCATATTTAAGTTAAATAAATGTATGGTTATGTTGGTTAAGTTAAGTTAATTAGGAACGATTCTTCAGAAATCGTATCATTGAATGCCTTACCTAATTTTATATATTATATATCGTGATTAACCTAAGTTAATTTGTTTACTAGTATTAGCAGTTGTAGTATTGATAATAGTTTTCTACCAAACACACAATAGCTTGGGAGAAATCTATGCAATTGTGTGTTAGAAGAGGAACAAATAGGTGATTTGTGGTCATATTGCGAGATTTACAAAACTTATGGAGATTATAATCATTTATTGGGACATAAGTTAACAATGGAGGATTATTGTTATTCCATTACACAACTCAATGCTAGAATTTCTTTAAACTCTTGTTTGTCATTTAACATCTCTTTGTAGTACCGATACTAAGAAAGGGGAAAATGTAATTCAATCCGCTGTCCAATGTCGAATCTATCCCGGGGCCGGAGGGCCTAGGGCCCTAGGTTTTCCAATAACAAACATCAGTTAAGCTATTATTTATTTATTTTTGAAAGTTTATAGTAAAATTTTGATATACAGTGAAAGTCATAAGTATTCGTACACCCGCTGCAAGCTATGAATAAATGCCTGTAGCTCCGACTTTGTTGGAGATAGAGCATTGGAACAAACGGTACTGCATTCTCCATTAAGTTCTTTATTATTTACAAAACTAACTTTCCGTGAGTGCAAAAACATAGACAAATAATAGCAAAAGAAACGAAAATGAACATGATTTTGATCTGTCAAAAGTATTCGTACACTGAAATTAAAGACAAAAACGTCCAGCTGTTCGAGCTGTTGTTGACATAGAACGCCCTCTGGAGGTTTGCAAAGCTAAATACAACTACAGGCAAGCGAAATATCACTCAGGTTCAAAGAGTTATTCAAGACGGAAGACGTAATGGATCAAAAAGGGACGAAAACAACAGATGCAGAAAGTAAAATAGTTATAAGGCTTCATAACGATCTACCATTGACTACAAATTCGTACGGAAGATATAAGATGTTATCGGACGACCACATTCGACCGTGCAAGTCAATCATAGATAGCTTCTGCGAAACAAATACAGTCAAAAATATGCCGCGAAGTGGACGTCCACGGAAGAACATTGGACGATTACAACGACTCACCAAAGGTGGTCGTCAACCCTGGTTCGGCATAAGATATGTATATCTTTTAGTGACAGTAATTGTTCACACCTTAAAATAACTTCCATACTTATATCTGCTATTACTTTCACTTTTTTATACTGAAATCACAATTAGAGGATGAGTAGTAAATAATTTATTCGTTGATTCTCTTTTAACGTATATTCACATAAACTATTTTGGAATCAAACATGCCCACGTCTCTATAAACAACAACTTAGCAACCAACTATACAATAATAATATATTTCTTACATATATTAAAAACATTCTTCTTTTGTTATCTTAAATTAACATTATATCCGGTATAGTGCTTGAGTAGAAGCACTTTCTGCCCAAAATACAAAGAATCTCGTTGTATAAAATGTCGCCCGACGACGGGACTGAATATAAAAGTTACAAGCGAGCTTGGCTTTTATATTTAAGAACCACTGGTCCGTTTATAATAATGATATTCTATTAGTTACGTTCTTTACATTTTGATCGACCCTCGTATATAACTTTATTAAGCTTCCTTTATATAAATACATTTATAATAAATCTTTTATTTCATTAATATTTTTTTTTATCATAGAAATGTCGTCGCTTATTAAACTAATCACTGAAGGGTGCGAAGTCAAAATTTGTAAAAGACAGTTACATTTTAAAACATAAATCACAATGATCAATAGTTTTAATCATTATTAAAAATAGTCACGTTGAAAGAAAATGTTTGATATTTCCAGGGCGCATTATTTAGTAATTACGTTAGATGTTATTTTACAGTATACATCGTAGCAATAAGGCATCATAATACAAAAGGATCTTATGCGAGTAGCATACAAGGTGGCGTATGAAAACAGTCATCGGATAATTAGTTTAATAGAATGAATCTTATTCTTAACATAATCTTTGACAACAAAGTTTCGATACAAATCAATATAATATAAATAACCTTTACTTTTAACTAATTATGAATCGAATTATAATTCTTCATATTAACAAGAAAGAATTAAAATCGGAGTATGTTTAGTACAAGGGGTCCAGAAGCACGTAAAAAACACAAAATTTACAGGAGAAATGAGTGATGCAAGTACTTAGACGTAACAGAACGTAACCAAATCTTAGCTAACCTAACATAAACTAACGTAAGCTAACCTGAACTAACCTAAACTAACGTAATATTAGTAGAAATAAGCGAAATTCTATCATTTTTTGGAAAATTATGCGGGACTCCTACACTAATATAACATAAACTAAACTAACCTAACGTAACCTAAACTAGCCTAACCTAACTTAAACTAACCAACTCTATCCTAAACTAACCGAATGTGAGCAGAAATTACCAAAATAGTAACATTTTTTAGAGAAAAAAACTGGACCCCTTCTGCTAAACATAGGCCTTAAAATCATTTGAAAATTATCGTTTGTTGAAACAAACATGATAAAGTATCTAAAAGTCATAAGGATTGAAGCTCTAACGACCAACGAAATAGTTTGTTATTATATCCCTGATTGACATTAAGACATAAATTTGAAGATAAATGTTCATAAGAATCTATAACTGATATGGGTTTAATCCTTATTTCATTTACTGCAGTTAGTTTAAATTCATACTCGTGTATGGTTCCAATAAAGTACATTGTATTGCACAATCGTGATTATGTGCCGTATTATTGTTCTGTACAGGCATTGTGCCATTATCTTGATTTGGATGCGAAGTGACATCTCTTGAATTACGATTACGTGGATCTATATAGTTTACTGTATTCCTGGAATTTCGCCATGTATTTCGTCTATTTTGGAATCCATTTTGGTTATATGATCTAACATAAGGATTGCCACGATTAATTAGGTTAGGTGGATTTCCAACATATCTCCGCCTATTTTGTTCGTTCTTATTGTTGAAATTTGCTCGACTTAGTTTATATTCCGTATTGTCTGCATTATGGATATTTAGATTCCGAACAGGTACAAGGTGATCTGAATTGTTTTTAATTTTGCCTAATCCTGCTTGATGATTCTGAGCGTGGTATTGAGTTTCATAACATTGGACAAGTGTTAATAGGTGATTAAGACTCATACACTGAGTAGAAAACAGGATCTGTTGTAGTTTAAACGGTAGCAAATTTCGAATTGATGCAATTACTCGGGATTCCGATTGCAACGGATTTACGACTTTTAATTCGTTATATGTATTTACGACAAAATCGACAACGGATTTGTGTAAACGAGGATTAAAAGGTTGGTTTCTAATTGCGGCATCTCTGTTTGCAAGCAAAAAGTCGTTTTCGTAATTTGCAATCAGCGCTGCTTTGAATTCCTCATATGTATTGATGTGATCTCGTACTGCTTTAAACCATTAAGAACATGGTGGGAGTAATAAATGAGGGATTAGTTTCATATATTGCGATTTATCTATACACATTACATTGCACTCATCTTGAAATTTTTCTAAGAAAGAGGTAGCATTCTCATTACATTTACCACTAAACTTACTCATAGCACGTATTTCACTCATCTTTACGCTTAACTTTACCTTCCTTTCACCATTTTGTGTTCGTGTTGAGTCACAATTTTTACCGACTGCATTATCTGTGGTTCCACCATCTCTTTTCCGCCCAACAGTATTCCTTGGATGTATTCGTTCCAGAATAATGTCCTCATCAGACGGATTACTTGAAGATGAGATAATGTGATATCCACATTGATCTGTTACGGGTGAATGCGAGGTCATCTCTTGAGAACAAGGGAATTCCGAACGATCATTAATCATGTTATTGTGATATGCATTATCCTTAATCTGCAACGTCCTAATTTCCTCTTGTAATGTAGATATCCACTGAGTATTCGCACGTATTTGGTTGGAATTATCTGTAACCTGAATCTTTTGTTGCCGTACAGAAGATTCTATTACTTCCAAATCCTTTTTTACACAATTGACTTCTTGAATTACATGGTTGTAATTATCTTGGCAATCTTCTGATACTCTTTTTAACTTTTCATCAAATTGTAATGTAAGGTCTTTCACCGCCTGGATCACGGATTGTTTCCTATCTTCTGATTTTTGGTCTGTTTGCTCCAACCGTTTACTTAATTCCTCGGATTTCTGCTGAACTGTATGCTTTAATTCTTCCGACATTTGGGCTAACTTTTGTTCTTGTCGCTGTAAAGCCATTAAGATTTTGTCTTCAAATGTCAACACTTCAGGTACAACAGGAGCTGTATTTTGTTCGTCGTTACAACTATCACCAGTTTCTTTCTCCATGGCCTCACCAATCATAATTTTTCTTGTGATTATTTTACCACTTCTAAGTATAGTTAAATTCGTAGTCATGAACCTTATTACTGAAGTAAATTCACCCCTTACTTTGTACTTCGGGTTTAGAATTTACAAAAGTCTCGGGTGAGGTAAACCAAAATTTTACAACGACTCACCAAAGGTGGTCGTCAACCCTGGTTCGGCATAAGATATGTATATCTTTTAGTGACAGTAATTGTTCACACCTTAAAATAACTTCCATACTTATATCTGCTATTACTTTCACTTTTTTATACTGAAATCACAATTAGAGGATGAGTAGTAAATAATTTATTCGTTGATTCTCTTTTAACGTATATTCACATAAACTATTTTGGAATCAAACATGCCCACTCAGTCTCTATAAACAACAACTTAGCAACCAACTATACAATAATAATATATTTCTTACATATATTAAAAACATTCTTCTTTTGTTATCTTAAATTAACATTATATCCGGTATAGTGCTTGAGTAGAAGCACTTTCTGCCCAAAATACAAAGAATCTCGTTGTACGATGTGATTGCATATTGCTGAATGAAATTAAGAAGAACCCAAGAATCAGTGCTCCACAGATGCTGGCAAAAGCAGCCAAATTAAGAATGTTAGTTTCGGAAGGCACTGTGCGTCGTGCGTGAGACAAACAAGGCTATAATGCGCGCGTTGCTTGAAATAAATTTTTGCTTCCGAGATGAATAGGAAGAAGCGGCTCCGGTTTGTGAAAGCTTACGTGAACAAAGATGTAGCTTTCTGGGAAAAAGTGATATTCTCAGATGGTAGTAAATTTAATATGTTTGGTTCCGACGGTAGAAAAATAATGTGGCAGGAGCCAAATAGAGAGATGAACCCGAAATATCTGCAGTAAACTGTCAAGCATTGATGTGGAGTAGTTCTAGTTTATGGGTGCATGCGTTCTTCGGGAATGCGAAAGTTGACAATTATCGACGGTATTATATATCACCGTATGTATACTGATATCTTGAAGAAAAATCTACGTCCTAGTGCTGATCAAATGGGCCTGCACGACCACTTTATATTTCAACAGGATAATGATTCCAAATATATGGTACACAATACAAGGCTCTGGTTACTATACAATGTGCCAAAGCAACTGGCCACTCCTCATCAATAGCCTGATCTTAATCCGATTGAGTGTTATGGTACTGATTCAAAAGGAAACTCCGCAATCGCAGCATTACGAGTAAACGTTCTTTGCAAACTGCACTTAAAGAGGGATGAGTTTCTATAAAAGTCGAAGATTCTCGACATTTGGCGCACTCGATGCCGAAGCTCCTTCTAGCTGTAATTAGGGCCAAAGGGTACCCACCCAAGTATTGAATCATGCACAATCATTTTCTTTCTGGACGTTTCGTACGTGTACGTGTAAATACTAAAGAACTTAATGCAGAATACAGGGCCGTTTGTTTTAATGCTCTATCTCCAAGGACATCAGAGTTACAGGCATTTATTCATAGTTTGCAGTCGGTGTACGAATACTTATGACTTCCATTGTACCTATTTTAATATGGGTAGCCCCTTGGCTTTTACCTCCTGGATCCGCCTGTGTTGAAGCTGTGCAAAAACCAAACCGTGGATCAGAGATACAGTTAGTCTCCTTTGCAAATAAATTATTCTTGTAGACAGCATCCTGTCTATGGGTCTACCTGGTGTACTTCCGTTTCCATGAAATTCATTTGACCAATTGTTTTATTGATTTTTATTCTTTTTTTAAAAAATTAATCTCACCAGCATTCATCCACGTTTATGTGCTAAATGGAGAGACAATTCCTACTATAGAATCTACCCTTCACAGATAGTACATGCGGCAGCGAAAGTGTTAATAAGCATTTGGTTACCGATTTATGGACCATCAACGTTGGGAGTTGAACTTAAATAAAAATTTCCCAAAATAAGTAAATAAATAACTAAGAAATTTTGTGGTTGTTAAGACTTCAAAACTATGTTATGCATAAGCATTGGAAGTCTTATGAAACGGTTATGTTCGTCCGTCTGTCTATCTGTCTGTCATCACGTATCAAACCAACAACGATAAGAGATATCCAAATAGGACTAGGGATGCGTTCGAGTCGAGTCGAGACAGAATTTTCCTGACAAAATTCGAGTCGAGACACAGCTCTTCCAATAGAAAAATATATATTTTTCGAGTCAAGACATCACTTTTACAGCACATTTTCGAGTCGAGACAGTCTCAAATCTTGTCTCGTGCGCATCCCTAAATGGGACTTTTTGCAATCGATGCAGAGTCAAGGAATAGGTTTCATCTCCTCCATTAAACCCTGTAATCAAATTGGAAGTGGCAGAAATAAACCATTTCCAGTATCACATTGTTGCTATCGAACAGGAATCAATAACAGCTAGCGACATACAGCTTTCTGGAATCGGTTCTCAAGAAAATCTTACCAAAGCTACCCTTAACACTCTACTAAAATCGTTAATGATTGAAATCTCCTAGTACTTTCTGTTTAAATATTGATTTACCTAAAGTGAAAACGGTAAGAAATATCGAGAACTATTTTTTTTTAATCGATTGAGTGCCCTTAAAATAGGTCTCGTTTCCTGCTTTAACCCTTACTTAAATCAGAAGTGGATTCAATCAAACATTTCCATTTTCAACGTCTATCTTTATAGAACAAAAAACGATAATAGATAGCGACAAGCTGAATTATAGGAAATATACAATTCCATTTATAAGACTTTACTAAAACCGGAAGTCGTATAGGAAGTGCAAATTTCCTATTGATGTTGATAGAGAAGAATGGTAAACCATCGAGAACTTTTTTTAGAAGATCAATGTATCGTTCTTAGAATAAGTTTCATCCTTCCGTCAATCCTCTTATCAAACCAGAAATGCCAGATGTAAACTGCCTCCAGTTTCAATGTTGGTCGCCTTAGAGCAAAAACGGTAATGGTTAATGATTAAGTTTTGTTTTGAAACCGATTTAGCATCTCAAAGAAACATAATATCAACTCCACCTACAACACTCCCTAAAACCGAGAATGTTAGAAATTTCTAGTACTTCCGGTTTGAACATTGATTTGCATCCGCGGTGGCTCAGTGGTAAAGCGCTCACCTCTGGTGCATGGGGTCCCGGGTTCAAACCCTGCTCGAGCCAAGTGAACTTTGTTGTTGACAAACACTGTGTGTGTGGGTTTCCTCAGGTCCTCCCGTTTCCTCCCACTTTCTTCATTCCACCATTTCATTCATTTCTCATCTTCAATATCTCCTTTGGCCTAGCCGGCATAATCGTGGGACGTAAAACTCAAAAGTTTTTCACAGATTGTATGTGTTGTCCATATTTCAAGCTTTTAACTTAAGAGATTTGGCCCAGTCGTTGATAAGTCAACCAGTCAGGACGTCTTCTTGCGGGAGAATAGAATACATTACTTAACACAAATAAATAATTAATAGTAACTTTATGTGTATGTAAGCCCATCTGTGTAAAGTGAGGAAGAGGTAAGTGCATGCTACGAATGAGAATGATGAGTGTAATACAGAAATTGGTCGCAAAGGCTTTCTTTACTCTAAAGCTGTGTTTTACTGGATATTTGAGATAAAACGTCTACTATAATTAAATCACAAAGGGCTACTCTGAACAAGAAATCATAGCATTGATATAACCATATGATACGTTTAATTGTTACTCTTACACTTTCGAAATAGATTTGTCCTTTATGAAAAAAAAAAAAAAAAAAAGGGAGAGAGCAATGGATTTTAAAAGGTTTAATTAAAAAAAAATGATGTGCATTAGCAACAAGCATTTCTTAGATGTAAGTTATAAAATAGTGGATGTGGTAGTGTAAGTGTCTTTCGTAGTGGCGACGGTCTCCCTAGGGACTCAACTTTGGAGAAAGCCAAGGCTAGGAGCAAAATGGTACACATCGAAGTAATGGGAAACGGCAAATAATGCAGTCTATCGACTATAGTTAGGTTATATGTTCTCTTGTTGAGAAGAAATTTTGTCACATGACAATGTAATCTTGTAATTGTAAATGGAAAAAAATTATAATGTATAAAACAAAAAGAAAAAGTAAATAAATAAAAAAGGAAAGAGGAAATGTTTGGTTCTTGCATATCTGCATCATTTCGCAATTTACTTTTCTATTTTCTGAAGTTAAAGTACGTTTCAATTAATGAAAACTTTTTTTAAAAAAATATTATTATTATTATTATTATTATTATTATTATTATTATTATTATTATTATTATTATTATTATTATTATTATTATTATTATTATTATTATTTGCTAAATTATCAAACACGAAATCCAAACACTATTACCTGTCGATGGGCCCAGGTTCCAGTGGCGAATCTGGAAGGTAAAAATTTGGGGGAACCCAGAACCCAGGCTATATTATAGATATATAATGAGTTTACGCAAATCATTTTAATTTAAAATCCTCTTAATCACTTCGTTAACAGAAACTAGTAATAAAAAAATCCTTTCACCAGTTATAGTTATCTAGGTAGATATGTAATATAAATTACCAATTACGCGTAATAAGTTGTAGAAATTTACAAGTACTGTTGCTAAACAGATTAGTTACAAGACGTTACACTTTATATTTCCAAAATAAATAAATAATAAAATAAAATAAAAAGAAAAACTAACTAACATACAAATTAGAAATTATCGGAAAAATCTGTTGAATTTAAATATACAACTCACCACTATTAATGTTATTCTAGAACTGCCCAATAAAGAAAAAAAACAACGGTTACTATAAACTTAAAAAAAAAAATGAATAATAGCTTGAGTTATTTATGCCACTGAAAAAACTGACCGGGGGGGGGGTTCTTAAGGCCCCCAGCCCCGTGCTAGATCCGCCACTGCAAGGTCCTATGAGTTCAGGAATAGTTTTACGTAATATATTCAAGACAATAAAGCATTTAATCAAAAATCAGAAAAAACTGGGACATCTGGCAACACTATTTTGAAGAATAGGGGAGAGAAATTCGTTCAGGAAAAAAAATAAGGAAAAAACTATTTTGATTCTGTAAGTCAAGTTTTTTTTTTTTACATAAAAATTATTATCGCTTTTTATTATCGTACGTACAACGTATATTAAGAAACCTAACAAAAGAATTTATGTGTGTAAGTTATTTGTGTTCTTTTCTATTCTGAAGTTTGAAAATTCAAATATGGAGAAGCTTTTTTTTTTTCTTATATCACACATAGTGTATTAGTTTCTCTCGTCTCCCTTTTTTTAAAATCGTATTTCTTCTTCGTTGCCGTTTTCTGCATTCATTGGAATTAACTTTAGTCAAGGAACAGTGTATGATGGCCAAAGAGACCAAGAATAGCGGCCAAGTCCTGGAACAAGAAAAGCAAAAAAAAAAAAAAAAGTAAAAATTTACGATGTGAAAATTAAAACCACTAATATTATGGAAAGGGAGAAAATTTTCCTCTTTCGAGATGGTTAAGGGGGGGAGGGGAACTCCAAAAGGGGAACGCAAGTGTGACGTAAAAAAGAAAGAAAAATGACTTTCGGGAAGACACATTATCCATCCAGAAGCTTCAAGAAAGTGGTGGCAAAGAGAACTTTGATGGCCCGTTCTTTCTACAGCACGCGAAAAAAAGAGAAAAAAAGAAATTTAAAAAAATAAAAAAGGGAAAGAAAGAATCGAAGGGAAACTTAGTGTAAAATACTTTATGTACTTTTCTTGAACTTTGGCACTGGAACAAATTTCATTTTCGTTTTCAACAACTTCTGTCTGACCCCCCCCCCCCTCTTTCACAACATATACTACTACACACTATTTGGTCTCTCTCTCTCTCTCTCTGCCTGTCGTAGCTCTTAAGTCAATGTGGTCGGCTTTGGTTGGCAAAACGCCCAGCCATTACAGAAGTCAACCGTTACTACGTACGACTGCCACGTTTTTTTTTTTTTTTTTTGGTTTATTGTCGATGACGTTAAAGTTCTTTTACTTCTTTTCCGAGTAAGTGCGGCAGGGATAAGATACTTCCTCACGAAAAAAAAAAAAAAAAACTACTCTACCCCTTTCTTTTTACAGTCCCTCTCTCAGCAGGAAATCTTCAATATACAACCATCGATTTCAACCCAACCTTTTATTTACCAAAAATATAAGAAAAGAAAAGTAGATTTTTAAAAAAGAAAGAAAAAAAAAGACATTTGAGTCATATTAGAAGATTAGTTAGTGCACTTATAGACCATTTTAGAAAATAATGAAATATAACTTTTTTTCTCTCTCTATCTAGTACGGCAAAGCTATATTTCTTGGTAGATACCCATTTCTTTGTCGGGGAAATTGGTGCGAAAGAACAGACTTGAAAAATAGGGAAAAAATGTAACTTGCTTAGGATAATTGATTCAGAAGCACAATACTAGTTTAATTTGTGAAATTTATGGTTCAATGCCTTGTGCATATTATGACTTTCCCCTAGCAACGTGCTTGGTAGCTCCTGGCATAGCAGTGACGACACTAGCTTTTATTTCTTTAGGGCGGGAAAATGAAGGAGCAAAGAACTGTTTTGTGGGAGTTTTTTGTGTTTGGAAAACAATAGTTTTATATTACTAGACCTGCATGAAAATACAATGTCTTGGGAGTCAAAAGGAGGGCATCGAAATATAGTTACGTTTCCAGGGGGACCCGTCTCAATCTCCGCCTTAGTGCAGTGATATCGAAAATTGATTCTGCTAACTTGTAGTATGTTCCATTTGTGATCTCGACATTACGACGTTATTTTTTTTTAATAATTTGTCACAAAAAGAAACAAATATTGTAGAGTCATGTTCAGAAGAAATTACTTCCCAGGAGCTCTGTGTCTAAATCTCTCGTAAGATTTCAGCAAAATCCCTTCAAATTATCTAGTTCTGTCTCTGCACCAAATGCATCAAAATTTACTATCTGAGGGTGCGAATAGAAAACACTAAATATATAAATTATTTAAGATTTAGAAAGATATTTCTGAAATCTTTCTTAGTTAATATACAAGAACTACACGAAATTTTATTTCCGGTTTCCATTATTTTCTTGTACAAATTTATTTCATACAAGTGCCTGTCGCCAAACTAAAATAGCGACCCAGGGATCGAAGATATGCCACATCCTAAGCATACACCAGAATATCCCATAGCTTTCTCGCCATATCAGGTAAATCTTTACTGTTGTAGATATCTATTAATGGTTGTTTCTAGACTCGCTGCACTTGGTTGAGTGCTATTTGTTTGCAACTGCTAGAATATGATCATATATCCAATATTTCAACAGTTAACCATCTTTCCACTGTCCCTAACTTTAAAAGTAATATTTGAGCATCATTTAACTGCTAAATCTACACTCTCATCTTTGTGCCAATATCTGCAAAAAACTGTTAAATGCTGATATAAAAATTTGGATTATACCGGAATTACTCAAGCGAGATCGTCAAATCACAGAGCTAAAGAAAGAAGTCTCAATTTTGAAACACACAAATCGATGAATTCATATTCTAATAGCACCTCAACTAATTTTCAACTGACGGCCAAAGTAAAGCTAAATTTCCTCTTGAAATTTATGTACAAAGATACTTGTATTCTGATCATTAAATATAAAAACAAGGTTAGTAAGGAAAGCGGCCAAGAAAATCATCTCAATCAAGTCTTGGAGTCTGGTGTGTCAGCATTCAAGGAGTAATTTTGAGCTTGAGCAGTTATAGTACGAGAACAGTTGTGGGTAACCATGGAACAGAAGCGAGATCCTGCTTGCCTCGTTGAAGAAGCATGTAGAGCTTCAGTGTGAAATGGATATACTAAAGGGAAAAGAAAGAAGAAAAAAGTATGCAGAATTATAAATTAACAAAGAAAACTGTTTATTGGAAAGTATATTTTCTTTTATGTAACAGGGATAGAGTTTTGGGTATAGAAGTTAGTTATTAGGATATAGAGCAGCGCCTAAAACATTATGAATTTAGCACATACACTTCCTTTTGAAGTAGACTGATATTCTGTGGTAACAGAGAAATATTAAAATGGGATAATTACAGTCGTAATGGACATAGTTTCTGGTAAATAAGAGGAGTGTGTATCCTGATGTGAAAGAAACAGATTTAATAATTGAAGCGTTATTGAAAGTTGTTAAGGAACCCTTGGATCTTAAATAGCCGTGCAGAGAAATCGGAATAAAGTAAATTGAAATAAATTGTCTGTATGTGTTGTGATTAATTCATATGATACGATTTGGATTGTAGTCATTTGCAACTGCTAGAAACTGATCATACATCCAATATTTTAACTGTTAACCATCTTACATTATCTCTTATTGTAAAAGTAATATGGACAAGAGAAGAATGGTGTAAGTCGAGTACATATATGTTTATTTAATTTTCATTCATCTTCCAGCACTTTTCGAATAATATTAGATGAAAGGAAACAAAAACTGACTTTTAAATATACTCTCATATACAGTCACCTTTTTCTTTTTTTAAAAATTTCATTTTAAAGTCATAATGTGCTTTACTCTGAGATTCAAGTGACATTCATAGATCATGTTTCCCACATGAGAAGTGGATGTCACTTTCAGATATTGTCTCTTTTTTTAATTCTTTAAATAAAAAAAAAAAAAGAAAAATGAAAAGAGAGCGCGTAAAAACTGAGAATACTTATGACTGTTCTACACACGTGATGATGAATGAATACAACTTGTGCCTCCACATTGCAAAAATTCATGAATATATTTGTCTAGTGGGAACTGTAATGTTGGCCAGATGATGAATGAGGCTCTTCTCATTCTTTATCTCTCCTCTCCCCCTTACCCTTCTCTCTCTTTACTTTTTTTTTATTTTAAATTGTAACCCTGTTGACCCTTTTTCCTCTTTATACCTTTACACTCTTCATTGTTGATGCTTAGAGTCAGTGAGAGAGAGGAGTATTATGGCTGGAGTAGGGAAGCGTTGCATTCATTACCATGGTTAGGATCATGGGGCTATTTACTCATCCAGTATCTCTGTTCTCTTTCTATGTGTATACGTTATATGTGTGTATACACGGTGTATCAAAAGTCCGGGGCCGTAGTCTGACTTCATTATGAGCAAATATACGAAAAAAAAAATGGAAAAGGTGGAAAGATGTTGAAAATGGGTGGTTTTCAATCTAAATCATCATCATCATAGGTATTCTGCCACTATTGGCAGGTCACTTGCTGCAACTGAAAAGCTTCCATGCTCCACAGTCCTCCGCTAACCTCTTCGTCTTCACGTTGCGGGGCGCGGTGGCTCAGTGGCAGAGCGTTCACCTATGGTGCTTAGGGTCCCGGGTTCGGTCCCAGCCCCCGCCAAGTGAACTTTGTGGTGGACAAACACCGTGCTCGTGGGTTTTCTCGAGGTTCTCCCGTTTCCTCCCACTTTCTTCATTTCACTCATCATCACCGTCTTCTTTAGCCTAACCGGTATAACCGTGGGACGTAAAACTGAAAGATTTTATTTCATTTCCGTCTTCACGTACGATTTTTCTGTCTTGATATCGTTTATTAATTGTAGTCTAATTCGTCTTCTTCTTCTCTTTTCTGCCACCATACATTTCGCACGTCCCTCATGATACAGTTCCTTCTCATCCAATGTCCCAAAATGTTTCTTTTACTCTTCTTAATAATATGAGAAAATTGTTCTTTTCTCTCGTATCATTTCTACCCTCTCATTCGTTTTCCGCTCGATCCAGCTAATTTGCTCCAGTCTTTTCCACATTTTCATTTCGAAAGCTTCCAGTCATTTCATTTTTGCATAATGTCCGTGTTTCTGACTCGTACAATACAATACTCCACACGAAGCATTTTATGAGTCTTTTTCTCAACCAGTTATTTAAGGTCCCACAAAATAGTCTTCTCTTCCTCCTAAAGGCTTCTTTCGAAATTCCTATCCTTGCTTTTATTTCACGTTCACATTTCATAACATTACTAATAATAACAACCCAGGTATAGTCACCTGTTCTACTTTCTTACCAACTACTTCTATATTTGACACCGACCTTCAACTTCTGTGGCTGTTATATACGTACTAACAAAAACTGTTATGAGAAAAAAACGACAAGTAAATAGGAAGTATTAAGCTTAACTCTACTTAAATAATGAATCTTTTTAATTGGTTGAAGTTGCTTTGTTATGTTTTATGTGTCATATATATTACTTTATTTTTAGGAACAAAAATATTTCAACAAATAAATTTCTTAATAAAAACTAAAATAGTAAGAAGTTGATCTTCTTCGCAATATAGTAGTAATTATAGTCAACTCCTACGTAAAGCAAAAACATTATGTTTTAAAACTTATTTTAGATACTTTCTTCAAAATTATCTGCTATTTTATTTAGTTTTATATATATATATATATATATATATATATATATATATATATATATATATATGTGTGTGTGTGTGTGTGTGTGTGTGGGTAGGTGGGTGGGTGGATGGGTGGGTGTGGGTGTTATCAGGAGAGGTGTATTGTACAAATATATTGATTGTACTAAGGAAATACTATATGTTTACTAAGGAAATCTGTACGGAGTGTACATTATCCATACGCTATACATGTACTGCCGCTTAGATATTATTTCAAACAGCAAGCAGCTGCAGAATATCTGACATTTAACAGTCTTCCGTATATTACATACGTATATGTATGTTACATACATCAGCTGTATGTTATATACGTCTAGCTGTATGTGAGATTCTTACCATCTATATACCACCTTAAGTTTTCAGTTATACGTTTGTTGCAGGAGTGACTTTAAGTTCAAAACTTACAAGATTTAAGAATGTAACCTAAGAATCTAACCTACGCCACATACGTTTTTCCATTACACACACACACACACACACACACACATATATATATATATATATATATATATATATATATATATATATATATATATATATAGTAAAACCTGTCAACTTGGCCACCTCTCTAAGTTGGTCACCTGCTCATCTTGGTCTGGTTCATCTTGTAAATGCATTTTCCAATAAGACAATCGCTAATTATTACTCTGTAAGTTGGCCACCTGTCTATCTTGGAAGTTTGGCCTCATTAAAGCAATGTTTACCCTATGATGATAATGATAAATTTACCTGCATATCTTGGCCACGAAAAATACCGTTTTCTTATTTTCTTTAACTCTTTCATATTCCCATATGAGAGGCAGATCTTGTGTACTTGTGACTTGAGACAAAGAAGCATGAATTCCCACAATTTGTTATTGGAGGTCAATGGGCAGAACATTACGCTGATAAAGGCATAGTGACGAAAGATGTGAATAAGAAAAAGAGCACGTACAGGAAGGAATTCAGAAAATGGTTGTACGTATTTGTGTTTCCTGTCTGTATTGGTAAAGCCATTAGCTATGTCGGCTCCTATCATCAGTGAGGAGCTTTAGTAATTACGGTAAATTCTCAAGATTAAAGTAAAACATCTCAATTGTCAACTATTGGCAACTGGTGGCTCGTCGAAAGATAACAAATGTTTTGAGATGTAAATTTGCTTAAGATTTTCTCAAAAATATTTTGCTCCCAAGGAAGACTTGTAGCTCTTTAACAAGAAATAGTAAACTACAAAATTAGAATGTGTATATGTGCCGAAAAGAGTTTTAAAAAATACTGTATATTAAACACACTGCAGGAATTTTTTCTAGTACTATATATTGTTATGATTACTTTATATACATTGTTTGAAAGTAGCTGTCGTGATACTGCTTATTAAAATTTTTGTAATCAAGTAATATAAATACTAGAAATCCTATTCTAAAAATACACCAATCACAGTTATTTTCTGTAAGTTGGCCACCTGCCTAAGTTGGCCACTTTTCAATGGAACTGATAGTGGCCAACATAGACAGGTTTCACTATATATATAGTGCTTCCAAAAACACCGACAACGTTTGAGAGGTGATTCCTCACACCAAGATAAGACAAAAAATATAGACCATCCTCTGTGCACAGATGCTTCCTTTCGGAGTTACAGGCTGCCAAAAACATGACAAGGTGAATTTTAAAATTTCATAGCTCCAAAACCTTGGAAGTTACTCTAGTCGGGTCAAGACTTTACTTCTACTATGTGCTCTATCCAAATATGCAAGTTTCAGAATCCTGAGGTGCTTCCACAAAAATTTTTATAGAGAGTGGCTATGGGCATATAATATGAATTACTCTCCAAGTACCTCCATAAAAATTGTTGCGGAAGTAGTAGAAGTAGTAGTAGAAGTAGTAGTAGTAGAGAGAGAGAGAGAGAATATATTGCTATACCAAATGTCAGTTCAGGATTGCACTCAAGTATCAGACTTAAAAACACCAATATTTTTGCCTATTTTTCAAGCACTTACCTTGCACTGGTCCTTAGAAACCATCCACAGAAAATTGTTTTGTCGCTTTCTGAAACAATGACTACGTGTGAACGATTGATTTCAAAATCGACAGCCAAACAGTGTTAATTACGTACTTTATAAAAATTGTTGTTGCTGATCAACTTTATAATACAAAGTTACTATTAAAGTGCTGTTATGCACAGCAGTCCATCGGGGGTTGTAATAACACATTACACTGAAATTTGGTAAATTTGCTAATGAGACCATGCGGAAGAGAGTTAAACTGGAAAAATATTAGTTCCACTTTCTGCCACCAGGGGAAAATGTGGCGCTGTACAGGTAGTACGAACGTGGAAAATGGTCTTGAATGTATGGATAGGACGATGATATTAGGTCGAAGAGGTGAAACATGTGAGATAAACGTAGTGCAAACAAGGTGAAGGGCTGGTAATTGTAACAAATGGTGCAAAGGGAACAACTTTAAGAACAATGCAAGGATAACAAAAGATGAAATTTTATTTACATTTAATGGCTAAAAAAGGTGCAATGGGAATAATTTCATTAACAGTTTCGGTTACAGTGACTAATTTACTTAATGTGCTCCATATGGCCACCAGACACATTGACATGACATCCGAAAAATGGCGCGCGCATTAATTGCTCGCAGCACTTCCAGCTGAATTGAAGGAACATGTCGCCTTATGCTGTCCTTCAGATACCTCAGTAACTGGACATTTTCCTATTAGACCCGAACTTTCAGATATTCCTGTAGCCAAATGTTGCACACATTTAGATCGGGGGATCTTTCTAGCCACGCATCTGGAAAACCTCGGGAGATGATGCGATCCGCAATGAAGGTTTCACGATGCAGATCTTTCACATGGCGACCGATGTGCGGTGTTGCTCCGTCTTACATTTAAACAGTCGTCTCCAAACGGTTTCGTGCCTGTAATGCAGGAATCACATATAATACTAAAAGGTCCCTGTAACGTGCCGATGTCACGGTACAGGATGGACATCTTTGGGATGTAAATCCTTCAATGGAAAAACGGGCCAAAAATGAACGTTGCTAACAGTGTACGGTCTTTTTTGTCAATAACCATGTTGCTTTTCACGAGATCATGTGTGTTACGGCCTATACAGCGCTACATTTTCTCCTGATGGCGGAAAGTGGAATTAGTATGTTTTCCAGTGTAACTGGCTTCCGCATGGTCTAATTAGCATATTTACCAAATTTCAATGTAGTACATTGTTACAACCCGCGCTGGACCACTGTGAGTAGCGGCACTTTAATTATAACTACTCTGTACTAATAGCCAAGTGATTAGAAGTAATTTCTATTCTGTTTTACTTCGAAATAATTATACACAAAGCTATGTTTTCAAGGTTAAAAAACTACTATTAAAACAACGTAATACTATCACAAAGAAGTAGACTTAACCCTTTCCAGATGGCTATTTTAAATCAATCTTTCTTCAGAGAAAAAAGAATAAAGGAGCAATTTTCAAAATTAAATTTTATTACTACAATACATGGAATGGTGTATTTGGTAAACTAAACACAAATATATATTAGAAAAAGAGACTAATTCTCTCCATACAAGCTTTCGTATTTAAATACCACAAAATTTTCAAATGAGTTTTGGAACTTCTATTAGCCTTTTTCTCAGAGAAAGTACGTCATAGAAGTCTTAGAAACCACCTAAGCGCCTGATTGGGTATTGAATGACTTTTTCGACAAATTAAACGTGAATGTGACTTATAAACAACATCCGTCTTGTCCATCGATATGTTGTGTTTATTTACCACACATATCGTCAACTGACGTTCGGCCCTGTGTAAATATTCTACACTCGTCTTTAAACGGATAATAAATTAATGCAAGTATTGCAGATATGCATGAACGATAACCTTCTTCTTAGTTTTAGTTCAACTGTACAGATTTGTATTCTGTTGTTAAGTTGACAACATAGTTAACTCCTGGCTATGTTAATGCTTTGGTGAAACAGGTCTTTGCGTATACTTTTGCTTAGTATTGGTGCTCATTGTAATGATGAATGTAATTATTGGTTGCTTAATAAATTTTAAGAACGAAAGAGGGGACCGTGGTGGTTCAGTGGTAGAGTGCTCAACTCTGGTGGGTTGGAACCCTAGTTTGATCACAGCTAGTGCCAAGTGAGGTATTTGGTGAACAAATATCGTGTGCCTGGGTCCTTAAGGTCTTCCCGGTTTCCTCTCACTTTCATCTTTCCACAAGTCCATTAATTATGATCATGAACGCCTCCCATGGCCTTGGTGAATATCCGTGGAACGTTAAACTCGAATTTTTCATATAAAGAAAGGAAGGAAATGAGTACTTGTGTAAAGCACTGTAAGTTATCTACTGTAGATTTCCTACATGATTCTGTCAAAAAAGCGTATGATGTTCCTTCCCTGTAAACTTAAGAATGAAATATCAATAATACAATTAGAAGATTGAGTACCATTATGTACAATAGATCTGAAATTGCTGTTCAGAGCAGTGATGTGCCGTAAACTATAATTTTACGTCTACGCGATTGTCTACTGTAATCTATACGTAATCTACATTACACCTTTTCTCGTGTAGACTATGTAGACAACCACGATCAAATGTAAGGAAGAATTTCGTTGCTCGTTTGTTCATATTTCCTCATTCAGTTGTTTTGCTTCAGTGCAGCAAAAGATTAGGGAAACGACTAACATATAAAAAGTAGAGGGAATTATCTAATCTAAAAGTGATACGGATGACAACGCTGAAGTTGCGCTGTCGATGCTGCTGTAGTGTTTAAGAAAGGTAGAAGAATGAATCCTATATCCTTTGTCTGTGCATACCACTTCCTTAGATTTTCCACTTCGAACACTGCTTTTATAATGAAACGTACAAAACTAATTCTCACCCGTGGGCTTTCAGTCTTGAACCTGCTGTATTCGAAAGTTACTATTCGCTGGTCTAGGCATTTTATTTTGTACGCAATTTCGCAATGTAACAACAAAATAAAGCTCCTTTATTGTCCACGACGCCATTTTAAATTACGTGTTGTTGACATATTCTACATAGTCTACGTTGTTTACATTGTCTACGCATTGTTGACACGTAAACGTAAACCATCGTTTTTTACGTGTAGATGCACATCTCTGGTTCAGAGAGAGGTCATAGATTAGATCACCTACCTCTAGTTGTCTGATGCAATCGCTACATGTTACTGAGCATTCTTCCGACCATTGTTTAGCAGGAATATGACGGAATCACATATAGAATACTACACTATATTTAAACTTCATAGCCTATAATAATTTCAAGAGATGGTAATGATGTTTGATGAAAATTCAAGATTGTCACACCCAGTCGCATACGCAAAGAAGCCACAAAAGTTTTAGCTCTGTTTACACTAAACATAATGAAAACGACCTAAGATTTGTATTGAAAAGTCCTGAATCCATGTGAATGAATAGAGCTTGAAGTTGAAACTGTTTGTCATTGATGGAATTCTGCTTACACCGTTTATTACAGCGAAAAGGCAATAAATAATGTTTCAACTGAAAATTATCGTCATGACTGAAATATGAAAACACTTTTAAAAAGCTAAGCTGATTCATTTAACTTCAAATGAAACCTCTGAATTCGAAAACTTCAAATTTAAATACTATACGCATATACTTTCATGATTTGTGTTTAGCAGGCTATCAATTTTCCTTATAGTCTTAGAAGTTCTATTACAGAATAAGTAAGTACCATTTTTAACGTAATCGTTCTGAATTCTAGTGCCCCTTGCTATGGGTTAGGGGTGAGATAGCACTCTGAGTAGCAACGTAGACCTACTAATGAAAGAACTTGCAACTTGATTATGTGGGGAAGAATGCACTGCACAATTAAAATCTGAAATGATGCTTCTGCCCCTCACCGGTAAAAGATTTGCTAAATTAGAATGTGTTTACATTTCCATTTTTTTTCTAAATAACGAAATATGTAACTCATTTAAATGTTTCAACTATCTTTTTCAGATTCCTTAAAATATCACTGAATTTATTTTTTTCTTTAACAAAATTCAAGCTACTAACTTTGGAGATACCAAATTCATGATGTCTACTCCTATTCAGCGTCACTGATTTCTGTACAATTTTAGGATACTTGTATACAGTGGCGTATTTAGGAGTGGCTATCGAGCTCAACCCCACCCAAATGAATTGTTATATAAAAAACTTAATTAAAATTTGTCGGCACCCAAAATGAAAAATATATGTTCTTATTCACGTGTTGTGCATAGCCCCAACCGAAACACAATTCTAAATACGCTACTGCTTGTATTTGTTCCGTTATGAGATATCGCCTAAGGAGACACCAATGAAGATTTCAATTCAAAAACAGGGCTCTCTAGTCCACTTTGATCAGCACCCGTGCTTCTAACTAAAAATAAACGTACCATTTCCACCACTGTTCATGCCATCTAAACTTGAACGGGGATAATACTAACTCAGGAAACCCATTTGTATCGGGTACACACTTCATAGCCAGGAGATGTCACTACAGGAAGCTCTGCATCTGCAATGAACTAAATTGTCAATCAGCACTGCAGTCTCAAGACAGTCTCAAGATCTTTCACCAGGAATCCATGATTCAGTGGCCTAGGTGTTTATCCAGGACAATTAAACGTCTGAGGTCGGTATTCATTATCCTGCCCCTTTTAGGAAAAATGCTAAGAAGCAAAACATAGCAAGAATGAAGAAATTACATCACCCGTCTAACGGACAAAGTCAAGATGTACTTTCCTATTACAGTCATCTTCCAACAAACGAAACAACCATGTGCCAAATCCCTATAGTATATCTATGATGTTAAAGATAAATACAAATTGGGTAAGACTTGCAATATCAAACCAAATCTTTTTCTAGCTCCGGACTTCGAAAGTTTCGCCTTTGAAAATAATGATGATACGACCAGCTTGTAACCCATTGCTAACAACAGGAGCAAGAATACGCAACAGAAGTTGTAAAGAAGGATAAATCTTTGAAAGCTGCCATATGACAATTAGCATTTGATACCGACACAGTAAACATCTTACAGGATTTCGAAAGGCAAAATTTTCCAATAATTTCACTGAAAAAAATATCGGGAAAAAGTAAACGCAATGATGAGCACATTCCAATATCATTATTACTGGTTTCTCTCGAAGTAAAATATATCAGATTTACGCCCAAATTTATAATTCACTATATACTCAGTTATAGTGTAACGATCGACCAATACCACCCACAAGAGTATATGTAATTGTATCACTGTTAGCGCCTTCGCCACGCACATGATTTTTCTATGAAAAACCACGTTGCTTAAAATGCCTTAAAAAACTTAACGATAATCTGCCAGAAATGAACACGCAAATATTCTGCCTATTGTTGTAATTGTAGCGCAGACCACCCGGCGAATTATCATGAGTGAGTCATTTTTTCGTAAAGAAAGACTGGCGGGTACAATAGAAAGCCGGCAATGTAAAGGCTACCATTACTACAGGTATGACAACTTCCAATTACTAGAGACCATTCTGACTACTACTCCTAATTCTAGCCATCGATCAAATTACACTCGTACGATCACAAGTTACAAGCTAAGAAAGTACAGTCCGCACAAGGTGATGCCTCAACGGGAGATCTCTTCACTAAGAATAAGAATATACGATACTTAATCCATATATTTAAAGGTATAAACTTAGCACCCATGATACAGCAAGTCAGAAAAAGTACTCCAGTGGGTTTAAACGGCATCAGACGCTATGATCAAATTTAAAATAACACTTGAAACATTGGTTCAAATCTTTATGATGATACAGCATAAACGCAAAATTACACGTCATACAAAATTATTTATTTAGCATGCGTACTGCAGCTTTACTGAGAAACAATACCCGATTATTTACTTCAGAGACGAGACATTGACATTACATTACTTAGGGATCAAAATTAAAATAATGCAAAACTTTTAAAATCGTCAATTACAATGTTGTACGTCAATATCGACTTGATCTTGCTTGTGGAGGACTTGTAATAATAATGAGAAAAACTTATACGGCGCCCACAGTTCAAGGATTATAGTGTATGGAAACCTTTGGCATCACATTTCAGATGCTATAAATTTCAATCAACATTATCAAGGCCTATAAACGACCAGAAGTTCTCCTCAACCAGAACAATCTTCTCTTGCTGCGTAACTTAGGCAAACATACTATCATTGCTGGTGATGTTAATGCTAAGTATGCTTTGTGGAATTCATTAATAAGAAATAAAGCCGGACAAGTTCTAGTCAATCTGAATCTTTCTCTGCTTGATCCCTGTGAGGCTGAGGAGCTGACTCATTATCGGAAAGAATGTTGGATGTCCTGTGTTAATACTTTTATATTACGATATCACCTTCACTATAGTGTCTGAATCGATAAACACACTACACTCCGATCACAACTCGATGTACATCGAGTTGCAGCATCTTCACCATGCCTCAGAGCAACACCTGCCGTAGATCAAATTCACTTATCGGGCCTAATACACTAACTAATCTGTTAGAACAACTACTTAACCTCCAATTTCCACTTCGCACTGAATCCGACATTTACGAGGCAGTTGCTACATAATGTAAAGATCCAGAGTGCCTCGAATGTTGCTACCTGGACTTGTAAGCACATACAACAGACAGAATAGTGAAGATATGCGCCCAGCGTGCTCATACGAATTGAACGCTGCGTAGGAAATCTTTAGAAACAAACCAGACATCGTCACGTCAATACATCCTTTAACGGTTTTACAACAAGAGTTCACAAATGACTGCACAGACTCAAGAAACAAGTGTGGGAGAACAAGCTATCTACATTAACTCAGTCAAATTATCAATTTTGGAAATTGGCGAAAGCGTTATCCACTACTGAGTGCCCTGTTCGCCATTCATGGACTGCAAGAGCTGATGTTCCTAGATGAAGACAATTAGAAGTTAATTAGTGTCATGCTAGAATATCAGTTTATTGATAAGAATTTCAATTATGACGATGAACATATAGAAGGCTTTCAACAGTTTCTACGTTATCCTACCCCTGCAGCACTACTCAATCAACGCAATCTAACTACACCTTCCGAAGTACGATATATCAGCAACAAACGTTGACGACGAAAGCAAGTGCCATAGGCTCCGTTCCTAGAGGAGCATTGAAGAAATGTTAGGTGAGGCTTAACAACTAGATTTGTAAAATCTTTAACACCATGACGAGATTGGAGCACTATTCGAATAGCTGAAAACATTATTGAATTGCGATTGTCCAAAAAACAGGGAAGGATGGAAAGTTTCCTCGAATATAACATTGTACAAATTTTATTTTATATTTAAGGAAACTGAAAAAACGGCTAATGCAGCGAATACTTACCAAACACAATTGTGGACAGGTTAATTATTCCTGATCATCAGTTCGCCTTTCACCAGGACTTCTACACAGTCTCAAAACTTACCCATCTCGTTAAACGGATCATATATAATTTTAATAATGAAATTCATACTATAGGCGTCATTCTAAATGCTGCCTAAGATTTTAATAAAGTGTGGCATGAATGATTGTTCTACAAACTGCATGAATAACAATTTTCCCAAGAGCTCATTAAACTCATCAGCTTGTTTCTGCAAAAGAATCTTTATCGTGAGCGTCAATGGCCAGCGACCTAGTGAGTATACCATCACTGCGGGGGTCTTCCATATTGATATTCACTCTCGCCCAGTTTGTATTTGTTTTACACGGCAGATTTATCAAGTACTCCGAGGACACACTTGGCTAACTTCGCCATTGACATGACGTTATTCGTCGTAACTCAAAATGTTTTATATGCTCAACTCTGGTTCCAGAGGCACCCAGCCGTACTAGAAATGTGTTAACGAATTGGCATATCGCCAATAAATCCGCAGAAAACTGTCCACGTTCTCTATAGCAGGAAACACCTCCAACTACCAATAGACTGCGTTTACAAGGACATAAATTACAAATTTTCTCCAAGTGCAAGCTATATATTTGCCTATCTGGGTAAGTTTCAAGGATCATGTTCCCCAAAACTGCCCGAAAGGCTAAACAGAAACTGCAAACCCTTTACGGATTCCTCAGCACCATATTTTTCACTCATATCATGGGCATCCGTATGTACAGAATGAATATTAAATCACGGTTCATTTATGCTGATCCACCCCGGAAAAAAACTCCAATTACCTACCATGCTCCATTACAACGTGTACAGAAAGCAGTTGCTCGCATCATCTCTGCTCATTAAAATAACAACGTGATACGTCAATTACATGAAGACCTGGATATGTCCCATTTAGCTGACGTTATGCACCAACATTTACAAATTTTCTGAGCCAGATTTCACCGCTTACATGATGCGCTTTACAAATCTAAGATGCAGCCCAATTTCGCTGGGTTAAATTAAGGAAAAATAGTAATGTGTTCCATTTTTACTATTACTAAAATGCTCTTTGATATTAGTCATTTTCGGTGATTTTTATATATCCCTCTTACCTCACCATGTTGCGAGGCACTGCATGATAAAAATTACCCCAGGTCCGAATGTGATGTATATTGATAATTTGATAGAGATCGGTTGGGTGATTCAAGAGTTAAGTTCTACTTATTTTTATATATTAATCTCCCCTTTCCTCCCCTTCCCCTAGGTTCTACCGTCAAAGTGAAAATATTATATTAAGAAAAAGAAACCTTTCTAGGCTTGAACGTCATCTATGTTGAAAATTTGATCGAGATCGGTCGGGTGGTTCAAGATTTGTTAACTCACAATCATGATCACTTTTATTTTTATATTTATTGATTTTTGTATATATCCTCCTCTTCCCCATCCCCTACGTTGTTTCGTCAAAGTGAAATCTATCCCAGGCACAAACGTCATCTATGTGGAAAATTTGATCGAGATTGGTGGTTTGATTCAAGAGTTATTAAGTTTTATTTATCTTTTATAATTCCACCTCTCCTCCCGTAAGTTCTACCGTCAAAGTGAGTAGCTAAAAAACACTCTCAGGCCAGAACTGCATCTACGTCAAAAATGTAATCGAGATTGGTCGGGTAGCTCAAGAGATTAAGAGTCACAAACTTTCAATTTGGATCTGAAGTTTTTTGTTCGCCGACGCCGATATTAATATATGCAGTTAAATGCTAAGAGTAGAATAACTTCTCTATTTTTATTATTACACTTCCATTGAAGTAAACATTCGAAGTAAGAAGGGGATTAAAACATTTCAATAGATCTAGTTGATCCGTCCAGAGAACGGGCATTTAAGCTAGTGTGTTATGAAGATGGATATACCAGCAGAACCAAGCTAGTAACATGTTCGTACATAATTATTTATTTACTACATATCTAGAATGTTAGAATAAATGTTTTCTTCTTTTCTTCTTTTAGACTATTTCATTAGCTGAAATGGTATTTCTTAATCGAGATTATATTTTATCGTTGTATGAAGTAAAAGCGTTAAAATTCGACATGTAAACATTTGGAATTGCTTATCTAAGGCATTTTGTTTACATTCTTAGTTCCATATGACATCTACTCTAAGTTTTTTGTTTGTTTGTTTGTTTATTTTAAACGTTTTACTCAATGGAATCTTTGAATATTAATTTTATTCTTTGTTTTGTGCTGCTAAATCACTTAAATATTACGCCACTTGTTTGGTTATGAAATGTGGTAGGCATCAGTGCAATGCCGTGATAAATCAGCTCCCGGACGAGAGTGTATGACGGCGTCATCGTACATATGATTCAAGTAGGCAGACTAGCCGCGAAGCGGCACCATGATTTGCACGAAGCGTAAGAAAATTTTCAAAAATAAACAATGCTTTTCCTTGATTTTTGAGTACTTTTTATTACTTTTTTCTTTACATTTTATATATGTGCTCATTCATTTCCCTAACATGACTAACATTATAAAACCACTTCCCAACGTAGGAAGATGATTTAAGTACATACTAGTAATATTCCAAGTAATTTTTCCATTCTCTTTTTCTTTCTTCTTTCCTTTTCTTTATTCCTCCCGAATTTTGCACCCCCTTACTTCAGCGCCCGGGGAAGTCGCTCCGCTCGCCCCCACCCAGGGCACGGCGCTGATAAGCTTTTACATTTTAAAGAAACTTAGGATTGGTATTTTAGTGAAGGTGATTTCAGACCACCAAAAGAGTCTTGTGGAGGGTCTGGATATACTCCTGTATGACTAATGTAGCTTGAAGTACGAAGTTTTACATCAAATCAGAATAAAACATTTATATATACCTAGTGGATCTGCCAGTGTTTGATAGTTTTAAATGCAAACGGTTATGTTAGTTTTTCTTTTGTAATTACAGTTTATTCCCCCAAAAAGTAGCCTTCTTACAATGTTGTGCTTTCTCCACAGCGGTGATTATTGGTATTGTAAACACACCCTTTGTAGAGCTTGAAACGCAACTATTTGAAATTGAAAGCCTTAAAGTTGCAAGCAAAATATTAAAATTTTTGCCCGAGGAAATGGTAGCGTGGATTCTCAGATTAGTATTTTGAAAGAAGTTTAGTTCTCTTCAAAATGAGAACCTTTCCAGAACAGCCACTGCAGCCAGAGATGATTAAGTAAAATATTATTGGATGAATACTAACGACTGCAAACTTTCACGAGTTACTAAAATCAGTGCAACAAGAGATGGGCTCTGACAGATCAATATTCCAAGTACTATTATTGTTATTTGGAAACCATAGGTTCCTGTTGCATTTTTAAGACTATGAAATTATGATTTCTTAAACATCCTAATTCGTCGCCACAGTTGCTGTGTCTATTGCAGAGCTTTGGCGACAGAGCCACCAATACTCCGAGCAGTGTTGCCAGACCAGTCAGTTGGAAAAGCAGGAGATTCGAAGATAAAAAACAGGAGAAAGCAGTAGACACATACAGTGGTGGCGTTTGAATGTAAATCCGGGAGGGGGGGAATAAAAATTGCCATTATTAAGGGTGCAGTAGTCAAAACAAGCAATTCAGAATTCATTTCCGATGAACTACGTTGAGCAAATGAAAGGGAAAAGTCCCGATTTATATTAATATTATTTGATGCACACGTCTGTGAAGTAAAACGTAGTGAAAGAACAAAGTGGAGTGGGAAAATGTCTTTTCATGCACGTAGCGATAACGTAGCTATGTGGTACAGTCACAAGTGATCGTGTCGTAAGGATTTCTTGCTGACGATCGTGGAGAAATGATCTAAGCCACTCTTCCAACCCAAGTCCCAATCTTGTAAATCTTACAGAAAGTGATAAAAACGCTAACGATAATGCATATAGAAGATGACATACAGTTGTATTCTTTGGATTCATATTATATACAGTAAAGCTCTATATCTATATGCTTTACAGAGCTTTGTGTATTATAACAGAGAAATTTCATCTTTTTATGTGAGGAAACATTGAAAATTCAATATTAATAACAATATGTTTCTTCAACTTCTCGAAGTAAGGAAAAGGTAGGAGATTGTTCACTTTTCATTATCTTTCGCAGTAGATCAGTAGAACGGAGAAAAAGCAGGAGATCTCCTGCAAAATCAGTAGATCTGGCAACACTGACTCCGAGTGCTCTACCCAACTGTCGGAAACCTACTTTTGTTACACGGATTGTAATAAGGGCACCTAACACAATCTCACACAATAACTCTGAGTTGAAGGAACCAATCTTCAGAGAATAAGTCCAGATCTTGTTATAGTTTCTGCAAGGTTGGCAATTTTTATTAGTTTATCACATAACTACGAAGGTTGAGAAGACCGGTTATAATTTGGTTTTAAAATAACTTAATGTAATTGAATAATTTCTCCAGTGATATTATACATAAATATTTTGGTTGCAATCTCTTGAAACTTTTAACGAGAAAATATAGTACCCTCTGGCGAACTCTTTGTCTTTCCCATGCATTGTTTGCATCATCATTGGAATCTGTATTTTTGAAGAGAAGGTATTTTTAGACTGCCATTAACTGTGTTACAGTTTGTGACAAAACGAGCCTACGTTTTGTGAGTATAATAAAACATAAAATAATTTTCGAAAATACAAACGTTTAATGTTCACTTAGTGAAAGAGAAACATATGTGTATATCATTGGGGTAATTAGGATACTTTGCTAGGAGAGGCATGACCTCCTGTACGTGAAGGCTTGTTAAAAAAAAACATTAGAATTACCTCTCTTTGAGAGGTCGTGTACTTTTACTCAAATAGGAATTTACCGAGCGAAGTAGCTCAAGTGGTAGAGCGTTAGCTTCGCATTCGGGAGGTCGTGGGTTCGAATCCCGCTGCCGACCATCCTGACTGAGGTTTTCCAGGGTTTCCCTCAGTCCTACCAGGCAAGTGCCGGGATGGTACTTACTAAACAGGCCCTGGCCGAGACCTTCCCGAATCCTTTCCATTGTTATTGTTGTTGTTGGATATCCAGTGTAAAATGGCCTCTGAGCTGTATCTGATGATTGTTAAATAAATAAATAAATAAATCAAATATTTATTTTTTTACCAATTGAGATCCTTTACTTAGAGTCAAAATATTAGAATTGCCTAAGTACGGTGGGTAGAATATGGTTCTTTAAAGCAATGTGGGTGGCCAACACTGTAGCTACATATGTGTTGAAGTCGTGTAAGTCTGGCTTAACTTTCAAGTACATGTTGCTTAATTGTCCTATTCCGAAATGAAGGTATCTAACTTTATACAGAGATTGTCTAATTTACAAATCGTATGTGCGTTAAAAATTTGTGTGCCACTATTAAGCAAATACAAATAATAATCTTGTATAATTACTAGTACACACACACACACACACACACACACACACATATATATATATATATATATATATATATATATATATATATGTATATATATAGAGAGAGAGAGAGAAAGAGAGAGAGAGAGAGAGAGAGAGAGAGATACGTGGGTCAGTTAGAAAATTAATTGCACTCCTTCGTAACTATTTCCGGTCAAAGGCTATTTTCATGTAGCTGTTTTGTGTGACCTAGCGGCTTTCACGAGGCAAGTGGAGGTGTTCTGATAATCAGTCGTAAACATTCTCAACAGCTGCAAGTGACGTATAAATTGGAAATGCGTGTAGTAACTCAAGATTTCATTTTTTGTTTTTGTGAAGGAAAAGGTGTAACTGCACTCAAATTTATCGGCACTTGCATGAAGTGTATGGTGAGAATGTAATGTCACGTCAAGCTATCACAAAGTGGTGCAACAAATTTGAGAACGGACGTACAGATGTTGACAATACTGAGCGTGAAGGAAGATCATCTCCCTCCTTACAGCCCAGACCTTTCACAGTGTGACCTCAATGTGTTTGGTCTCATGAAAGACGAACTTTCAAAGCGACGATACTAGTCGAATGACGAGGTGAAAGCTGCAGCACAAGAATGGTTATCGGGCTTTCGACAGGATTTCTTTGCAGAAGTCATAGAAAAACTTGTACCACGCCTCGACAAACATTTAAATAATGAGGGTAATTACGTTGAAAAGCAGATTGTGAATGGAACTTTAATACTAATAAAGTTATTGTAAAACTTTTATCCAGTTTTATTTACTTAAGCAGGTAAGTAACTTTTTTTGACTGAGCGTCGTATTATTAAGCGATTTAAAAGAATCGATTCAGGGTCTCTACAGAATATACCATTTTCACCCACAACACTCTATCTGAACCGCAAAGAGCTAAATTTACTACTTACTACTTCCGGCTTCAGTACTGATTTTTATAGAGCAAACGTGGTAAGAGATATCGAGTTACAGTATTTTCAAATTGATTCAGCGTCCTAAGAGCAGATTTCATCTCCTCTGTTAACCATCCGTTCAAACAGGAAGTGGTTCAAATTAACCATTTCCGGTTTCAACAATTATCGCCGTGGTATTAGATAGTTACAAGTTGTTTTGAACAAACTATTCATGGTCTGAAGAGATCACACCATTACAATCCGTAACACTACCAAAACCAGAAGTGGTTAAAATTTACTGCTACTTCCCGTTTCAATACTGATTTCCGTATAGCGAAAACGACAAGAGCTATCAAGATGCATTTTTTCTTTTTTTGCAATGGATTCAGCTTCCAAAAAAGAATAAATATTCTTTTGAAATTTCTTTCAATATTCTTTCAACATTTAATTGTACAAAAGAGCTATAAAGTGATTCCAGAGTATGTTCTCATTTAAAAGTGTATTTATTCTAATTTAAAGGTGGGCAATATGCTTTATACTGGTTGTTTCTAACAGGATTGATCCAGTGAGATTACTCACATTGGAATTGGTAGTTTAAGAACAGACCGTGAGAGGATGTCTCTTACCCCTGCCGGTAGACTATGAGACCGCAACCCACGCGTTGGGCACCTCTGTTCTATCGTAACCAGTATTGAAACTAAAACTGGTAAATTTCTATTACTGCTACTTTTAGTAGAGAAATAAAAGCGGAGATAAAGATTATTCTTGTAACGTTGAATTATTGCTACTTTTAGTAAATAAATAAAACCGGAGATAAAACTTAATTTGTGACGCTTAATCCGTACATTTTTTATTTTTAAAAATGTCACTTTCTCTTATTATTTTTGAACTGATACCTGTCGTCAGATAGACGGGCGGACGTAGCTGGTCTCTTAGATTTCCCACACTTTTGAATAACAATTTGGAAGTATAATAATAAAGCTAAACACAAAATCCTACATCTTTTCTAATTAGCTTAGAATAGCGGTTCCCAACCGGCGTGTCACGCAGTCCGACAAGGTGCGTCTTGCAATTTTCGAATTTAAAAAGGAAATAATTAAGCATTTAATAATTAGTTAAAATCAATTTGGAATATAGTATACTAGTTAATGCTTCAGGGCAGAAGTAACAATACTCAGTGCTACGTAGTCATTATTTAATACAACTTTTAGTTTACATTGTTATTATTCACATTAATCTTATTAATAAAAAAATCAAACAAGCATGTCGCGATGTGATGTGCCTTCAGTAAATTGTGTCATCAACAAAAAGGTTGGGAACCACTTTCTTAGACCTTCGCCCATGGTTAATTGAAACTTAACGAGTTTGACAAACTACTGTATTCTTATTTATATTTTTTAGAAACGTAAAGATAGAGCGAAAAACGAAAACAACAAATAAAAAATTGATTTGCAAGATATAATTTATCGTCCCTTTTAGCACTGAAGCTATATGAGACGCAGATCTAGTGTTTAAGTTGGAATAAAAATTACAGTAATGCATTTATCATTTCGGGCTTTCCAATGGGGAATCGATGCCGAGACCAAATGTAAGTTAGTCAGTAATTTTAGAAAATCTCTTTCTAACTTTTAATTTAAGTTTCTGATGCTCTCTTGTGTCTACCAGGCTCGACACAGCTCGAACATAGAAACATGAAGGATAGTTAAAAACGGCCATGCTCTTCAGATTGATTCGAATCAACTTAACGACTCAAACTGCCTTTCACTTGAATTAGATTTCACATACATGAGACTTGGATCTATAGCTTAATGTGGACTCTGAACCACATGAGCTCCGCCGGGAATCGAACCTCGGTTTCTCACGATAAAGGCGCATATGATATCCATATAATTCCTGAGGGAGCTCAGACCACCCTTTGACTACAGTATACCGGTGTCGCTAGACTAGCGGAAAGCACTCGAGGAAAAAATGTAGAATTGTATAAACCAGGGATGGACCAATTGTAATATGTAGCTATTATATAGCTACACAATGTTTCGGAGTATGGATAACACGTAATAAAATAGAGACAATTAATTTTTTTAAAATCAAAAATAATAAATAAAATATACATTAGTGATTAAAGAAAAATCACCTGAAGAAAATATAAGATACATAAATTTCACGATTTTACTGGTTAAGTAATTTGAAAATTATTATATCTGTAACAAATAGAGATAAGGAATTTTATTTGTGAAATACATAAGCAAACATGAAATACCAATTATAAGCTTAGATCGAGGGAGACTTTTTCTCTCTCACTGAAACCCACTGCCACCGTATTAAAATGACATAAATAAGAAAGAAAAAAAAAATAACCTCAAAATTTTATGTTATAGAAACGTCATTAGATTTTGTATTTGTATAGTCAACAGCGTAGAACAAAATAACATATATGTGATATGAAGCTTATAGCTGATGAATGATTGAGATTTATGTTTATTTTGATACCAACTAGAATCTAGCTCAAACATTGATTCTCAACGTTATTGTGAAATTTCCGGATCGAAATATAAATAAGTGCTAGAATGAGTAGGTATAGATCTTGTTACATACGTTGTCCTAAATGGGAATTTGAGAATTGTTACTTGTAGTGGACGCTAATGAACCTGCTGGGAGTCAAAGAATTTTGTTTAATTAGTACGGTGAGAAAATGAGGAGAAGGATTAAAATAATATATCTTAACTATATATAAAACTACATGAACTGACATAAATTAAAGGGGTACTTCCGGTTAACGTGGAAAGTTGAAATTTGGCATGATTGTAGCTTTCCGAAACTAACCGACAGGAAAATTGCCAAAAGTGAATATTTTTTTTAATTTTTAGGGGGTCTAAAGGAGGGATGAAGATTTTCCCCATGTTATTTAAATGTTTTTTTTTTTTTTAGCTATAATCTCATGTTTTAGGTACTTGGAATTGGAATAAAAACGTGAAATTCCGTATGCTTGTACGTTTTTGTTAGCGTTAACTTAGTAAATTAGTAAAAATAAAAATTTCTAACTTTAGAGTGGTTTTGTGGGGAACTGAAAAATCTTTCCCATGTTATTTATATGGACACCTTTTACACCCCCAAATTATTGGACACTTCCTGTAGGGCTACAATGATTAAATTTGACGTGATTGTAGCTTTTCGAGACTAACCGACAGAAAAATTGCCGAAAGTGAATATTTTTAAAGTTTGGGGTGTCTAAAGGGGAGATTAAGAAATTCCGTATGTTATTTAAACGGACCTTTTTTTGGAATTATAATATCATATTTTAGGTATTTGGAATTGGAATGAAAACATGAAATTCGGTATGTTTATACGTTTTCGTTAGCGTTAACTAAGTAAATCGCTAAAAATAAAAAATAAAAATCAAGTGTAGAGTGGTTTTATGTGAAACTAAAAAAAATCTTTTCCATGTTATTTATATGGGACATCTTCTACACCTCAAAATGTTTAGGCACTTCAGGCAGGATTAGAGTGAAGAAATTTCGTATGATTGTAGCCTTCCGGGACTAACCCACAGAAAAATTCCCCAAAGTGAATATTTTTAATTTTTAAGGGGTCTAATAAGGGGATGAAGAAATTCCCATGCTATTTAAATGGGCGTTTTCTTGGGATACAAAATATTATCTTTTAGATAAGCGTTTCCCAACCTTTTTCAACTTGCGGCACACTAGGACTATAACTTGAGTTCTCGCGGCACATACATATTATTTGTAAATTTATAATACCGTAGTATTTTTTTCCCTGTGATTACTGATCTCCTCACAGAGAAGGCGGCTGAATCGCTCATTTTCCCCTGTGGTAAACCCTTGCGCTTATTTATTTTATTGTAATTTAAATATAGAAAACAATTGCAGTGATATACAGTATTGAAGCTGTTAAAACCATCTTTCTTTTTCGAAAACTGTATCCAACCTTTCACTAAGAACGAAGATCACGCACGAACGAACGAACAAACAAATCTCTTATAACACAAATTTAAGTAATTTATATGCATGTTTGCTTTGTCGAAAGTATTGAATTATATTTTAAAATTTCAAATTACGAAAAAGTCTGCAACAATAAAGAAGCAACAATGGTCATAACAATGATAACAAATACTTTTTTCAACATTTAAAATGTACAGAAAAAACACAGTATGTAACATATTGTATGTAACATGGTTAATATGTTATAATTTTTAAATATTATATGAAAATTAGAATTGTAATCATAATAATCTAGCAATTTTTCAATAATATCTATTGAAGGTTTCAATTACTTAATAATAATATATGAAGGTTAGAATTTTTCAAAAATAAGTAAAACAAGTTGGTCTATGAGCACGATTCAAAATCAATGTACAACTTGAGCTTGATGTTCTTTCATAATCTTCAATTGTGAACGGATAGTTGACAAACACTCCCTCATATTGTCTTCTGGAGTTAACAGTTGCGACCTGTTCTTACACTTGTGTTCATTGCAGAAAATCCTACTTCTCTTAAGTAGGATGTAGAAAAGGGAATGAAAACTTTCACAGCCTTTGGAGAAACAGTTGGATATTCTCTCCGGAGAGAAATCCAGAATGATGACATGTCTTGCTATGAGTGCTGGAGCTTCAAACCTCGGCCATTCTTCATATCGACAAGTTCATAGTAATGTGAAATACAAATATACATTTTTCCTATGTATTGCAATTTGCAGAATTAATAATGTTGTTTCAATTTTCTCGCGGCACACCGGTTGGGAAACGCTATTTTAGATAGTTAAAATAAGGGGGAAAAAACTTGAAATTTGGTATAATTGTGGATTTAAGAGGTGCGAGGTTGTAGGCCGAGTAAACGTGAGGGTGAGGGGGCAAATCCCCAGCTGAGTGGGACTGCTAAATTATTTCTAAAACACTCAGTAGTACTTCACATTTTCTTTCTATAGGAACAACCATTCGTTGCCCTAAGAAAACCTTAACTTTTATATAATTTGTATTTCGGACTACCATTCCAATTATCACCAGTCAAGCAGGTCCGGATATCATGCGTGGAAGCAGGTTTACAGCATTTAACAAACGTAACAATAGTCATATCGATTGCAAATCTCAGCTCCAAAAATTAAAGTTTATTTCAAATACCAGGATACAAGAGCTATATTACAGCTGTCTGCTTTCAAACGATCCGGATTGTAGGATACAACAGTTATGCATATCTCACCACTTTACTTCCTGGAGCCAGTACATATATTATTTCAAGACAACGACGTATTTCCACATGACTGCGGAGCTTTATAAACAGTGGCTAAGAATACATATGAAAAACATCCGTAACATCCATCTCGTGTTAGTACATAGGCTGTAATATTAGTTTTCTAGATTCCGGAAACTCCATATTATTTAATAAAATAATTATTGCATACAAAATCTAACTTAATAATTTAATATTGGGAATCATCTGAGATACGGAAGTAGGCGGGGCTAGGCTCTTAGCAATTCATATTATAACACATCTCAATGATATTGCTTGAACACATCTTACTATATATATTAATTTGCCGCACAAAAGAATATGATTGTCAGTACTTTATGGCATTTGAAACTTAGACAACACCTCAAATTGTTTTAAAAACGTCAAATTAATTTGTTTCTTACATTTATTAATTTTCTCTGTTTTACGTAGACATTTAGTGTATATCCATCAATCGATAAATAACAAGAAAAAGGAAAAATGCATGTATACAGAATTTAAAGCACTTTCAGCCCAGTGATTCATTTAGTATCCCAGAAAACTATAATTCATAATTTTTTTTTTTTGTAAATTAATAGTAACGTATTAAAATTAGCAACAATAAGGTTAAAATGAAATAATCAAGTATTTAGAATAAAATAAAACAATCAATAATCACAATGTGAACCAAAACAAATAAGACTTGAAACGATCGGTTTTCAGATCGTTCCATAAGGAAATATGAAGAGCAAATGAACAAAATTCACTCTTAATGCAAATGCTGATACGTAAGAGATGCGAGGCCGTAGGCCGAGCAAACAGGGGGTCTGGAGGCGGAGCCGCCAACTAGCCAAAGGATAGTATTTATATATGTATATAGGTCTGGGGAAGCATATAAATGAATTGAAATAATAGATAAATAAATAATAGAATAAAATGTATTCAAGATAAAAAAAAGCATAATTATTAAGGTGGCAGAGGTGTATAATATTTCTACACATTATAAATAAATTACAATTTTTTGGATGGATGCAACATATAATTATCTACGGCTAAGTTGAAGGAAAGAAAAGGAAACATTAAGATATACGTTCACTTTTAATAACGTAAAATACGTTGGTTGGCAAACAAAAGAATATTGTATTCTGCATGGTAATGCAAAACTCTAAACTTCAGGATATGAATAATATGTATCTCTTAGCTGAAACAGTATAATGTGTTACTTGTTGAATATGTTTGTGCATTTCAAGATATGAGAAGTTCTGATAAAATTTTGTTTTCCTAATGTTTTACATTTGGGCTTGAATTAGAAACCTATTCGAATAATAAACTAAAGAAATACTTTAGATTGTATTTATTTTCTTCACCTCAAGTTGTGAAGTTTATTTCATCAGCTGAAGTTTATTTCAACTTGAATATTCTATTCTTCTGATTAATTTTCCCTTGCCACACAATTTTGTGTGGGGATGGCGATCCATTGATGCAGGGCCAAACGAATTATTATCCAGTTTATCATGAAGGGTAAGCTACATTACTTTGATAAGGTAACTAGTATAGTACTTTTGTGTTATTAAAATGCATTAATTGTAAATGAGAAGCATTACACAATCCACACAGTGTTGTTCACCATAAAGTCAATAGGTAGTGTCAAATTTGCAACCCTTCTTCTGAAGATAAACGCCTAGCCATTGAGTCTCAGCGAACTGAATTCTCCAATTAGAGGCTTTGAATTCCTAATAAGTCCTAATATCAAACAATTTGAAATAATCCTAGATTAGATAACATACTAGAGATTTGATTATACAATACGTACACGAATACATTTGGACTGTAGCAGAGCTACGAATACGTAAAGGATGAACCAATGTAGATCTACTGTGACAATGACCAAGATCTCTATACATAAAATGCATAGATAGGGAATTGTAATCAAATTTTCCCTATAATCACTACTATAGTACGTAGTATCGAATAAATTATTTTCCCCCTATTAAAAATTACGTAAAGGGATTTACGAATCGTTGGTGTTGAGAGAAAAGAATGTACAAACTTGATTTAGAAAAGGGGGGAAGATAGGGGCCCCTTCCTTGTTTTACTATTATTAATAGGATTTAGTATGAGAAAGTACGGTCCGTGGTCACACTGGTTGTTCTGGTATTAGACACTTAACACTTAACATGAAGGGTAAAGAAGAGTAGATTAACTATTCTGGAGTGAAATGTATCCCTATCGATTTTTTTTTCTTATTTCAAGCCATCTGGCACTGTACATGCATGTGACGTCATTTCTATCGTTTTTCTTTTTTTCTTTCTTTTAAAGAACGGGAGAGACAAAGAGTGGGATGGAGAATAAAGATATTTCAGAAAGTGAACGAATCAGAATGAAATCATTGGATCACGTATAAATAAGTTTAACTAACTTTTAATAATTTCCATTTCAATTAGACTTATTTGCAATATGCACTTGTCCATGAGAACATGAATTGTGTTCCCCTTTTACTTACAACGACAGATATTACTATAAATGTAAATTGCGTACGCAATTTATGGTATTAACGTGCTAAGATTAGTCACTATACCCTTTAACATACTCATGTGATACCTTGTCATGTTCTGCAATTACAGACAATATATATGCCTCTCTCTTGAACATTTTATTGGAGAATAGCTTTATATATGAAGTCTCCTTTCAGTACGTTTGCTTATTGCAGCGTAAGTACAATATTGGCCCTCACATGTTGAAATTAGCGGTCATAAACCTTTACTTAAAATTAACAATTCTTTGGCAGTTCGATTCACATGTGCATGTGAATATGCTGTGTGTTAGTACAATGTACCAGTGTAGTACTGTATGCGCTAACGTTTGTTTTATGAAGGAATCTCCCGTCTTCTCATATTTTGTAATATCAATACTAATTTAATTGAATGATATCAGGGGGAAACAAGATATTCATGGTATGATAGAGATCGTGCTACGTGTACAACCCCCTTCAGAAGGACAGTAGGGGAAAATAAGGATAGCTCTAAGAAATATACACAAATGGCAGTATTCCCAATCATCAGCGATATTATGAACCAAACCATCACAAGTTATATTCTTCGACATTCGAACTTTTTTTACGTGTGTGTGTGTGTAGCCTACTTTACTATTTTTCATGAATCATTGGGTTTCTCTCAGTGGTGGTGTGGAATTTCCAGCATAGAATGAACAGAATACCAGTACGTGAAACCTTCAGGTGTTAATGTGTTCCCTAATGTGATCTAACAAAATATCAGATTTTCTTCTGAATTTTAAAGTAGCAGTAATAATAAATACAATTCAAGTAGATAATTGAGTAATTGTAGAATTGATAACAAAGTATGAACATTTCAGTAATTGTAATTTTAAAAAAGAACGCTGAAAACTGATTCTGTGGTTTACCTTGTTTACTGAAGAACCAAAATTTCAAACTGCAATTTGAGAAACTGTTTGTTCTGTAAAAGATGTTTATTTTAGTATTTAGCTTTTGGAGAAATAATAAGAAGAAATCCCAATCTCTGATTACAAGTTTTGAACTTACATATTTTGATATTGTCCTTCAGTTGCCTATCGAGAGAATTTTTTTTTTTTTCACAATTGCTTTGAAATTAAAATTTGATCTGAAATGCTAGTAGAGACCATTGTGACAAGTCTTGTAACCTAGATTTTCTTAAAGCAAGAACAAATGAGTTGGGGAATAATACAATTTCCGGGATTGAGGTATTTCTGGCGATTGCACACATATGCAACATAAGATAAAAACCCCGAATATGAGACCCGGATGAGACCGATGCTATTTAGTGGTTGCGTAAACAAATTCTGTTTTTACTTTAATATATTCTTTGGAGTGTCTAGTTTACGATACAAAATATTGGAATACATAAAAAATATAAAAATAAAAAATATACGAAAAAATGTGACTAAAGTTGCAACACTGTCATTTTTATGAGGGATACTTAATAACAGGCTCCGGTTTTTTGCGTAATTTTAAAAGAATATTTTTATTAATTCACCATTCAACATTGTTTTTAATCCAAATCCTGTGATGCCACAAACATATAAAAACGTTACATTTTCAATCTACCTAATTTTCTTCAATTTTAGAATGTACACACTGCAAAACTTTTCACATTTTTTGTCCGCATAAACTGTAATAACTTTTGATCACTTCTCCTAATGTGCAAATATGTACCAAATGAGTAAGAAATGTGTATGCCCTCGAACAGTGCAGATCTAACATATTTTTCACACGTTTTGGGCAGATTTCATACTCAATTTGCACACATTTGTGCATGGAGAAATAAGTTCTCAAAAGTCGTTGCAATTTATGCCTACAAAAAGTGTAGAACTCTTTTTTTACACTTACAGCTTTTCTTATAAAATGACATAGATTGCTACTTTGTTATAATCTTTGCAGTGAATATAAGAATAACAAAGACTTAGGCTATGAGGAAAAATGTGAAAATTATTTCGTAAACTGTTATAGATACAAAGCTGAAAGTGTTCTTTGCATCATAGGACTAATAACTAACCATTTCCTTTGTCACGTAAATATTTGACCACTTTGTATGAAACTTGAGTAACAGTAGGCCTACTTGAACTTATGAGTTCGGGCATAGTTGAAAGAGCTACCTGATATTAAAGCAAGATCAAAATGTGTTTACGTTTACTGCTTACACACTGGGCACACAAATGCGTCATCTGCAACACAATTGGCATGGGCTCATTAGTAGCATCAGTGGTAGAGCGTTCACCTCCGGTGCTTGGGGTCTCTGGTTCGATCCCAGCTCGCACCGTGTGGACTTTGTGGTGGACAAACATCGTACTCGTGGGTTTTCTCGGGGTTCTCCCGTTTCCTCCCACTTTCTTCATTCGACCATTTCACTCATCTCTCATCATCACCGTCTCCTTTAGTTTAACCGGCATAGTCGTGGGACGTAACACTTAAAGATTTCATTTCATTTCATTAGCAGCAACGAATGTATTGTACCCAACAGTTTTATCTTCGGAGTACAATGAACCACGAAATAAACACAAACTCAAAATCAACTCAACTCATCATTTTCAACTAACTCAAGGCTATCAGAGGAGTTTGCTAATCAAAAGAATCGTCAGACTCATCTGTGGATTCGTCAATCCTCTTTGATCTAACTTCCTTTTTTTGTACGCGAAGCAGAACGCGAAATATCTGAATGCTCTTTTCCCTTGACCTCATTACTTTGAGCTTCTTCAACATAACTACTAAGGAGGTTTTTCTTGACCACCTTATCTCGTTTCTTGACCACGTCCTAAAGGAATTCTTAATATGGCGTTGATGTAACAACTACAGGATGGTTCACTACACGAGATGGTCCAGCGTTTCGAGACGGTGGGCCAGTAGGTCTACTAATGTTGGTAATAGTTCAATGTCTTCTGGCATCACAATGGCATGATCATCAGGAGTATTGGGCTTACATTTTGAAATCTGTAGAGAATGAACACACGGATATTGCCGGGTTCCTGTTCCTTCCATGTTGGCCTAACTTGCTGCAGTTTGATTGAGGATCCACGACACTTGAAAGGCGATTCAACTGACTGACCTGTAACATTTCGCCTCTCATCTTCAGAGAAGACAGGGTGTGTTTGAAAATTTTCATCATGAAAAATGTACTTGTTACCAGAGAACAATCCAGTACTTAGCAAAGCATTGACTGATGTTTGCCTGGCCGCAGCCGTGTTCTATGCACTTGAAAACATTTTCCAAATTTTTGTGAATTTCAGTGGTTTTCCTGGATTCTGGCGCAGCCAAACTTCAACTTCTTGTGCGTAAAATGCTTTGAACGGAAATTTGAAACCAACACCTAAAGGTTACGTTTTATCTCAGCATCGCCACCACTATCTCTTCATCATGATGAAATATATAAAATCAAAGGAAATTGCTTTCTAGAATATCAGAAAGAGCTCGAAATTTGAATGAAAAACTCTTTGATATGCAATTAGACATACAGTTTACGGAAGTTTTCATCCAGACAACAATATGATGTTCTCTTTTCAATTTATATTACCCCTACGTCGCAATGATTCCTAATAAGACCAACAAAAATATGTATGATTAGCTTTCGCTAAGCGTAAAAACGCATTTTAGTTCCGAAGTATCTTGTTTGATAATATTACTTCTTCGCATATTGTCAAACAAAATTCTCCATACCGTTAAAGGACGTGATATTTAGGCTCTTATTTTCCTTTAAGTTTTGTTTTACTTCCACTCATATTTTACCGAAATGTCCCTTCAGTTTCGGTCGTGCATTTATCTCCAAAGTACTAAAATAAATAGTACAATTTTCTCCCTTCATGAGTGATCCACGATAGAATGTAACATTAGAACCTGATACTCCATTACCTACACTATGAACTTCAACTACGGTTCTTCTTCGTCTGCAAATGCATACTTTTTTAGGTGCGAGAAAGCAGCATCAATTGCATTATATTCACTGTCCATATCAGAGATGGGAGTTTTGGTAACCTTTACTCATACTTACCCTCAATCAATTCCCTCACACTCACCCTCAGCCACCCTCACCTTGAATCGACTCCCTCACCCTCAATCGACTCCCTCACACTCATCTACCAAAATGAGGGTGAGTGAGGATGCCCATCTCTGGTCCATACATACTGCTTCAGAGTTGTCATCTTCTTAAAGTGACAGGCACCGATAATGCGGCAAGAGTTTATTAGCTCTAACAATTGCAAGCTGTGCGTGAATTGATAGTATTTATTTTGGTTTTAGCTATATGTCACATTTGTCTATTGTATTGATAGAATATTTTAAAAGAAAAAGAAAAGAAATACTAACTAGAAAACGTTCTGTCTTTAACAATCAATGTACCATTAAAACGTTCTGTCTTTAACAATCAATGTACCATTAAAAGAACATGAATAATTTTCACTATCATAATCATAATCAAAACATAAAACAAGGACCCACTAGGTAATATCGTCAATTAATCAGTATTTCATTCAGAATGTGTTTCACATCATGTAAGAAAATTCTTTCAGTAGGGGATGCTATTGAAAATTATGGAAAACAATGTGGAAAAGTTAGCTTAACTTATCAGATAAAAGGAAACAACTCAGCAATATTTTGAACTCAGCAATATCTTGTATAGCTGAACTTAACAGACATATTATAAAAGACTTCTGTGCAATATTCTAAAATATAGGAGCATCTATGCAGCATCCTGTAAACAAAATTACAATTGTGCTACCTATGTAAGTACATTTGGTGCTATAGATATAAATTAATACAGTAGCACAATAAAATTTAAAGAAGTCAGTACATGAGGAAATTATTCTAAATATGTTAAACTTCAAGATATTAATTTATTTTCTCCTCACGTCATTCAAATAAAATCATGATTTCTTTTGCAATTCTTACTAATACTGTTTCTTTGTAGGGAGGATTGGTTCATAAATCAAAGCGATGGCAAACAAATCATCATTTTATGTATCAGTTGTATTAAATAATAAAATTGACTGTCCAGAGCTACTCACAAAAATATATATGTGAGCGTTCCAACAGGCAGAACAAGACCAGCGAATATTGGTATATTTTTCTGTGAAAGAGCACGAGCAAATATTCTCAGTAAATCTCCGTTGTGGAGAATGTGTGACTCCTACAATGAATTAAGTCATAAAACTGATGTATTAGATATATTCAGTATGTCAGAATATGTATTTAGAAACAGGATTATTACCGAGTACCTGACACTCGAAGTGAATTGATTAATTGTACGGATAAGTGTATATATGTCTATATATGTATTATACGACACTATAATTAGGCTGACACACAATCATAGTCAACGTCTTGCGAATAAAATCAGAAAAATAAACACACTGCTGAACAAGACTGCACTTATTTAATATAAAAACACATTTACACGTGACGTTTCGATCTTCTATCCAAGATCCTCATCAGACGTACACTCAAGATCCTTTTTTTTTATATATATATAATTAGGCATTAAGCCTGTTGTGTTGTTTCCTAAATAAAAAAAAATAAAAGTTGTAAGACATTGAGTAACAACTTTATATTTTCAGGTTCTCAATTTTTGTGCCAGCAACTCTCAAAGACTGGAATTTCTATGACCTATATGATCAATAAACAGCTAATGTTCATAGTGTTTTATATGTTTATATTTCCATACGTGTTAATGTAAACGTTGCCATGGAAATAAGTGTGTCAATCGCTGGTTTGAGTAACGTCTAGGGTTGAGATTACTTAATTGATTGTGATGGAAAATGGAAGCCAGTTGTGTTTGATGTCCGTTCTGAAATATATGTACTAGTTTTGCGGATTTAACTGAATTTATGAGGGAAATAATTAGGTAAATATCTTAAGTAAGAAAATACCTCTAAATTCTTCATTGGCATAACTTATTTTACCATGTTACTTAATAGCAAATCTTAACGTAAACTGAACCCTTATTTTGGTTACAGAACTCTTCAAAGTTAAAGTAAAACTGAATATCACGTTTTGGAGTCTTTTAATATTACACTTCAAATTATTTTACTGGTAGAAGTTAAAATTTTGAAAGAATGGGAATACAACTAACATAATTTGTGTTTAGCTTTGTTTTAGTCTCTCCTATCATAGAGTATAATGACTGTATTTCCGAGTACTACCCAATATTTTGCTACTTAACTAAAGTGTTAATATTTTGTTAAAATGAAAGTCTTGGAGAATAAAAATGTACTTTTAATTTTTAATTCAACTACAAAATTCATAGCAGCAACAAAACTCTTCAACCCAGTTTCGTTCTGGACAGCAAATTAATATCAATCACACAAATATAGTTAAATGAATATTTTCAATTAAAATGAGTCTTTGCTGGTGTTTACAAAATTAATTATTACGAATACATAGATCTGATTACCTTCGTATTTTAATTCTGGTACAGATGCATGATTAGTGGTCCAGGTTAAATTATGTTTTGATAATATTGGTGTTTAATTATAAGTAATGAAATGTGAATTATATAATATGAATGGTACATAATTTCTATTTATGTAGAAGTCAATATTAGAGTAAGTTAGTGATGCAATAAAATGTGTAGAAAAATACAAGGCTGTTAACTTAATTTTGATTTGATATGTGTCTTGACGTTACATATACAGAAAACGACGATTTCGTATTTCAAAAACTATGCTTGTAAATATCTAAGCACAACTTTGTAAGAACATTTGAAATTTTTTGTATTAAAAACTTGAGAATTGCATAATTATTGAAAATCGATTAGAACAAGAAATTATAAATTAATTCAGATCAGATGTTACTAAAATGTTTAATACATATTTGTTTTCTTTCCTTTTTTAAATGACAATATATATATGAATAAAGACTAATCTAATGAGTACACACATTTATTTCTGTACCTAGGTTATTTCTTTGTCTTTTAAAAGTCGTTCCATAAGAATTCTTCAATGTTCCAGTATTTCTCATTATGAGAAATTACGATTTCTTTATTAATAATAGTAGCAGGGTTCCCAGCGTTCAAAAACGAATGTGAAGTATAGTTATCTTCTGAATTACAAATTTTGAAAGAATTAAGATAAATCAGAGATCCATTGCAAAAGAATACAGGTGGATCACTAGGTGTTTCGGTGCTATGCTAAACGCTGCTTGAATAGTGCGGCGTTGCCAGGTAGTGTCGAGTGCTTATTGGTGCCAGATAATAAAGGATGTACTCCCATGCGCAAAAAAAATTGCGCGTATACTGTAACTTACGATTTTTCTCAATTATTTCATTTTCCTTATGTTTATGGGTAAAATTCAATTATTAGTATGTGGAGATAATAGAAAGCAATCCATCTAAGGAGATATTTCCAAAAAATATAATAAAATAATAAAAATATAAGCAAAAAACAAAATTATGTTCGGTTTTGTGTATACTGGCAATAATGTTTTCGAGGGAATTTTTGGAGCAGCACAGCATGATTGTAGAGGGAATTACAGAATTGGTAACAGAACAGTTGAATCAAGGAACACGAAAGTGGAGTAAAATATTGCATTTATTGGCTTAAATCTAGGGTGTAAATTGTCTGCCAAATATAAATTAGCTTCTGTAACCAATATGTCGTACGGAAATATATAAACAAAGAGAAAAACTGTTGTCTTAAGTTTGGAAGTGACATGCTCTATAGCCATGAGCATTTATTTCTTAAGAAGAAAAAGACAGACAACAGAACAAAGTCTGTGTGGTCAAGTGGGTAGAGTAACGGACTAGTAATTCTTATACTGTTTTGACCCCAGATCGAATCTCATGCGATCCTGTTCATTTTTTTTTTTACGAAATATTATAGAAGTGTATAATTTGTATGTTAATAAAAACTGAAACAATACAATAAAGAAATAACTTTTTGTTTCCTCTGATGTATTTATTTAGAATTAGCTTACTATTTATTACTAATAGCGATTGTTTTTAGTTTATGGTATGGTATGCTTAATCATTACCTCTGCGTTTTTTTTTTTAACACAGCAGAAGTAACTTCAAACTTCAACTCACTGCGAGTGTGTCTGTAAAAATCAAAACAAGCGCGACCTGCAGCTTTACACACAGCGTGACGAACACAACCACAGCCATAGCTCGTTGTCTGTCCTAGTGTTTCTGTGTGTGTGTGTTCCTTTTTAGAGTATTGTCTCTCTCTCTCTCTCTCTCTCTTCTTTTGTTTCATATCAACAAGTGCAACAAATGCAAGTCTGTGTAAAAAAAAAATCAAGAACGCATACGCTTTCTTTAAACAAAAGTAAATTTTACAGCTCTCTTTGTGAATAACACGAATGCTTCCGACGAATTATACAGTAGCGTGAAAAACTGATAATAAAATGATCTAACATGCATAAGCTTCTTTTTCTAGCGTGAAAACACATTAAACATAACAAATTAAATTTTTGGGATTACAAATTATCACATTACGTGTCGGTGTAGGCCTATTCGTTTTCACATTCGAGCGACGAAAGAAGAAAGTGTGGTTAGTTATAAAAACCGAAAACAGATTTCAATGAATTCAAGTTACATGGCTCCTACATATCGAAAAAATGATTTTTCGATGTCTGTCCATCTATTCGTCTCTCGGTTCGTCACGCTTTTACACGTACTCAAATAGAGGCCATACTGCTCAACGTATCTGGACCGAATTCTAGACATAACGTTTTAATAACATACTATCTTTCGAATTGTATGTCCTTCGACATCTAAAAGTAAGGGTAATTTACTGGAGGATTAAAATTTAAAACAATTCAATTTTCTCAAGTAAAAAAAGCTGTGACGATTTTATTTACTTTTTATAAATATATATTTTATTAACGAATCTCCACCGCATATGAATATTTTTTCTGAAAAAATATATATGGTGTAATTTACTGTATGCTTTGCGTTCTTTTTGCAGAATTTTCTCAACCACATTTCATAAATAAACGTATCATTAATAACCTAACAAACAACTCGTTCGAAGGAGTAGCTTAATCTTAGGGTGAGCTTTACCCCGATAGTTTTCCCATTACCGCCTTAGGCAATTTTGTTCATATTTCGTAAAGAAATGTTTCATTAATAAACTAACATACAGCATAAATCGTTTATTCCGATAACATACAGAAGAAGTGGTTTTCTCAAGGGTTGAATTTTTTTGGACAATTTTCTCAGTAATAACTGAGACAAATTTGTTCTAATTTCAGTAAAATATTTTCTGTAATAATCTTACAATATGGTATAACTCGCTTGTTCCGAAAAGAAAAATCCAAAAGAGATACTTTGACAGTGAATTTTTTCCCGACGATTTGCTTAAAAATTACTCGATATACTGCCAAAATTACAGATAGAAGAGTTTACCTTTGGGGGTAAGCTTTTCCCGATGACCTTCCTAAAAACACTCAGGAGATGTTGTTGTTCATATTTTATAAATACATGTGAATAAATAACCTAGCTATATGGTATAGTTCCCTCATCCGGAAAAACTAGAAATGGTATATTACTTTTGACAGTAAGTTTTACCCTGCAATTTTCTCAAGAACGACTCAGGCGATTGTGTTCGTATTTCATAAATAAATGTTTTACGAAAACACTAACAATATAGCATAGCTCGTTTGTCCTGAAAAGATCCACAAGAGATAATTTATTCTTGGGGGTGACTTTTTTCATGATTTTCTCAGAAATTATTCAGACGCTTTTGCTTATAGTTCACATACAATTATATCCTTAATAATTCTAATATATGGATCAAGTTATTTCTAACGAAAATATGACCAATGGGTACTTTACTTTTGGGCCTGAAGTTTCTTCTAGCAGAGTTTTCCAAAACATTATTTTATTCGCAATTTCCCAAATAAATGTTTCAACAATAATTACAGCCTAACATAAGTCAGTGTAAAAAAATTCGAGCGAGAAAGTACAGTGCGTTTGCTCCGTATCCTTTCTTAAATATATTTTTTAATGTTACACCTAATCACAATTTTCCGAACAAAATCGAAACTTCTTTTTAAATGTGCCTTGTTGTGGTCAAATGGTTCAAGTGCATTGGTTCTGGATTTGATTTCCAGTGAGAGCTAGTGTATTTTCATCCAAGAGATGTGACACGTCGGTGCAAAGAAAAAAGTGTTTAAATAAGCCTAACCAAGCTAATCAACAAAAGAAATGATACAATGTTACGAAATTATCGTAGAAATGTTGTTAATATTAGGTAAGTGCGACTGAAATGTCCAAACGATTATTGTCAATTCCAAAAGCCTTTGTTTTCGTCCGGCGGGAGCTAATGTGGTTCGGATTCTACGTTAATCAGTAGGTCCACGTCTCATATAGCCTCGCTGCTGAAAGGGACGATAAACTCAAAATCACATCACACATCTTTGTTTTCGCCTTTGTTTTAAATGTCTCTGTTCATGAGCTCCTTAGTGGCTAAGCGGTTAGCGTACGCGCCTTTGGCGTGGAAGACCCGGCTTCGATTCCCGGCGAGAGCTCACGTGCTTCGGAGTCCACGTTAATCAGTAGGCCGACGTCTCATATAGCTTCGTTGCTGAGCGAGACGTTAAACTCAAACTCAATGTCTTTGTTCATAAATGTCTTTGTGTATGGTTTTGCATATACGTGGCATGGACATTAAATTTTGATTTGTACGCCATATGTATCTAATTACATACACAGCTATAGAACGAACACAACAAACTTGGAATATCTACATTGTTTGCGTATGGAAAATAATCACGCTCTACTGCACAGGAGAGCCGTGTGTATGGAATTCCATACACATGGCAATCAACGTAATAAGAAATGTATAATAATAAGAATTAATAATAATAATAATAATAATAATAATAATAATAATAATAATAATAATATAATAATAATAATAATAATAATAATAATAATAATAATAATAATAATAATTAATAAACAGAAAACGATAGATCACTTACATAATTTATAAATATAAGTTAACATTTAATAAGCATATAACTGCAATGGAATTAAATTGTTTTTCTCTCTCCCTGAACGCAACAGCCCTTATTGTGCTAAGGCGTAGAAGGAAACTTGTGGCACTCACGATTTGGGGCGGTGTGTGGCCACAACTTCGGATCCCTTTGTTGTTAGTCCTAGCTTTCTAGACGGATGCAGTTATTCCCGGTAGAATATACAAGCAAATAGATTTTGTATTACTATTAAAGTAAATAGTTATACTCATTCCCTCAATGTGATACTTGTGGTTGCTTAACCGTATACAGACAGCTGATCCATGGAAGAATCGTTGATAATAATAATAATAATAATAATAATAATAATAATAATAATAATAATAATAATAATAATAAATAACAGAAGCTCGACAAATATTCTTGCAAATAATAGGAAAAAGTTTTCGTCACACAGTTCACTTTGCTGGACACACCAGTGTGCCGCGTTATACCGATTGTGGCACACTGGAATATAGGGTATGTTTTGTTTCATTTTTTTTTCCAACTATTCCAACTGCTTCAATTGAAATGGATCTATAATAATAAGAGAGTGAATTTAGTCTTCTTACCCTTCGATTTAGAAATAAGTTTCGCGAGAATTTCATAGAATAATATACTCAGAATTGTATATAGTAGTTTGTTTTATTCGAAATTACATACTTCCTGCAAGTGTTTTTTGATTGAAATGATTGAAATGAAATCTTTAAGTTTTACGTCCCACGATTATGCCGGATAGGCTAAAGGAGACAGTGATGATAAGAAATGAATGAAATGATCGAGTGAAGAAAGTGGGATAAAACGGGAGAACCTCGGGAAAACCCACGCACAGTGTTTGTCCAGCACAAGGTTCACTTGGCGCGAGCATAGATCGAACCAAGGACTCCATGCACCAGAGGTGAACGCTCTACCACTGAAACACCGTGGGCTCTGAAATTACTTAAAGGAGAAAGGGACTACTTTATGAAAACTTGATGACGAACACATTTGTTAAAAAATGCCAGCTTTTCGTGAAATATTGCTTATAGACAGGGGCGGATTAAGGCTTTTGGGGACCTAGAACCGACTGTTTTAAGGGGGCCCTATATTAAGAATAGTTCCAGTGCATAAATTTTCTTTTCTGCCTTCCACAGCCTCATAGGCTTATGGAACTACCGAGAACCATGCTGTAATATTTGAATGTGCTCCAAGTTTAGAATAATTAGTTTAGTTAAATTCATTATTAACAATTAAATAATTGCATTCATTATTAACAGGTAAATGCTGCTGATAGAAAGACTTAAATCTAGCGATACCGCGAGCGTAACGAGCGGGAAAAAAAGTAGCATCGGTCTGAAGCCTATAATATAATAAGTTGATTACTATATTTTAGTATTAAACAGAGGGATTTTAAAGGCCCCCCTTGAGCTTGGGGCCCCGAAGCCTGGGCTCCATTGGTTCCGCCCTTAATCCGCTAATGCCTATAGATTATAAATTAAAGGGGAAGGGCCGGGTCCGTTCTAAAAATTCCGGCCCGTGCAGACCTCTAGCCCCTGTGTATATGCTATCTTTGAAAATACAGTAGAGTTTCGCTTATCCGACATGAAACAGGCAGGCAGAACGCCGGATAATATGGATGTATTAAGGAAAGACCTATTAAAAGCCAAACTATGATATAATTTTACATATTACGCATCTAATTATCATGTTTTGCAAGAAACAAATACAATGCATTGACTCAGTGACGTATCCATCGTGAGGTGCTGGAAGCTGTCCCTTACCAAACCTCAAACACTTTTTAATAAACCTACTTTTTCCCTTTTGAGGTTCTTTTATGTCAGATTACTTTGAGTCAGTGTCCAAACTGTGGACAATGCGTTGTTGTTATAATTTTAACAAGTAACACTTCCCAAGTGTAACACTCCAATTTTGATAAAATTTGGCAGGTAGATACTACACATAAAATAAACAAAAAAGTGCTTCTTTATTTTTTGCTGAAAAACGGTTTTAGGGGGCAAAAGCTCTCACCCAAAAGTTTGAAAGTTGACGCCCGAAAGGCAAAAACAAGTGGACCAAAGTGAACGAAATTGTGAACAGATATTGCGGACATAAAATTAGGAAATACGTGTTTTGTATTTTCCTGGAAAAAACGGCTAGGTGGGGCACAGACCCCTCCAAACCTTTGATCATGAAATATCAAAAGTGCTATCACAGTATGCCAGAAGTGCCTAAATTTACACGAAGAATTGGAACAAAACTTTGTGTTAGTACAATAAGCAAAAAAATAAACAAATACGGCTTTTTTATTTCCTGCGAAAAAACGGTTTTAGGGGCAAAAGGTCCCACCCAGAATTTTGAAATTGGACGCAAGAAAGGCAAGAAGAAATGGACCGAACTGAATGAAATTGTTCACAAATGTTGTAGAGGTAAGATGAGAGAATACGTGCTTCGTATTTTCCTGAAAAGAAAAAAAAAACTGTTGAGTGGACCGAGGCGTTGAGTGTCGGAAGGAGAGGACCGAAGCGAATGAAATTGTCTGTAGATATTGGATATGAAAAATAAAGCCTCTCGTGTTTCACAAGCGTCTCCATCAGATTTCTTCAAATTTGGCAGATCAACAACAAGCACAAACAGTTAGCGTATTTTGTAGTATATCACGAGGCAACTTTAACCCTTATAATGTTTTTCCGCATAAACAAAAACACGTGCCGATTAATTTCCTTTTTGTTGTTGATGTGCCAAAATTGATAGGGACATCTTAAAAACACGAAAGTCCTTATTTTACATACAGTCTATACAATATCTACACACAATTTCATTTGCTTCGGTCCATTCCTTCCTGCACTTTTACGGTAATATTTATTTATTTATTTATTTATTTATTTTTTTGAGGGGCTCTAGGACCCAACACTGTTTTGTCGTACAAATTAAAACGCATTTCATTTATTGTTTTGAAAATTGTCCCTATACGAAGTTTCGTTGCAATTCTCCATACTCTTTAGGAACTTCTGACGTATACTTATTTGCACTTTTAATATTTCGTAATCAACAGCTTAGAAGGTCCGCTCCCCACTCAACCGCTTTTTTTCAAGGAAAATACGAAACACAATTACCTCAATTTACGTCTAGAATATCTATGCACGATTTCAAAATTTTGGGTGGGGAATTCTGCCCCCTAAAACCATTTTTTCCCAGAAAATAAACCCGTATTCGTTTGTTTTTTGCGTATTGTCCCTACACAATGTGTCGTTCAAATTCTTCATGTCCTTTAAGCACTTCTGACATACTATTATTAGCACTTTTGACATTTCACGATCAAAGTTTTGGAGGGGTCTGTGTCCCACCCAAACGTTTTTCTTTCTTTTTTTTTTCTCAGGAAAATACGAAACCCGTATTCCCTCATTTTTCGTCTGCAATATCTTTCCACAATTTCATTCATTTCGGTTCACTTCTTCTTGCCTTTCGGGCGTAAACTTTCAAAATTTTGGATGGGGGCTTTTGTCCCCTAAAACCATTTTTCCGCAGAAAATAAAAAAAAAAAAACAGGTATTCGTTTAGTTTTTGCGTATTGTCCATACACAAATTGTCGTTGGAATTCTTCGTCCTTTACACACATCAGACATATTGTTACTAGCACTTTTGATATTTCATGATCAAAGGCTTGGAGGGGTCTGTGCTCCACCTAACCGTTTTTCCAGGAAAATACAAAACACGTATTCCTTCATTTTACGTCTGCCATATCTGTGCACAATTTCGTTCACTTTGGTCCACCTTTTTTTGTCTTTCGGACGTTAACTTTCAAAATTTTGGGTGAGGGCTTTTGCCCCCTAAAACCGTTTTTCCGCAGAAAATAAAAAAAAAACATGTATTCGTTTATTTTATGTGTAGTATCTGCCTGTCAAATTTTATCAAAATCGGAGTGTTACACTTAGAAAGTGTTACTTGTAAGAATATACCGTAATGCCATTGATACCAGGTGGAATTAAAGAACACTTTTAAATGGGATTACAATTTCGTTT